>NC_091774.1:35322500-35622500 GCF_029378745.1 Bos indicus
GATGTATGGCAAAACCAATACGATATTGTAAAGTAATTAGCCTCCAATTAAAATAAATAAATTTATATTAAATAGAAAAAAAGAACCTGCCTGCCAATGCAAAGAGACACAAGAGATGCAGCAGCATTAGATCCCTGGGTTGGGAAGATCCCCTGGAGAAGGAAATGGCAACCCACTCCGGTATTCTTGCCTGGAGAATCCTATGGGTGGAGGAGCCTGGAGGGCTGCAGTCCACAGGGTCGCAAAGTCGGACACGACTGAAGCGACCAAGCACACGTGCACAGCAAACTATATGCTTACGATCTGTGTGTTTTACGTATATATTGATTGGAAGCTCCATATTTAAGCCAGGGGGTCATCATTTTGTTGAGGATGCCCCAAAATGTCAGTTTCTGGAGGAATTTTTTTTTTTTTTTTTTTGCCCAGCCAATTTTCAGGATTAGAATCCTCTTCCCTTTCTGACCTGGGAGGCAAAAACTTTGATGTCACCATCCCAGGAACCAAGCCGGGGAAGTGGGCTGGGCCCCAGTTGGCTTTCACTCATCTCCCTGTCGTCCCTCTGCATCTCATCCCTGCCTCTGTCCCCAGGATCAAAGTCTCTGATTTGACTTTTCTAGAAATTCTTACTGTCTTTCTCCTGCTGGATGGGGTAAGGGAATCTGGGCATTTAACTGCTCCTTACACAGACTTGCCACTTATCCCACTGTCTTGCTCCCACCACCGGCTCTTCTGAGATGCCTGGAGCGTCCTGTTCCTGAAGCTGCCAACACCGGGTAGCCTGCTTCTCCTTGGCCTTCCCCTCTACAAGCATCAGCGTCAACCTCTGCTCTGCAGGGTCAGTTTCTACGTAGCCACCCTGGTTCCTTCTTCAAAAACTATTGGCCTATCTCATGCCACTGTCACCCCATTCTCATTCCCTTTGTCCCTGGTGATGTATACATTTTTTTTAACTCCATTACCAACATTTCATTGTGGTTGCTAGAGGAAAAAATAAAAAAGCATGTGGTTATGTTCTACCTGAGGCCATTTAACCTTTCTAAGTCTCCGTTTTTCTCACAGGTAAAAAGGGGATAATAACACCTTCCTCCGAAGGTCATCAAGAGAATTTAATTATAGACCTGGGCACACTGCCTAGCACTTGGTAGATACACGATAAATACTGGTTTCTTGTCCTTCCTTTCCCCATAATTGAATCAGACACCAGTGATGGACGGCTCATCACCTTCCATCTTCACCCTCAGGCCCTTCCTTGCCACCCACCATCCACGGCTCCCTCTTGGGCTTTTGCAGACCTGCGTGTATCCTTAGCACCTTCTGTGTGCCCACCACAGACAGGAATATGCAGGGAGGAGCTCTGGGCCTCAGTTTGTGGAGCTCTTTCTCCTTAACTGCTAAGGGAGTCTCTCCTCAGGGGCATTTGCAAATGCATAGAATCCAAGTAAAGGAAGACAGTGCTATCACTCACATAGAGTGCTTGCTGCTGCTAAATCGCTTCAGTCGTGTCCGACTCTGTGCGACCCCATAGACGGCAGCCCACCAGGCTCCCCTGTCCCTGGGATTCTCCAGGCAAGAATACTGGAGTGGGTTGCCATTTCCTTCTCCAATGCATGAAGGCAAAAAGTGAAAGTGAAGTAGCTCAGTCCTGTCCGACTCTGAGCAACCCCATGGACTGCAGCCTACTGGGCTCCTCCATCCACGGGATTTTCCAGGCAAGAGTACAGGAGTGGGGTGCCATAGAGTGCTTACTCTGTGCCATTTTCCAGATGAGGAAACTGAACCTCAGGGAAGTTAATTGGCCCACCCAGTAAGAGGTGGAATCAGGACACAAGCCTGACTCCAGAGTCCATGCTCCTAACCACTGTGCTACATTGCCTTGTGACCCCAGAGCCCTTGGCTCAGCATCAAGATGCAGAAGAATTGGGAGCAGCACAGAGAGCGCCAGATGCCTGCAGGAGCCCAGGAGCAATACACACACCCAGAGATTCTACGAAACACTAGGAGGGTGGCAGGGGGACCAGGGACCCAGAGGGGCCCAGGCAGGGGTTGTTACTTATCACTGGGAGCCCTATCCCAGCTCCCAGGAGAATGTTCCACGATGCCAGGAAGTGCCTGTCCTTCCTTTACAGTTGAGACTGTAGCAATTTCCCTTTGACAAGCCCCTGTGGAGTGTGGAAACTCCTCAGAGGGCATTTAGCGCAGAGCATGAGTCACTACAGCAAAGATGCCAGGAGCTGATAGGGGTTCAACACTAACAAGGGGAAGAGGACAAGGTTCTCTGGAGAACTTAGTGCGAGCAGCTCCTCACAGCTGTTGTCTTCATCAGATCTCACTAGAGTCCTGCACGGTGGGTGTTAACTGCCCTCAAGTCACAGAATGACCAAACTCAGGCTCATAAACATTAAGTGACTTTTCCAAGATCACATAGCTAGTGACAAACACTAAGCCCTCTGGACTGTGGATGCTCTTGGCACAGCACCAGGGCATGGATTGAACTTTGAGAGGCTTGGAGCAGAGGAAGAGGATTCAGGTACTGTCCGTTCAGACTAATCCTGCAAACAGCAGTGGGGCCTCACAGGCAAGAAGACTGTTGCCCAAGTGGTCATGTCACTTGTCAAAGGTCACCCAGCCCTTGGAAACCTTCACATCCTAGCCTACCCTTCACAGCCTGGGGATTGAAAAGGGAACCCCACTCTGGTTTCAGGATCTTTTGAGTTAAACTAATCCCTAATGTCAGGCATTGCTTTAGAGGCTTGCTCTTCAACGTATGGTCCCCAGACCTGCAACATTGGCACCTCGTGGGAGCTTGTTATTAATAGAAATGCAGAGTCTCAGGTCTAGGATCCTGTGCGAGTTCTCCAGACCTCACAGGGGTCCCTGGTGGATGCCTTTGTCTGGGAAAGGGCAGGCTCATGACCTATATCATGACCTCTGTGAAGGGGACTAGACCCCAGGCCTCCCAGAGCCAGCATGCTCTAACCGAAGGGTAGGGTTTGGACTAAGCAGAGTTGGATTCCGGTCATGGATCTTTGGGCAGACCACTTCCCTCCATCCAACCCTTGGCCTCAAATTCCTCATCTGCAAAATTGGAAAAATGATCCTCCCCCTCCTTTCTCCCAAGGATGCTCTGAGATTGAAAGACATCATTATACCAAAGTGTTTTATAAATAGCAAAACTCCAGCTGAATGTTCCCTCCCCTCTGCACACTAGAAGCCCTGATCCTCTTCTCACTTTCTCTGGCTGCCAGGCCTGGCCTGGGACTCCCAGCTGAGCACTGAGCTCTGCACAGGTGGAAGGACGCAGCCCCATGCTGCCAAGTCATGAGACGAGGCAACCAGCCATCTTCTCAGCCTAGACCAGCATCAGGAGTGGGCAGAGTGAGGCGCTGGGCCCTTGCAGTCACCTTGGCAAGCAGAACACCCATGAGGCAACCCATAAAAGTCAGGTAACCCATCACAGCTGTGATGGCAGCATCTCAGACACCTAGGAGGGAGACCGCTTCCACTGGGTGAGGCCTGAGCCCTAAACATGGTCAGAAATTTGCAGGGATGAAGGCTAAGAGCTAAACATGGGTTTCCTCTCATGGTCTTCAGCCCATGAGACCTCTAGGGCAGGCTCGGCACCCACCCATTGTGTCCTCTTCAGCACCTCATTTAATTCTCACAACCATTTCTTGAGGTAGCAGGTATTATTATTATTCCCATTTTTCAGATGAAAAGCTGAGCCTCAGAGGAGTGAGGCCCCTTCCTTGTCTAAGGCCACACATTGGTGAAAAGCAGAGGGAGGTAGACACCACTCAGGCTTGGCTTCCCACCCTCCTGTTCTTTCTCAGATTCCTCACTAGTTATAATGCTGTACCTGGGCAGCCCTGGGCTAATACCTCCCTGCAAGACTGTGTGCGGTTTTCTCTGCCCCTCACTCCACCCTGTGGTCCCTGGTTCTGCCAGCCTTTCAGGGATAGAAACCCAGGGCAACACGGAGACATACCCCTGAGGACAGGCGCATCCTGAGAGGCAGGGCCCGCGGGCTGGCACGCTCAGGTTCAGCAGCTGCTGCTCACACGTCCTCTCTCTGCTCAGCTCAGGGTCAGCATGCAGGTCGCTGCAGTTCACAAAGACCTGGCCCGCTGGGCAGGCAGCAGCTGGAAGAGGAGAGGGTGATGCTGGCCAGAGCCTGGACCCTCAGAAGGATGCTTGCAGCACCTGGGCCTGGGGTGGGTTCCTGGGAGGCAGAGGGTGGGGCGGGCAGGGAGACCTGGGGACCTGCATCTGGGGGATACAGGCAGAGATGGGGCTCTGAGGCTTTCTGCTGCCCTGGCTGCCCCTGAGGCATCCCTCGGGTTCCCAGGAGCACACGACTGTGGGCTGGAGTCGGGTGTTGTGCCACAACAGAACAACCACCACTGGTGCCACCACCAGGTGTGTCCTTTCACGGGTACTGCTCCCGGCCCGTCACCTGCATCTTCTTACTTAACCTGCCACAACTCTGCGAGGTATTACTATCCCCCATTTTCCCATATGATGGAGAGAAGCCACTTCTGCTTTCAGAAGACATGATAAAGAAAGAAGAAGCGTCCCAGAGGGACCAGAAGCAGAGCCAGGAAGCGGACAGCCACGCAGTGTGACAAAGTGGCTGGGAACGTTTAACAGCAGGAAAGTCAACTTCCCGTTCACCTGTATTTCTGTGACATATACCCACTCTCTCTCCAAAGCCTTCAGTCAAGTCGGCCTTGTACACTTATACCATGCGAGTGATCTTTCTTAGGGAGATCAATAAAATGGGGCTGAGTTCTATGCCAAGCCTGGGATGGAACAGAGAGAAAGGGATAGACACAGGAGATGAGATAAAAGTCCCAAAGAGAAGAAACCTGAGGACAGGAACTACAAAAAGAAGCACTTTCAGGGATACACAGGAAACGTGGGAAGAACGCAGGCATCCAGGTTATACAGCAAGAGAGGAAGTGAAGGCTCAGAGCGGTGAAGTGAGCTCCTCAGGGCTGCACAGGTGGTGAGGGCTGGGCAGGATGTGGAGCTGGGGTATCTGAGTCTAGGGCCCCTGCTCTTAGCCACCTGCCATGTGATTGCTCTCTGATATTCTCTGTGCTGGTCTCCACACTTAGCAGCATCCTCTGCCCTCCAAGGCCCTCTCTGAGGGTTCCAGCTCCCTGCCCATCCAAGACACTCACCGGCCAATCCACCACTGTGTCATCCAGCATCCCCACCCCAACTTCCACTGCCTGTGAGGGTTTCAAAGACCCAGCCTATCCTCCTCACTGCTGTGACCCCCACATCCCACATGGGCTGGATACAGAGTCAGCCTCAGCAGACACGTGATGGTTCAGATGGAGGAAATCCAGGAGCCAGGGGAGGTCAGGACTGCCCAGATATCCCAGCTGGTCACCCCTGAGGGAGACAGTCTCGACATCTCCTTGACAAGCAGGAGGGACAGCCTCTAGAGTAGAGCTGAGGTTGGGACAGGATCTAACAACGCCACGCTCTAAGCTGTAGCCTTTCCCGAGAGTACAAGGACTACAGTGGTTTGGCATGAGACCTGGGGCAGGCTCTCCTCGTCCTGGCCTGTCCTCAAGCTCCCAACCTTCGGATCCCCCATCCCACCACCATGAAGGAGCCCCTTCCCTCCCAATCCCCCTTACCCGGGGCTCCGCCATCACAGCTCATGACTCCATCTTTGCAGTGGCTGCAGAGAGAGAGAGAAGCACTGGGGTCAGCCCACCCAGTCACTGCAGGGCCCAGAGACCCCGAGTCACTGCACTCAGGTCACTGCGGAGCTCAGACAGACATCCCACTGCTGTCTCTCGCTCCCTGCGCAGAGAGGGAGGCTGTCACTTCATGGAAAGTCCCACCCAGCTGCATTTTCTTTAGTCAGCAACTTCCATTTAAAGACAGGAATAATAATGCCGCTAGAAAGCTCACCAGTGGCCCAGAGTTGGGACATCGCTGTCTCCAGGGGGATAATCCATTCCTTGGAAGTGGCAGGAGCACTGGTTCCTATAAAAGCCGGGAACGGAGAAAGGTGAGGTGACTCCGGAGTCAGGGCAGGGACCACCGAGGACAGGGACCCCGCCCTGCAGCCAGCCAGGGGCATTCACATCCCAGCATCTGCTCTGATAGTCCGGAGTCAGGGCAGGGACCACCGAGGACAGGGACCCCGCCCTGCAGCCAGCCAGGGGCTTTCACACCCAGCATCTGCTCTGAAGCTCAGTGCCTATACCACACGGGTGGTTAAAATATTTTGAACATCAGGCTAGGCCCCCCTTTCTCTTCCTTACAGGGGATCTGTAAAGTGGGGATCCTTACGTGACCCTTTTCATAGGTTCCTCTTTGTAGGTCATTTGAGGGCAAAGACTGTGTTTCCTCCTCCCATACCTCAAACAGCTGGTTACAGCCAAGTGCAGGCTTTGGAGCAGAGCAGTTGAAGGCTGGACGGGTTGTCTGTACTCATCCAACCCCAGTGTTCCTCACCATCTTCTCCCTCCCTAACTCCTCCTCCATCCCACATAACCCTCACAGGCTCCCCTTGCTCACAACACTCAACCTCAAGGGGTGGGGGCACGGCACACATCTGGATCTCAAGCGAGGACTCCAGCTCAGAAACGGCTCTGAGTGAATCAAATATGTCCCCCATCATTCATGTTGATGTCCCCACATTCAGTTGAATGTGATACCATTTTACAAATTAAAAAAAAAAAAAAAAAACAGGCCTGGAGGGGACCAGGGGTCTTGCCAGTCAACCCTGAGATCTTGTGAGGTCACCACCTCCCAACTGCCCCTTCCACTCTGCCCTCCAGCCACATGGAGAACGCCCACAGCCAGGTCTCAGGGTGCTCCCCGAGTCCCCTTCGCCTGGAGTACTCCTTCCTCAAATCTCCGCTCACATGCCACTCCTCAGAAAGGCCTTCCTCCTAGGTTCACCTCATGTGACAAAAGAGCAACCCCCCCCTCCCCAGGATTCCCTGGGCTCGCTCAGCTGTATTTGGCGATGTAGCTCTTGTTACCACCAGATCCGTTAAGTTTCTGTTTATTTGCTTATTTTATCTGTCTCACCACCTAGAATATGAGCTCTTGTGAAGTCAGGATTCTGTTTTGCTTGTTGCTGAATTGTCTAGAAATGCCTGGAACATACCAGATCAATCAAGATGTGTGGAAGGAGAGGGGAGATGAGGGCAGAGACCCTCTCGGCTCTGTGGGGTTGTCCTGTCTTGTGGCAAAGTCAGACTGGACCCAAGAGCCAGAGTTGGGGAGAGAGGCCTGGGTGGGAAGTGGGGAGGGTGTCCGATAAGCCCAGCTTATCCTCCAAGGCCTGCCCTGTGACTGAGGTGAAGTAGGCACAGGAGAGGCCCAGGTAGGTACCCAGTTTCATATGCTCTGGAGACCCCCAGCTTCACTACCCCCTGACACAGAGCTCAAGCCAGCCTCCTCACCTGGGGACACAGAGGTCAGCCTGGGTGTCCAGATAGGTGTCTGGTGGGCAGGCACAGCCCTCCACACACTCGTCCCCTCTGAGGTCACTGCCACCATCGACCCCACAGGCCTCAGGGCCAGCCAGGTCCTGGCAGGTCTGTCCACACGGAGCCACACACGGGCTGTATTCCTTGGTGGCCTCACAGGACAGCGCTGTAGTGAGAAATGTGACCGTGCTTTGCCTCCCTCGCACACCCACAAGTTTGTGGAGTGGGGTCACCATCATAAAGAAGAGAACCAAGAGCCAGAGAAGTTAAGACAGTCGCCCAAGGTCACACAGCAGGTCAAGGTTACAGCTGGGATTTGAACCCAGTCTGCCTCCCACTGTCCCAGAAAGGCAAAGCCACAGAGGTAGATCCCATCTCCCAAGTTCAGCCTGGACCCTATCATTGGCATTTCCTTCTCTCTGCAGGGCATTCCTCTTAGGTAGTGATTTTGTGGGGGGAGTGGAGGTCGTCCCCTGATAGTCTTGCACTCACCCCATCACTCACACATAGACACACGTACACAGGTGTGTAAATACACACACACACTCTGCCTCTCTCACTTCCACGGGCTGTGAAGATCAACTGTGCTCCCTCCAGCATCCTCTCAGGGCCCTTGACTTGGGGCTGCCCTCTCTTTACCTGGCCACCAGCCCACTCCCTGCGGTCTCCCACAGCCAGTCAGGGGGTGGGGGCAGGTGGAAACTCAGATCTGGAGCTCCGGCTCCTCCAGTGCCCTCACAGGGGCACACAAGCATGGGACACACAAGCATGGGGTGCTCACCACAGCCTGGCAGGCGGGCACGGAAGTCAACGGGGAGCCCATGGCGCTGACACAGGTGGGCGTAGTGAGCCAATGTGGCACACAGGCAGGGCTGCCCACAACGGCAGGCATCTCGGCGGCACTGCTCAAAGTAGGGCACGGGGCTCAGGTACGCGGAGCAGGGCGCAAACAGCTCCCCCGTGAGCACGCTGCAGGCCTGCAGGGCAAAGGAGGCTGGAGACAGACGAATGGGCGAGGGTCAGGGGTCTGATTTGCCTGGTGCTCTGGGCCCCAGCTTCTCCCTCCCTCCCCACAGCTGCGGGGACTGTACACAGGAGTGTGTGTGCATGTGTGTATGTGTATATATGTGCAGTATGTATGTGCGTGAACATGTGCAGGCATTCATGCAATGCATTCCTCATGTCAGGAGTCACAGGAGTGGACAAAACAGGAAACAGGCAAAAGTCCCTGCTCTCGTGTAGCAGACATTCTGGGTTGGGGAGACCGTCCCTAAACAAACAGTAAATTCAAGGTGAAGAATCTAAGGAGAGAAAGTTGAGAAGGAAAATGGGGATTGCAAGGTGGTGGCAGAGGGGAATTGTGATTTTAAACCCAGTGGTTTGGAAGGCCTCAGTGGAAAGATGTTGTTAGACTAAAACCTTGAAAGAGGTAGAGAGTCAGGCATGTGTTTATGAAGAAAGAACATTCCAGAAGAATGGAACAGCAAGTGCAAAGAGCTGGAGAGGAGACAGACCAGGCTGGGTCAGAAGAAAGCAAGGAGGCCAGTGCTGCTGAGCTAGGTGGAGGGTGGGTGTGGGGAGGAGGTGAGATAAGGGAGATGGGAGGAGAGTGCAGGGCCTGGCGGGGCCGCTGTGAGGACCTGGACTTTTGCCCTGAGATGGGGAAGCCAGTACAGATGTGTGTGCAGGTGACGGGGTAGAACGTGAAGTTTGCTTCTGCCTGATCCTCACCAGAAGGGAAGGCCCATCCCCTCCCCACAGCTCCTCCTTTCTGATCACTCCTACCCAACGTGGGCAACATCCTCATGCCCAGGCTCCCATCTCATCTCTCTCAAACCAATCCTACCCACCTGCACCCCGACCCCAACCACCTCACCGGCTTGCAGATGCACATCGCAGGGGTCCAGCCGGGAGCCAGAGACCAGCGGGGAGCAGGCAGACAGCGTTTTCCAAGAATTGCCAAAAAGCTGTGGAGTGCTCTCAGGCACACCCACTGGGGACCTGCAGCCATGGTAGAGCCACATTCACACACTGGCCCATGCACACCCAAGTGAACACACAGCATACACCCAGGTAAGCATCCACCTGCTCATGTACACATGCGTGTGCACACACACACAGAGGCAAGCATAAAGCATGAGCACCCATATTCCGATGCATGCGTACCCTCCCAAATATATGACATTCACAGGTTCACATATACCACCTGCACACACACACACACACAGCACAAATATATACAGACACGCAAACAAAAAGGAGATCTATGCAGACACATTCAAACACATACAATTACAAATGTGCAGGCATACATATACGCATCACATTTAACAGGCTCCATATGGGTTTGAGGCCATACACTAGCTCACACTCCCTACCCACCCTTGGGTCTTCATGTCAGAAAGAGAGAAACAGGGACACCAAGAACCAAACTTCACGGAGTAAGGACTTCCTTCACCCTCCTCCATGGACAGTTCCCCCAGACTCCTTTTCCCTCCCTCTCTCTCCAGGTGGGAAATAGTCACACAAGGGGCAACAAGGGGCAGGAGATACTCAAGTTTCCTAGATATCATCAGTCTCCAAGGGTTACTAAACTGGGTGTAGATGGTACAATGGCCAAAGGTCATAGGTCCGTGAGGGGCAAATTCCGCCTGGCGCCCACCACATACACATTCCTGCTCCAGAACATTGAGAACACAGGTTACACAGAACACCATTTCCACCCAGGATTCACGGCTAGGAGTATGGCAAGCAGCACACACACTAAATAAACATGGTCTGCTCCCCTCATTCTGACCAGGTGTCCTGACACCAGGCAAGGAGCTGTCCACCAGGCAAGGCAGAGTAGGATCCTACATTTTAAAATGTACCTGCATGGAAAAGCTCTCAAGTTTTTTGTATTCTTGATTTTCCAAACAAATTCTCATTTCTGGCTGAAGAAAGACTCTCACGTTTCTTTTTACATCACCCAATGCGTGTAACTTGAAGGACTGACCAGAACCTCCAGCCACCAAGATCAATCATTTGTTTTCCTTTCTGGAAAGTCTGACTTTTTCTGTCCCCTCCCAAGTTCCCAAACTATGTTCATGCCGAGGAGTCAGCATTTTAACAAGCTCTTGGGATGACTCTTTGGCACAAGAAAGACTGTGAACTCCTGCCTTAAAGAAACACGTGCTGTGCTTAATCGCTCAGTCCTGTATGGCTCTTTGCGACACCATGGACTGCAGCCCCGCAGTCCATGTCCCCTGTCCATGGGGATTCTCCAGGCAAGAATACTGGAGTGGGTTGCCCTGCCCTTCTCCAGGGGATCTTCCCAACCCAGGGATCAAACCCAGGTGTCCCGCGTTGCAGGCGGCTTAATTGACTGTGCCTTCCAGGGAAGCCCAAGAATACTGGAGGGGTAGCCTATCCCTTCTCCAGAGGATCTTCCAGACCCAGGAATCGAATCAGTCTCCTGCATTGCAGGTGGATTCTTTACCAGCTGAGCTACCAGGGAAGCCCTAAAGAAACAAATTTAAATGTAGAGGAATAAACAACCAATGATGCATATTTTGCACAGTGAGAACCCATGGGGGTTCTGGAGAAATATTAGTGTCCAGGTGCATATCTTCGGAGAAGGCAATGGCACCCCACTCTAGTACTCTTGCCTGGAAAATCCCATGGGTGGAGGAGCCTGGTAGGCTGCAGTCCATGGGGTCGCTAAGAGTTGGACACGACTGAGCGACTTCACTTTCACTTTTCACTTTTCACTTTCAAGCATTGGAGAAGGAAATGGCAACCCACTCCAGTGTTCTTGCCTGGAGAATCCCAGGGATGGGGGAGCCTGGTGGGCTGCTGTCTATGGGGTCGCACAGAGTCGGACACGACTGAAGTGATTTAGCAGCAGGTGCATATCTTAAGGGCCCCGCCTCCCCCTCTCCTTCCGGTTCCGGGGCCCAGGGCACATACAGGAAATCGTCCTGCGTGTTGCCGTTGAAGGTGCCGCAGAGGCCCACGGTGTCCTCCACCCATCGCTGGTCCACCTGCAGGTAGAGCCGCAGTCCTTCGCGGTCGTAGAGCACCCGCACACCCACATTGGTCCTCACACGCAGGAACACCGAGGACAGCCTCCGGATCTCAAAGGCGTCTAGGCACAGAAGGAGAAGGGATGTAGGAAGTTCGGACAAGATCACCCCATCCACCGCCATCACCTGCATAGCCCACACTCACCCCATACCCAGCCCAGTCTTCACACACAGTCAAGCTCTGCCACAAAGAAGTGAAGCTCTGGGTTGGTTTGGGGAGCTCTGAAGAAATCCTGGTCAATGATGAAATCAGGACCCAGGGATAAGCTACCGGAGCAGCCCCAGATGAGAAATTTCTTGCCTCCCTAAGCAATTGGTATGTTTCCTTCTCTAGCAAAAAAGAATTCTGTAACTACCCGTTTTTGGTTTTGTTTTTTTCACAGTGGCCACCAGGAAGTTGAAAATATGATTTCAGATTCAATTGTAGTAATTTTAAAATTTAGATTTAGTTGTAGTGAATTTCACATCTTTTGTGACTTGCTTTGTTTTTAAACCTCTTTACACCCCTTGTATCTTCACTCTTCTCAGCCTTGAGCCCTTACTCTTTATTTTTTCTTTTTAGTTTTTTTGATGCTATTTTATTTCTTAATCATTCTGCCATTTTTGTTAGATTTTGTGGTTCCTACAAGCTATCACAAAGTCCTTGTGAAATCAGAAAGGATAATAATAGAGTGGAAATGGAAGCTGCTGCTGCTAAGTCACTTCAGTCATGTCCGACTCTGTGCGACCCCATAGACAGCAGCCCACCAGGCTCCCCGTCCCTGGGATTCTCCAGGCAAGAACCCTGGAGTGGGTTGCCATTTCCTTCTCCAATGCATGAAAGTGAAAAGTGAAATTGAAGTTGCTCAGTTGTGTCCAACTCTTAGGGACCCCATGGACTGCAGCTTACCAGGCTCCTCCACCCATGGGATTTTCCAGGCAAGAGTACTAGACTGGGGTGTCATTGCCTTCTCCGGGAGATGGAAGAGAGTTCCATTAATATCCTTAAGTTAGGAGAAGCCATCATACTGCCATGAAACACACTTCAGTGGGGACAGAGACAATTCTACAAGTCCAGAGTCCATGTTCCTGGGACCAAGGTGTCCCCTGGCCTGATTCACCCAGTACTAGAATGTGAGCTCCTGCCCATATATCAGTGCTTTGCCAGAAGAGCCTGCGCTGCTAACTTTCAGCCAGCTCTTGTCCACCAGGGCCATACCGTCTGTGTAGGGTGGGGTGACCTTGTACTGGTCAAACAGAAGAACATCCCCTGCTTGGGTCAAGGTCACCTGCCTCCGAGGGTCCTGATGCAGAATCACTGACACTGACTGGACACAGACTCCGTCCTGGTTCTAGTGAGAGAGGAAGGCCAAATGGGAAGGATTAGTCTGTCTCCCTGCTGATCCCAACAGAGCCCTCCAAGGCAGGGATGTCAGCACAGTTTGAGGCCAGGGGCAGGCTCCTCACAGTGTCAGAGACCCAAGGGACATTAGGGGTCCTCTAACCAAATGCTCTGATCTGGGGAATGAGAAGGCAGAGGCCCAGGCTGGAGAAGGTTAGTGGCAGAACTAGGATACTACAAATAAAAATGGTAGTCAACCCTCAGGCCATGACACAGAGCAGAGCTGGGCCCCAGATGGCTCAGAGTCCAGTCTCTGAAACACTGGCCTCCCCCACTTGACTGCAACCCAGGATTTAATTTCGTCCTTTTATTGGTGTTTGTGTAGCTCTTTCCATGTGTCACACCCTGCGGAATATCAAGCTCCACTCATAAGCAGGCAGGAAATGAGCTAATATTCTCTGGGCCTCAGGGTCTCATCCCCGAAATGGGCAGTACACATTGGGTCCATTTATACTCCCCTTCCACACAATCATACATGATGAAAGTGATAGAGATAGTCCCTGACCTCATGAAGAATACACACTCGTGAGGGATACAGATTTTAAATAAGGGATTACAAAGTTGGTTAATTATTGTGATCAGTGCTGAAAACAGGTATAGGGTGCTAACGAGACTTAGCCTGCAGAGATAGGAAGGGACATCTTGGCGAATGATAATAATAGTGTAAAAATAATCACAACAATAATATAACACATAGTAATACTATTGATACAATATTATTATAGGGCTTCCCCAGTGGCTCAGTGGTAAAGAATCCGCCTGCCAATGCAGGAGACAAGTGTTTGATTCCTGGTCCGGGAAGACCCCACGTGCATAGAGCAACTGAGCCCATGCCCCACAACTATTGTGCCTGTGCTCTAGAGCCTGGAAACTGCAACTACTGAAGCCCATGTGTTCTAGGGCCTGTGCACAGCAACAAGAGAAGCCACTGCAATGAGAAGCCTGTGCACCACAACTACAGAGTAGCCCCTGCTCACAGCAACTAGAGAAAAAGCCCGTGCATGCAGCAATGAAGACCCAGCACAGCCAAACATTAAAAAAAAAAAAAAAAAAATGCTCTAAGTCTACAAACAGTAAACGCTGGAGAGGGTGTAAGAAAAGGGAGCCCTCCTACACTGTTAGTGGGAATGTAAACTGATAAACCACTATGGAGAACAGTATGAAGTTTCCTTACAAAAACTAAAAATAGAACTACCATACGATCCAGCCATCCCACTCATGGGCACAACCTGGGAGAAAACCATAATTTGAAAAGATACAAGCCTGTCAATGTTCATTGCAGCACTATTTACAATAGCCAGGACAAGGAAGCAATATAACTGTCCACTGACAGAGGAATGGATAAAGAAGATGTAATACATATATACAAGGAATATTACTCAGTCATAAAAAAGAATGAAATAATGCAAGTTTCAGCAACACTGGATGGACCTAGAGATTATCATTCTAAGTGAAGTCAGACAGTGAAAGACAAATATGATATCACTCATACGTGGAATCTAATTTTTAAAATATTATATAAATGAACTTAATTACAAAACAGAAACAGACTTTGAAAACAAGCTTATGGTTAGCCAAGAGGAAATGTGGCATAGAAGGAGGGATATATTAGGATCTTGGGATTAATATACACACACTACTGCATATAAAATAGTTAACCAACAAGGACGTACTGTGTAGCACAGGGAACTCTACTCAGTAATCTGTAATAACCTATATGGGAAAGGTATCTGAAAAAGAATGAATATATGTATATGTATAATTGGATCAGTATGCTGTACACCTGAACCTATCATAACATTGTATATCAACTATATTCCAGTAAAATTTAGAAAACAAAACCAGAAAGAATGACTCACTTTGCTGTACAGCAGAAATTAACACAACATTGTAAATCAAATGTATTTCAATAAATTAAAAAAAAACAACAACAACAACAGCCAGGACAGGGAAGTGACTCAGCCAACAGATGTTCTGGAGCCAGAACCCAGTTTGCTGTCCCCTGGCTCTGCCCAGAAACAAAAGACAGCAGGGTGGGGCTGTGGGAGGCCCTGAGGCCGTGCCCTAAAGCCCCAGCCTCTCTAGGGGGCGGCAGTCAGGGGCAGCTGGCTGGCTGGAGCCTGGGGTCCCAGCCCTTAAACTTACCAGGCCACATGGGGCATTCTGCAGCGTCACTGTGAATGTGCCCGAGGAGCGGCTCTTGGCCAGGATGTACTGACACGTGGCGGGGAATGTGTAGCGGCGGCCGTCGAAGGTCGTGAAGTGGATGTCACCAGTCACTGAACACTCAGCTGAGGGGCAGAGAGAGGCAGCTGACCAGGGGGGCTGCCCCACAGGGAGTGCCTCTGCCCTGCGGCTCTGAGCACCCAGAGGAGATGGCACCCTGTCCTCAGGAATCGGGGGTGCCTGGAGCCCTGGCCCTCCCTTTGAGAGCCCCGGTCACTGGGAAGAAGCCCCCCAGGTCTGTCTGAAGGGAGACGCAGCTCTCCTCTCCTCTCCCTCTAACTGGAGACCAGGCCCTGAGCATGGAGGCCAGTCTTGGTCCAAGCCCCCTACACTCAGGAGGGACCCCATGAAAAACCCTCCCTGCCAGGGCAGAACAAAACCCTTCATCAGTCTGAGCAGTTCTGAGAACACAAAGAGGGGCAGGCGGAGCCAATGGAACTGAGTGAGTGCCCCACCCCAGCTGCAGGCCTGGCCCTCTGAGCTCCCCGGCCCGAAAAGCTGAGGGGCTGAGAGAAGGGGTGGAGTCCAAGTGGGGCCAGACGTACCTGGGCAGACAGACGTGCTGCACACCCACCTGCCCGCAGTGCATGTGCTGAAACACAGAGACCAAGGGAGTAGGGACTCACCCCTGCAGGGCTAGGATAGATGCTAGAGGGCTGCAGAGCTCCTTCCCAGCCCTCAGTCCTCCCAGCTCTAAAATGGGTGGTGGAGAGTCCACCCACAGAGTGGATCTGATGAGATCTGTGACTCAGAGGTGCTGAGTGAGTGCCCCAGGTGATCAGGCTCCTAGAGGGGTGGAGGGGTAGTCCTGATGGAAAGCCCCAGAAGTCACCGTTCCCCTCCCCAGCAGTAGACACAGACCAAGAATTGCAGTCTTCTTTCACCACAGAGCCAGTCGGGTACAGGGTCCCATGGAACTCACAGGGACACTCAGCCGGTGCCACACAGCCCCCATCCTCGAAGATCAGCCCTAGGGTGACAGCAAAGGCCTACTTAACTCACCTCCACTCCTGTTTACAAACCTTTCATAGCGCTCCAGGGCCTGTGATAAAAATCAACTCATCCACACTCTTTCACCACCCAGCTCATTTTCAAACTTTCTCCTGTATAAATGCATGGCTCAGGTCAGATCTGAGTCCCCTTTGAGCAAATAATCCCACCTCCAGACCTTTGCTCTGAGAACGACTCACCCCACACAAAGTGCATGCTGACTAGCTTCTTCTCTCCATCTCTCAGAAGCCTGTCACTGTATCTAGAATCAACTAAGGGGCCACCTCCTCCAGGAAGCCTTCCCTGATAATCTCTCCCCACAAATGAATTTCTGTATCTTTTCTTGTTTGAACTCCTGAGCTGGTCCTCACCATATTATGCCTCAGACTGGAGTTATATATGTAAGTGTCATCACTGCAACCAGACTCAGATTCCTAAAGTCAACAACTGTATCTTTATATTTTTTTATCTCATCCTCACCAAGCAAGCTCTGCACCATTAGATGTGCTGCAGATTTATACACCATGAAAAACAGTACACAGATGGAAGTTTAAACAAATACATGTGTGATAAATGAATAAATGAATGACTGAATACCTTGTCCCCATCTACACACCTTAAAAAGCTCAGTCTCAATGAAACTAAATATCCTGATGAATCTTCAAGAGCTATGGCTCTGCCCCTACCCTTACCTCCCTTAAGCCATTCATTCACTCATTCATGTATTGTTTGTTCCTTCCTTCCTTCGTTCTACAAACAGACATGCTCTGACCCCTGGCTTCACGCTCATCTATGCCAGGCCAGAGAAATGCTGCCAGGCACCCACTGAACCACTAGCATACCGTCAGGGCAGTAGCAGCCGTCCACACAGGCTATCTCGCTGTCCACACAGGATGCCCGCGGCTGGCAGGAGGCCGGGCAGCAGGCGACGCACTCGTTGTAGACAAAGGCCTTCTCCTTGCAGAGCACCGCTTGGAAGGAAGGCAGCATAGTACGGCCTGCCTGCTCCCTTCTGGCCCCAGTTCTGCCAGGACCCAACCAGGGCCTACCCAAGCCCTGGGGGCGGGGGGTGGGGGGCAGGTAGGAGGGCTTTCTTGGTCCCAGTGGGAGCACCGGGTGACCAGGAAATTAGTGAGAGCCTGGGAGACCCTAAGAGCCACTCATTGCACTTGGTGGCCCCAGGTCAGTCCCTCCCTCTCTGAGCCTCAGTTTTCCCATCTGTCTCATGGGGATGGAACCTCAGGGCTTAACACTCCTGATCACTGTGGTTCTCAGCAGGACAGGACATTGACTTGAGGCCTGGGAATGCCACCCACAGCCCCAGGACAGAGCTTGTCTGTATCCCTCCCTGCCCACAATCAGGCTGCACCTACTGCATGACTGGAGCTGGTTCCTCCACCCCTGCAGCGGCCGACCTGCCTGGGCACATGCCCGGGCATACTCTGCCAGTGCCCGGCACCATGTGGCTTCATCGCCTGCTGATCTGTGCAGGGAAGCCGAGGATATAAGATTCAACCTGCAGCCAGCCCCCCAGCACCCAATGGAGTCTGCCAGGGCTCAGACTCTACAGCTGGGAAAGGTAGCCAGGGGAGGCAGCTAGGCAGACCCCTAGACTGGAGGTCGGAAGATCTGGGCTCTCGTCTCAGCACTGCCCCTGACTGATGAGACCCGGGGGTGGTCAGGCCCCATTTATGGGCTTTGATTGAATGAGGACAGTCTGTCCCACCCATGCAAATACATAAGCATTTCAGAACTTTGTGAAGCATATCTGTTACTGCCTGGGATCATCAAGCTCAGTGGCCCACGTGCTGAGCCCCCGCCCACTACTGGGAGAGGTCTCCCCACAGCCCAGTACCACCCTCGCTCCTGGGTCCCCACTCACTGGCAGAGATCGCTGGTACAGCTGGCCATGAAGGGCAGAGGGCTGACGTAGGCATGGCAGGTGTCAAAGGGGGGTCGCAGCAGTGCCTCACAGCGGTCATACACACCCTGGGGTGTGGGCCAGGAGCCAGAGCTGGAGGCTGGCAGGGCCACACGCGGCCCTCTGACTTCACCCGTCCCATGCAGCACCCCAACTTGGGCCCAGGGGAGAGAAAGAGGAGGATGGAGAGGAGACGGAAGGGGTGTGGACACCAACAACCTTGGTCCCCTGCAGCCAGTGACTTTCCAAGAAGTATACAGGAAACCAACCTAAGCCAGACACTAGGTGGGGTTAGGGGGCCAGAGTTGGGGGGTCAGCCCAGGAGCCACACCTGCATGGTTCCCGGGGTCTGCTGCAGGCATGGAGGGCGGGGCAGGGAGGAGGTCGTGGGACCTGGAGGCTGGTTGGGGGCCTGCTCCTGCCAGCTGTGCACGAACTCCGCCACATCATCTGTCAGCTTCCCTGTAGGGCAGAACAAACATGACCGCAGGTGGGGGCCACAGGGGAGGCAGGTGGAGCCGAAGAGATGCCAAGAGAAAGGCAGGGCATTGAAAAACCAGCCTCATGAGCTACCATTCCGGTCTGCATTTCCCTACAGAGCCATTCTCCTGAAAGAGTTGTTTGGTAAGCATAGTCAAGAATGCTCAAGACCCTGAAGGTTCCAGGAAGTGGCTCCCTGCTGCTCTAAACTCAGAAAAGCAACACCATGCCATCGAGAGGGAATGAACGTATGAGTCTGAACAAGCTCCCATGCGTCTCTGAGCATGAGGTTCCCATGTGTGAACAGGGCAAACCATCCCCTTGTGAATTTATCGCTAGGACTACAAGAGACGCTATGGGTCAAGTGTTCAGTGTGTTGTGGCTGCTCATAGGTGGCACTTTCTCTCTGGCCAGAGTTGCTATGATTTGGTCTAAACTCTTCACTTTAACTTCCTGCCTCTCCAGCTGGAGCCTTTTTCTCCCTGGCTCCCTCTGGCCCCTGCACCCTGCAGTCCCCTCAGCCCCTCCATCCCCTAGACACCTTGCAGGGCCAGCGCCACCTGGCAGTGTCCATTAGATCCTCACGCAACCTAAGTAGAAATTCTCATTACATCTATTTCACAAATGAGGAAACTGAGGTCCAGAGTGGTTAAAACACAGTTGGAAGAGGCCTCTGACCTCCCCCCAGGTCTTTATACCATGACCCCAGGGTTCTGTGCCAAGTTCCTTCCCACTCCTCCCAGCCCAGCCTATCCCCCACCCCGACCAAAACCCCTTTGGCGGCCACCTGGCCTGCGCCTCACCATAGCTGGTCACCAGGTCATCCTGGGGGTCGGCATTGTTGTTCCCACACAGCCCATGGGTCCAGCCTAGGAACTCTGGACTCATTTTAATGTAAACAGCTGAGGTGCCATCCCAGGCAAGCGTGAAGGCCGACTGAAGCCGCACGAGGACATAGCCAGCAAGCGGCTGTAGACGCAGGTTCCCCATCACGTGAGGCAGCTGGAGCCTGCAGGATACAGCCCAGAGCTTCAGGGCGTCCACACCACCTCCACCAGCCCAGGCCCTTCACCAGGGGACCACCATCCTCTACCCGCAGGACCCACCATGTGCACAGGATCAGCCTCACCCCCTGGCCACTGACACCACAGGCTTTAAGGTCCCTATTTTCCTTCCCCCTGACTTCTTGGGTGCTTGGAAGTCCACAGTCAGAAGGGGGTTTCCTTGGTTTTCAGAGTTTTAAAGTTGCTTTTCACAAGTACAATTTCCCTTGCTCTCTGGAATCACAGTGAAGACAATCATGGGATTTTGAGCACTAATAGTGGTAACTTTTTATACAAAAATTATTAACATATATTTTATTGATGGTGTTTCAATAAATAAAGGGCAGTTAGTCAAGCAGAAAATAATACTTAAAAAATAAAACTGCAATTTCCCTGGCAGGAATAAATCTTAGAGTGACTGAAATTGCCAGTTTATTTTTTTAGACAGGAGTGACGATATAAACAGACATCCACTTTGCTTATATTTTTGGTGGGAAGCAAGAAAGGAGTTGGAAGAGAAAAAGAAAAAGCCAAGAGAGAAGACAAACAGGACATGAAGGAAAGAGTTCAGGGCTCCAGCAATCTTAATATCCTCCCCTGTTTTACTGGCATAGACTCTCTTAGCCGATCTGGAATTTAGCAACATTAACACAGATGAAAATCCGGAGGAAAGCAAAAGGAGTGTCTAACCAGTCAGAGCCAGAACCAAAAGAGCCAGCTACCAAGGCTTCATTCACAGGGAAACACTGTGGATCTTCAGTTCTATACTCAGCACCAGAAAGCTTGGCTACCCCGTTTCCAGGTCTGAAGCAGGAAATGAGAAAGGGGAGAAGGGTCAGTGCAGGAGGGTCCCCCTAACAGCAAGATGAAGTGGCAGGGGACAGCCAAGGAAGGAGAGTCCAGTGAAGAAGAGGTGCAAGAAAGATTTCCGAAAGGACCATAGTCTGGAGCCTTTTGATGTAGGAAGCTGGGACTTCACCCCTTAAATAGTCCCTCAGTCATCCCTGAGGTCCCAACAAGGTAAGTGACAGTCAAATGACCCCATGCCATCAGAAAAGGGTGAAAGTGTGCTCAAAGTCTGCTCTGATGAGGTTTGAACTATATAGGATACATTCAGGAAGATTTCCTTTAACTTGTGGAAGCAAAAACCTGTTAATCATGCCTATACAGCTATCTGGGAAACTTCGCTCATTGCCTGAAAATGTATTGTCTGCAAACCCACAGGGCCTGAGAGTTCCAGAAAATCATGAGGGACTCGTCTTTCTGTAAGCCCAGCTGATCTGCCAGTATGTTTTTGCCATAGAGGTGGAGATTCTGTTTGCCCCCAGAAAACAACTCGAGAAGGGCAGATGCTCAGCCATCTCCCACCACCCACACCAGGGAGTAGGGGAGCTCAGGGCAGAAGGTGCTGGAGTTACCTCACGCCTCCACGGGTGACCTCCTTGGCCAGATGGATCTCCTGCTCGCCCGCAAAGAAGAGGCTGACAGACCTGTAGCAGGTGTAGGGGAAGGAGCCGCACTGCGGGTCGTTGTGCACCTGGGGGGGATTTCAGAGGCCACTGAGCAAGCTCCTGCCACTCACCTGGCCCCCAGCTTCGGCTATGGGCCCAGAGGCACCCTGTTGAGCTCCCACTAATGCTGGACTGCTGCCCGCGGCATGCCGAGCACCTGTCCTCTGTCATCTCTCCCGGTCCCCACAGCACCACAGGGAGGTCAGAGCTATCTTTACCTGCACCTCAGAGAGGAGGTGGCTCGTGCTCAGAGAGGTGAACTGACACAGGTGACACGCACACAGCCAGGATTCCAATCCAACTGTGCTGGCTCCCTATTTCTGGACGTTTTTTTGTTTATCCACCCCAGCTTATCCCATCAGATTGAAAGCCCAGTTATACATTCACACCATCTCACACTCATAATGAACACAACACACATCTCAAATAGGTACATCAGAGGGCACTCTCAATGTTCACACTATAAATACACACTCCTACCACCACCCTGGTAGAGGCGGCTTAGCTGTCCCCTACACACACATATCACTCCTGAGTTGCCTGACACATGCGTGTCTCCTCTGCCCCCGCTCAGACAGAACCTACACCTCCAAAGCCACAGCACCCAAGGAAAGCAGGCAGGGGCTCTCAGAGTTTAGGGAAAAGTCTGAAATGTACCTCTGCCAAATGTGAAAATCCATCCCATGAGTGAACAAACCTTCCACTAGATTATTGTTAAACATGGTTAGGCGGGATGGAGCCATTTCAACTAAAAGTAGGACCTGTCAAAGCCATTCCATAGCCTAAATATTTTTCACACTTTTGTGACCATGACCCATAGTGAGAAATATATACACATATAAATTATATAAAACAAAAAGCTTTACAAAATAATATTCACCACTATTAATGTGCAAAGCATTTCTACAATATTTTCTATTTATATTCTTTTGTCTTTTTTTTTCGCGCTGGTTATGACTTATTAAGGCTTCCCTGGTGGCTCAGAGGTTAAAGTGTCTGCCTGCAATGCGGGAGACCTGGGTTCGATCCCTGGGTCGGGAAGATCCCCTGGAGAAGGAAATGGCAACCCTCTCCAGTATTCTTGCCTGGAGAATCCCATGGACAGAGGAGCCTGGTGGGCTACAGTCCACGGGGTCACAAAGAGTCAGACACGATTGAGTGAGTGACTTGACTTGACTTAACTATGACTTATTACTTTTTCATTTCATAACTCATGAATGTGTGGCACCCCACTGGTCTAGGTAATCACAACAGATTAGTCACTCAGTCATGTCCAACTCTTTTTGACCCCATGAACCGTAGCCCACCAGGTTCCTCTGTCCATGGAATTCTCCAGGCAAGAATACTGAAGTGGGTTGCCATTCCCTTCTCCCGGGGATCTTTCCAACCTAGGAATCAAACCTGGGTCTCGTGCATTGCAGGCGGATTTTTTTTTTTTTTTTTTTTTACCATCTGAGCCACCATAAAATGATACAGTCATGATGTATGATACCCATGATACTCTGAGGCGAAGAAGGTCAGGGTCCCTGGTCCATCCAGGACCTGGCCCCCAGACAGTCCCTTGGCAGGGCTATGCCTGAGACAGAAGGGGCACACCCAGCTGGCAGAGGGGCGACACTGAGCACCACACTCTCCCCCATCTCCCAACCCCTCAGCCTAACTCCATGCTGGCCAAGGTGCCCTCCAGCACAGCAGCCTCCCCAGCTAGACCCTTCTCCAGGTAGAGACTATACCTGCAGGTGACTGCCCACTTGACACACAGGGTAAATGTGAAAATCAGATCTGTCTGACCATGAGACTGTGACTCTCACATGTGTTCATACACAAGACAAGCTTTTACTGAGCATTAATCCAGGTACTGGGAACAGCAATGGCAAAGACATGGTCCCTGCCTAGAAAACTTACATCTGAAGAGGAGACCAACCCAGAAACAGATTTTTGTAAGAGAAACACAATGATAAGGTAAGGGTGTGGAACTCTGGTTCCACAGAAAGGAGCCCCTGAGCCCACTCAGGAGGTCAGAGCATGCAAAAAATCTTAGAAGAGGTCACCCTAAGCTGAGTCACTCAGGACCTCTACCATTTCCTCTGTGGCACCACGCTCTTTCTTATCTAAGGTTCATACCATAGCATCCGGTGTTCCTTTGACCTAGAGTGTTCTCCTGTCTGTACCCAACCCTTCACTTGTCCAGCTCTAATTCATTCTTCAAATACCAACGTAAATATCACTTCCTGCAGCAGGAAGCCCTCCCCGATCACCATCTTTCCCAATAGGCAAGGTTAGGTTTCCATCACATGCTCTTCTAACTGTTTGACATTCTCCTCTATTGCACTCAGTGGCACTTGAAATGATTCATTTGACTTGATGTCTGTTTTCCCATTAGACTGTAAGTTACATGAGGACAGAGACCACATCTGTGGTGTTGTCCACAGGGCCAGCACCAGGCCTTGTGCCAGGAAAAGAGTACAACTATGCACTTAATAAATACTTGGTGAATGAGAGACTAAGTGAGTGAATGGCCAGGGGCACCCAGAAGTGAGTGGATGAGTGAGAACCACGGAGCCTTCAGCTGCCTCCAGGTGCAGAAGCCCTGGGCAGGAGCTGGGAGGGTGAAGGAAAGCGCCAGCCTCTTTAACTCTGCCGAGCAGAGCCCAGGCCAACCAAGCCTTCAGGGCCTAGAGGAACCTTCCCGGACAGGCAGGGGGCAGTGAACACCTCACCTGGACTGAGAAGATCTGCCCCTCAGGTTCATGGTGCCCCACCAGAGTGTAGCTGCCCTTCCCAGACAGGTAGTAGTAGAGGCCATCAAACGTCTCCACGTGATGCTGTCCCCACGCCCGGCAGATGCTGTCTCTCTCAGGGCCGGCATTGTATACTGAGCCAGGGACAAAAGGGCACCTCTGTGTAGCAGCAGTGGACACTGAGCCCAAGGCTAGTGGGTTCAATGCCCACTCCCTCTAACCCAGACCCCTGAGTCTCAGGTCCACAGATTTTCTTAAACCTGTGGCCCCTCCCAGAGGCAGAATGGAGCCCAGACTCACCCATCTGGCAGCGCAGCCCGGTAGCATTGAAGCGCCTGCAGTCACAGAAGGCCGGGTGCACACATTCGCCCCCGTTGAAGCAGGAGAACAAGTCTGCAAGGGAGACGCAAGGCATCGCCCCATCAAGCTGAGAATGGCAGAAGCCATTGATGCAGCACCTCCGTCACGATGGGACTCCAGACCCCCACTTCCCAGAGCGACATGGAACTCAGATCCCCATCACAGTGAGCCCCAACTTTCCTCAGGAGCTGGCTTTGATGGGGGCAGGAGCAGGGTGCCTCAGACAGCTGCCCCACCCTCTCCCTAATAGGCTGTGAAGTCTGAGTACTGACCTTCGGTATGTATCAATGGCCCCAGGCCAGCCCCACCTAGGCCTTCAGTTTCCTAAGCTAAAAGTTCTTGGCTACCAGGCAAGGCATCAAAGCTGTGAATACGGCGCATGAGGGGTGAGCAGGAGCCTGCCCAGAGCTTTTCATGGACTGCTCTTCCTCATCGCTCCATAATCTTAGGGGAAGAGTCCGTAGTGTAAACCAAGGAATGCACTTGGAATGTAGTAGAAAGGAAGGCCTCAGAGGATGAGAGGACAAAGCAGAGTGGCATGTGGCAAGGAAGGGAGCCATAATGTGAGAAGAGGGACCACAGACAGAGACCAGGTGAGTGGAGAGGCCACAAAATAGTAGAGAGAGGCTACAGACACAGAGTGATATCCAGGGGGAAAACCACCACTAAATAAGAAGCTCAACCTCACTGGAGTCAGACTGGGGACGGTGGAAAGAGACCCCCTGCAGGGAAAAGAGGTCCCAGGAGGCCCCAAGACAAGCCCCGGGCTTCCCTCACAGGCCTTTCTGCCTCCCACGAGCCCCAGGGAAGGAGGGGCACTTACAAGACGGTGCACATTTGGCCCGATGGAGCCGCCTTTCCCAGGAAGACATGGCCAAGGAGTCCAGGACTTCAGCTTCCTCCTTTTACAGACAGGAGACGGAAAATAATTCAATCAAGGGCTGACCTCAGGGATGGCGGGCTTCCTGGAGGTCACAGCCCTTCCTGTTCACTACCTGGAGGGAGGCAGGCCCTCTGCTGCTGGGTGCCCCAGTTACCCAGCCCACCTCTGAGAAGCCTGGAGGCAGGATTTTCAGGTGGCGTGAGGCCTGGTTTACACCCTCCAGAGTGGCATCTCATTGGCAGGCTGGGGAGGCCTGTAGCCTGAACACAACCCCCTCCCCTCCATGCTCCAGTGTCCCCTGGCCTCTCCTGACTCCCTCCCTAGTAAACCTTTGTATGCTCCACAGCCCAGCACAAAACCCTCCTGTCTGGAGAACAAACACAACACCTCCTCACTACAGAAACCATACGGGCCAGAGCTCAGAAACAAAGGCAGCCCCTCAATCCTGGGCAGGGGAACATCCCCCACCCCAACTCAGCCTTTTGGGCTCTTCTATCAGCAAAAACAATGCCTCACGGATCACAACCCGCAGTTGGAACTCGTCCGAGTCAGAACTCTCCCCGATACCACACAACTGAGGACAAAGGCAAAGCCCCGCTGAGATCCTGTTTTCCAGACCAGAAGCCCCATCCCATGGCCTCTTGAGATACGAACATCTGAAATCAGGACTTCCCCGAACATCATTTCACTGTGTTCAGTCCCTCTCAGAACTCCAGCCTGAGCGTCTGAAGTCACCTAGGACCGGGACCCTTGGCACAGTAGGATCCTCACTCTCAGGGCCTAAGTCCTCTCACTTGAACACCTTCTGGGAGTGGGGGCCCAGCCTGGCCCAGGTACAGGGAACACGTGCTCACAGAGCTGACAAGGCACGAACCACACTGAGGGTGTTTGTCTCATGTATTTTCTCCTCACTGTCACCTCCTCATCCCTGGGCTAAATCCCCAGCGTCTTGCAAAGACTAGGAACACAGAAGTATTCAGAACCCTTGGTCCCTGGAGCCCAACCCCAGCTCTTTGTCCCTCCTGTGGGTTGTACTTCTCCATCTCCTGCCTGGCCTGTGCTGCAACGAATCGAGGCCATTTCTGGAGAAGAATTTTAAATCCTTTCCAAATGATTCATCTTCAGTATAGATGGGGAGTTCTTAATCATTTTTATGCCATGAATCCCTCTGACAATCTAGTGACGATTATGGGCCCCTTCTTGCAACAGATGTTTCTAAATATGTAAAATAAAACATAATATTATAAAGGATATCAAACATATTGCAATGCAGCGATTAAATATTTTATAAAAATGAGTAATGGTAATATTTGTGCTTTTTTATTAATACATTAAATCACAGGACCAAGTGACAGGCCATACCACTGCCAGCATGCAGGAGCAGTGAGCATAGATGCGATCTGGAGACAGCGACAATTGCAAGCTGAGAGCAAAATACCTGTGATTTCTACTAATGAGAGTCACAGACACTGCTAATATTCTGTGGTCTGTAACATCTAGCAGTAATTAAAGGGGAGACTAAATTTCAGTTCCATTGAGGTTTCCATAAATAACAATGCATTTTTCCCCCCATCCAAGTTCATGGACTTCTGGTCTACACCAGCAATTCTCTGGAGAATGGCTGAGCTCTATAGAGTGAGGCAGCACAGAAATGAAGGGTGGTGAGCTACTGGTCTGAGACCTCCCCTTCCCTTACTTAAGAGGGCATTCCAGGCAGAAGCCTTTGAGGGATCCCCAGGTTCACTTTTTAAGTAGCCTGATTCCTGCCCAGCCTCCTCCAACTCCAGTTGCCTTTAAGGAGGGCCATTCTAACCCCTTGTTTGTTCTAAGGAGTAATGTGAGAAACCTACTGGGGTTGCCTGGTCTGGATGATTCTCCAAGGAAAAGAAGGGGAGGCCTACCCTGGAATCCAACAAGGAAAGAAGCCCTCTAGGGGAATGAAGTGCTTGGGTAGGAGGATCATTACGCCACTAAATTACAGGGATCCCAGGAGTCCAGTGGGGGCATTTACAATGCGGTAGAACATGCTGGAGAAGGAAATGGCAACCCACTCCAGTGTTCTTGCTTGGAGAACCCCAGGGACGGGGGAGCCTGGTGGGCTGCCGTCTATGGGGTCGCACAGAGTCGGACACGACTGAAGCGACTTAGCAGCAGCAGCAGCAGCAGAACATGCTAGCTAGAAGACCTTGCTCTGCCTGTGCCCTGAGGGCCTGGCAAACCATCCACCTGCCTCAGTATCCCCATCCATAAAAAGAATGATGAAAACATTTTAAAAATAAAATAAAAACTAAATAAAAAGAATGACGACATTATCTTTCAGTTCAATCTGGGGCCTGGAGAAATGGGAAAAAAAGATACAAAACCCCCACATAATCCAGACATTCAAAAGTAAGCATGCCTCCTCCTTCCTTGGGATCTTCATATCTATTTCAAAAGGGCAGGTATTTGGGACACATTGTTTTCTATTTTAAAAGATGCTTCCATCCTGCTGGCACAATGAGCTCCCCAGAGCGGATCCCAAGGGCCAGGGTGTGTAAACTGAGGCTCAAGATTCTCTGGGAACCTGATATCGGGTGGGCTGTATTTGTATCATGTTTGTGGTTGTAGAGAGGAGACAGACGCAAGCCAAGACTAGAAAAGGAACCTGAATCACTTGATCCAGAGACCGACCGAAGTTTGGCAAAGAAAGAAAAGCACCACCTCTTCCTAAAGTACAGAGGATCTGATGTATGACAGAAACCCACAAAATTCTGTAAAGCAATCATCCTTCAATCAAAAAAATTTTTTTAAAAAGTAATAAAGCACAGAGGACCTGGGGAGGGTGGGCAACAGGGAATGGTCAGGACTTAGAGGATGGCTCTGCTTTTCAACCAACCCTTCCTTGCAGGCCTCACCAGAGGGCCTCAAAGCAGCATTGCTGGGGATGCTCAGGGGATGAAGAGGGACCTCTGACAGGGTTTAGGCCAGGCAGGGAATAGAGAACTCCACTCTCCCAAACCCTCATCTTCCCGCTTTCACCCAGGAAAGGAAAGAGCTCAGCTGTCTCCTGACGGCGACTCTGTGCCCTCTTCCTCTATAAACACAATTTATAAATAAACAAAAGTTGGCTATAGGGCCCCAAGAGATTAGGAAAGTGGAAGCAGAAATCTCCTATAAATTTGCATTCTTCAGACACACACTAAGAATCTTGTTGGTCCCCTTTTGAATAACTGTAGAAACATACTTCCTGCCACCTACAGAGCTCCCAGACAGCCTCAAACCCAGACAGAAATAAGCCCCTGCCCAGTGAAGTGACCCCTTCCCCAGGCCTCCCCTTACCTGGCCTCCCATCACCGTGGTAGCATCCCCTATGGCAAGGACTGCCTCCTGATGGCTGTGGCTAGGTGAGAAACAAGCCTGGTGTGGGCGAAGGGAGAGGAGTGGGCCATGCCCCCCCACCATCCCAGGCCCATCCCGTCCCCTGTGCTAACCCCTGAGGTCACCCATGCCAGGAATGAAGATGGAACCAGTGAGCGGGGTAGCTAGCAGTTCTTGCCTACTCACCTGGGATCCCGGGCTGGCTCAGGCTGCAGCTCTGCATTGCCTCGGGGTGTGGCTGCTGCGGCTAGGGGGTAGGGGGATTACTCTCCACTCGTTATGCCTCCCACCCCTTCTCACCCCGTTCCCCACCTGCTGGGAAGCCTCTCATACCTGCATCACCCCCATTCTCTCTCCCTGCAGCCTTCTCAAATCCTTTCTCCCCCTCCGTGGGGTCTCTTTTCCAACAAGGGTCTCCCTCCTCCTTCCCACTCTCTGTGCCCCAGTTCTCTCTGGTTCCCCCTCCTTGGATCTCTTCCACGCTGCCCAGCTTGAGAGCCATTCCCCTGACTGCGGCTGGCCTTTCTTTCCTTCTGCGGTCCCTCTCCCTGGACCCACTCCCTGGCTGTCCCCCTGCCCTCTCTCAAACCTTCTTTCTTTACCCTCTCTCCAGCTGGCCCAGGTCTGTCGCTCTAAACGTTCTCCCAGGTTCCTGGCCTCCCCTAGTCCACACCCCTCTCACCGAGAGACTGCAGTGGCGGAAACTCCCCTGCCGGCTCACCCCGGGGCAGCCAGACGCAAGCTAGGAGCAGGCAGAACACTGGCGCCGGGGCCCCCATAGGGGCGCGCGGGGACTGGGAAGCTCAGCGCAGGATCAAGTCCGAGTGCCTCTCCCGCGAAGGCAGAGCCACACCTCCACTGGTTGGAGGCCGCCGGGCCTCTTGCTCTCTTGCCCCAGGATACCCTTGGCTCCGCCTCCCAGGCACTTGGCTCCGCCCCGAACTAGAGAGACAGGACCGCCTAACTTATTACCATAATTTAGGAGCCTGACCGGTGTGCGGGGCGTCGGGGGTGGCCGCCTTTGTTCTTCTTGGTCTGTGGCTGCCCCTCCCCGAGGGAGGTTGGATTCAGATCACACTCAGCGCTAAGTCCCTTGGAGGAGCAAGGAGGCAGGCAGTCTGTGCAGCTTCCAACATCCCTTGCTCCTCAGAGATCCCTGGTTCAGGAACCTGGGTTCTGGAAGCCCCTTACTGGGTTCTTGGAGACCCAGGATGCTGGTATAAGTCTGGTCCTATGCATTCCTTTTACAGAGGTCCCAGGAGGCGCAACTCAGTGATCAGTGGCAGAGCCATGGCTCAGGCCTGCAGAGTCCTAGCCTGTGCTTACACCATTTTCCACTACAGCTTCCTGGGTCCCCAAGACCCCACTCTACCCCTAGTTTTGAGCTAGGGATCCAACCTCTAGAAGCTAGATCATGCCTTAGTCCTCTGTGTGTCCAGCACTAGCTCAGGCCCCAGTTCAGGATATGTTGACTAACAGAAATGCCTTACACTCAGATATTATTGGTTCCATTGAGGCCTGACTTTGACAAAAGCAACTTTAGTTTTGTGAATAAGATACACTCTGCCCAGGAAAAATTTTGGAATGGTAGAAATGTGGGCCTGAGAGCCTTGGGAAACTTTGCATCTTTCACTTGGCCAACTAAGTGTTAGAACACCAACCAGATGCCAGGCCTTGTAGACGGTGATGAAGATAGCGTCAGCCCTCACAGGCCCCTGGGCAGAGGTGTATATTTGGGATGCTTTACTCATTCATCCTGTCAACAAATTTATTGAGCATCTACTCCTCGCCACACACTATTCTGGAAATATAGCGGTAAATAAAGCATGGATAGCTATCTCCACACAGCGTATTTGAAGCCATGGGATTAGGTGGGAAGATGAAGAGGAAAAAGCCAAGGATGGAACCTTAAAGAACACCAGTTAAGAAATGGGTGAAGGCAAGACTGTCTTAGAGAAAGCTTGAAAAGGAACATTCATGGTGTAATAGGGAAGGACGAATCTGACTCCATATTGAATCTGTTTCCTTTACTTTAACCTTTGTATTCTGTTGCTTTTGCTCTAAGTCAAAAATGTAACCAATAGCATGAAATATACAGGATAACCAATTTTCAGGGCTCTGACTATTAAAGGTCTAATACTTTCCCACTCATATAGAGATAAAAGTTTCAGAACAGAGAATAACATTTGTCTTGTTTGATGCTTACAGGAACATTGAGACCCAAGCTATGTGGACAGCTATAAGAACAAAGGTTTCCAGCATTAAGAAGTTTGCAACATCCAACCACACTCCCTTCCCCTTTAGTATAAAAGATGCCTGCTTTCTCTTTCAGTATAAAGAAGCCTGAATTCTAACTCAGGGAAGATGGTTCTTTGGAACTCTAGTCCACCATCTTCTTGGTCTACTGGCTTTACAAATAAAGTCACCGTTCCTTGCCACAACAAGTCATCTCTCAGTTTATTGGTCTGTTGTACAGCAAGCAGTATGAGCTTGGGCCTGGTATCCATGGGAAAGGAGAACCAGGACTCAGTTTTGTCCCTAAAACCAAGAGGGAGGCATTTAGAGAAGAGTGTCCGTGTGGGCAATGTTCCGGTAAAAGAAGGATTAGGGTATCACTGGATGTCATTCACCCTCATAAGGGCATTTGCTGCTCTGCTTGGAATCTATACATGAAATAAACAGCCATATGACATAGTTATGAAATGCAGAAAGTCAAAAAAGTCAGTGGGAGGGGAATTTATTTTGTGCACGTTTCCTAGACCTTTGAAAATCCCACAAGTCTTTTATCGCTGATATAACTAATTAATACCAAGGGGAGACTATGGATGCTATTTTAAGGTTCTTTTCCAGAAAGGATTTACATCTCAAATTCGGTCATAATTTAGATAAATAAAAATAGTAGGCTGGCAAAACTTCAGCTATTCCAGGTGGGCTGCAAAGAATGGGGTCTCTAGGTGCCTCTGCAATTACAGCAATTTGCTGATTTGGGCTGCAGTCCATCTCCTGTCCCCTCCCCTTTGACACGGTGCAAACAGGGCAGGCCCTTGCCCTGGGTTGAATGCAGAAACAAGTAAACAAATTCATAATTAAAGGTGCCCGCTCTTTCCATTCACAACTGTCTTTATCACCCCTCACCCCCTCTGTGCTCTCAGGCTGTCTCAGGCTTGGCTTATCATTATCTTTGCACCCCAGCACTAGACCTGATCTGGGTGGGGCAGCAGAGACTGGTGGCCTGAAACGAGATCTTCATTCCCTGCCCAGGAATTGAATCTGGGTAGCCTGGGTGAAAACCAGGAATGCTAGCCACCAAAACAGCAAGGGCTAGAGGCTAGAAGCTAGTTTTCCCTGGATCTTTGCCCCCAGTGAAAAGTGCATTTATCACGGAGGCAGAAACTGTCAATGCAGGTACAAAGTTTATTTTAGAGACATAGCACAACAACAAGTGGGAGAGCACAAAGAGAAGCAGTTTGTTTAGTTGAGATAGAAGCAGGGCTGAGATGCACACCCAGAGAGAAAGGGTGTAGGCGTCCCCCCTAAGGAGGAGGAGCACAGTAAAGAGGAAGTTAAATCATTTATATAGGTCAGTATTTCCAGGCCTTTGTCTTCTTTCAGGCCAATTGTCTGATTTCTTTTTCCATACCTGGCCTACGCTGGGACCCTCCCCTGGGGTGTGCACACACCCTATCAGCCAAGATGGATCTCGAAGTGAAGGCTTCTGGGAGGAGCCTTCTTCTCAGACTGGACTTTTGCCTTATTCCCTTGAGATGTTTACAGGAGACAAAGACTTTCTATTTACCCGGTTTCTGTTGTTGCTTCCATTTGTGAGAGCAAAGAGGGGGCTGGTGGTCCATTCCTCAACTGCAGCCCACCTACCTCTTGCAAAGAGGAGGCAGGCTGGCTGATTGTAAATGTCCAACCTGGAGCCCGTCTATCTCCTACCTCAGATCTTAGTTGAATTGAATCAAATGAACCAGACGGGCGTCATCCCCCGGGTAAAGGTCGGCTGTAAATCAGGATGTCATTTCCAGGCCCTTCCATGCTTGTGTGTGTGTGTGTGTGTGTGTGTGTGAGTGGCAGGGAGCTAGGGAACTGTGGGAGAGGAAGTCAGTGGAGAAGGGGCCCTCCTACCCACTGTTCAGGTTCCTGTGGGCTACAGTAACACCCAACCCCAAGGAGTTCACAAACAGGTTTCTTCCAAGTTGGAAAAGTCCAGGGAAGCCACTACTATAAAATGTACAGTGAAGGTGAGATGCTTGGCAAGGGGTGACAGACAGCTTCCTGAGATCCCTTCAGTTAACCGCGTGTGTTTGAGAACCACTCCAAGGGCAGGGCCAGTCACATGTCCAACCATCGTTGCCGCCACCATAGACACGCCCTCCTGGCCAGCGGCTCTCAGGCTTCAGAGAGAGGCGGCGAGATTCAGGACAGGTGCCTCCCGCCGCCCCGCACCGTCCTCCCCAGGCCCCACCCTCTCCTCCCCAGGCTCCGCCTGTCACGGTCGCCGCCTCTGCGGGTTGGAGCAGCCCGTCACCCAGCAGCCGGCACCCGAAGGAGCGGAACTGTGTAGCAAGCGACTCGATCCAACCCAGCCATGGATCGGAAGGTGGCCCGAGAATTCCGGCACAAGGTCAGAGCCACTAGCGGCCCTCCAGCGCCCCCGCGGAGTCCGGGGGCGGAGTGGGTGGGCGGTGGATACCCACGGCACCACCTCTCCCTTTGCCGGCCGGTCCTGGGGCTCTGGGTGGGCTGGGATCCTGAGGGTCCTTTGGTTACCAGCAGGAATCCCCAGTAAAATGAGGGAGGAGCACTGGGACTCTAGGTGTGGAAGCCACTAAACCGAGTTCCTTCCTGAAAGTGTCCGTTTTCTTAATACGCAGCGGGGGTGGGGGTAGGGGATTAGAATTCCTTCCGATCTTGGCCTGCGATGGGATATTTCTCTGAGATGCCCCATAGTGGGCAACGCCCACCCCACCCCTCTGCCCCGCTCCCTCCTAGCGCCCCCAGCTCTGGGGTGTTGGAGGGTGTAGAGAGGCTCTGGGATAGGGTCTGAGAGGTGAGGACTGGGAGGGAGGGCAAGTGGATGCCTCAATCTGTCTTCTGACCTGAAAATTCGAATTGGAGGCATGTCAGGCAGCCCACTCCCCACCTAAGGGCATTTCTTAGGACCTGAGAAATAGTGGAGGGAGCTGTGGGAGTCAGCCAGGCCCTTTAGGCTCTCCACCAGTGAGGGGCCTCATTGGTGGCCCAGGACTGTCAGAGACCATCGCTGGAGACCACTGGGTTTGACCCAGGCTTCCCAGAACTGTTTCCAGAGCTGTGCAGGAGTTGCTGAGCCTGAGGTCAGAGAGGACCCTTTGAAGAGATCCAGTGTACATCCCCACTAGGCCTGAGGATGCCTCAGAGCCCAAGCGTGCAGCCAGGGGTGTCTGGAGCTACCCACAGGCCCTGCCTGAGGGAAAGGTGACTGAGCCTTGAGACCCACCCAGAGAGACAGTGTCTTTAGACCCAGCCAACCCCCTTCCCAAGCCTGAGTGGGCAGAGCTCAGGTAGACAAGGTCCAGGGGCTGGCCCCTCTCTCACCACAGAGAGGCCCAGGGAGCTCAAGGAGCCAGCCAGTATGGAGGCCACAGGGGCTGAAGGTTGTGGCCTGGGACTAGGGACCAACAGTCAGTTGTTCACTTAAGAAACATGTTTTGAGCATCCAGTCTGTGCCTTCAAGTTGCTGGCCATGTGGGTGGAATACAGACCCCATACTAATAACTACCCACACCTGGGTGCTGAGTGTTGGAATCAAAGTTTGGTGGGGGCACAAAGGGGACAGCTCCTGCTGGCCGGAGTCTTCTAAAAATGAGGCCTTGGGATCCCAGGGATGAGAGATAACCGGAAGTTCATGCAGGAGTATGGGGGCTGGGAAATAACAAGGGGAGTGTGAGACATGTTCACCAGCGCATCCTGTTGCAAAGGGACCCAAGGGGAGAAATTTCAGCCGCCGGGGACATTTGGTGAGTGTAGATTTCAGGCAACCCACTTGCCCGTCCCCTACCCCAAGATGACTCAGGCTTGAATTTCACTTTCTTGCCCTGGGGTTGAAAGTAATGTCGGGTCCTCTTTTGTCTTCTCCTCATGAGGTACTTTTCTTTGCCTCTTTGAGAGAGTTGTTTCTGGGGTCCCCGGTGTCTGACTCAACCCCTGGGTTAGCCCCTGTTTCTCTTCCCCAGGCCCCATGCGCCCCAAAGGGCCCCAGGCCTCTGTGTTTCCACCGCCCTGCTCTTCCTCATCACAAGAGTCATTACCTATTAATGCCCTGAGTGTGCAGGCGGGGCGTGCTGGGCAAGGCCGGGGCTGGACTTTGTGCCCCATTGCTTCAGAAGCGCAGCAGCCTTCCCCTCCCAGGTTGGAGATCATCTGGGAACTGAGGAGAGAGGATGAAGCAGCCGAGGAGAGACCTTGCTGTTGATTGCTTTCTAGATGCCCCTTCCTTAGTGTTTCAGAGCAAATTTACCCCCTTGAGAATGATTTGTAATCTAAATAAATCCTTAGTCATTGGAGGTAATATTAAAGGTACTGTGTTGTTACAGAAAGTGCTGTGTGACCTGGAGATAGTTATTAACTTCTCTGTGCCTCAGTTCTCCAATTTGGTTAATGAGGATCACAGTAATACTTAACTAGTAAGTTTATTGTGAGAGATAGATGAGACCTACACATGTGTAGAGAGCTTAAATAGAGCCTGTTACTTAGTGAAGCCTCAGTAAATGTCTACTGTTGTCTGTTGTCTGGAGTTAGGTAGTTATTGTTTGGTTGCTAAGTCGTGTCCAGCTCTTTTTGACCCCATGGACTGTAGCCCGCCAGGGTCCTCTATCCTTCACTCTCTCCCAGAGTTTGCTCAAATTTATGTCCATTGAGTCACTTATGCTATCTAAACATCTCAGCCTTGGCTGTCCCCTTCTCCTTTGCCCTTCAGTCTTTCCCAGCATGAGGGTCTTTTCCAATGAGGTAGTCAGTGTGTGTGTGAGTTGCTCAGTCGTGTCTGACTCTTTGCAACCCCATGGACTGTAGCCCACCAGGCTCCTCTGTCTGTGGGATTCTCCAGGCAAGAATGCTGGAGTGGTTTGCCATTCCCTTCTCCAGGGGATCTTCCCCACCCAGGGATCGAACCCAGGTCTCCTGCACTGCAGGCAGATTCTTCACCACCTGAGCCACCTGGTGTTCTACCCAGCGAGGTAGAAATCGGCTCAAATCTCAGCCCTGTCCCCCTTTGCAGTGAGACCTTGGGCAAGCCGCTTAACCTCACTGAGCTTTAGTTTCCTTCACTGTGAGATGGAATTCGTTGTGCTCACCTCACAGGATGGTGAGGATGAAATAGGTGTTCAAATACTGGCTGCTCTGGTTGTGCAGCAGCTATTTGGTAAAAGCCTCACTTTTCCCCACTGATGCCTACAGAGCATCCTAATGGATGACCCAACAGTCTCCAGACCATTGAGCGGGGACTGTTGAGCTTGTGCAGTTTCCCCAAGGCCATGAGCAGCACTTGCATGCCCTTCCTGGACACAGCCTTCAGCCAGGACACCAAGGCAAGGGGAGGGGGGCATCAGAGACTAAGGCTTCCCCCCAGGAGAACCAGCTTTTCAAAAGAAACCTGCTCTTGCACACTGCACCTGCAGGTTGCAGGAACTTGGTTACTCATTTGCTCAAAAAGTATTTATTGACTGTTTAGCAATCATATATTCATGGGCATCTGTAGTGTACCCTGCCCAAAGCTAGACATCTGGCTTGGGGGATTTGGGGGATAAATAAGGTCAGGAAGAGCCTCTGCCTTCTAGGGATTTGCTAATCTTTCATTCATTCATGCACACATTCAATAAATATTGACTCAGTTTCTGATACATGCCAGGCAGTACTCTAGCCACTGAATAACAAAACAAAGTCTCTGCCCTCTTAGAGAGTACATTCTAGTAGGGAAAACAGACAGTTAACAAGCAAACCAATGAAAGTGTCATAAAATGTCAAGTAGCAATGAACGCTATGAAAAAAATAAACTGAGTGAGGTGAAGGGATAAAGAGTGAAGAGATAGTACTTTTTATAGGGTAGTCAGGAAAACCTCTCTGAAAAAAGTGATATTTCAGCAAAGACATAAAGACATAAAAGAAATGAGGGGAGTCATGCAGATATATCAGCATGCAGTCATTTCTGCCTCATGAGCCGATTTCTACCTCACTGGGTAGAACGCCTGGTGTAAGAAGAACATTCCAGGAAGAGGGAACAGCATGTCCAAAGGCCCTGAGGCAAGCATCTGGTTACCTTCTTTAGGAACAGCAAGTCGGATGGTGTTTCTGAGAGGACTTACGGAATGAAGAGTGGTGGGAGATGGATCAGAGTGGTGATAGAGTCCTAATGGGCCATACTCAGGATTTGGGGTTTTGTTCTAAGTGGAAGAAGCCAGCAGGGGAGTGATATGATTGACTTACATTTTAAGAGGATTGCTCTGACTACTGGTAGAGAACAGACTGAGAGGGTAAAGGGGAGGAGGCGGACCCTCCCTTAAGAGGCTCCTGCAATGGACTAGATGGAGTGCCAGACCCAGGATATATGCTCAAGGTAGATCTGACAGGCTTTGCTGATGGGATGGTTGCGGGTGTGGAGAGAAAGGTATCAAGGGTGAGACTGTGTTGGGAGGAGGAGGAGGTTGGTGGAGACAGAACTCTTGGTGGAAACCAAGAGTTCCATTTTGAATGTTTTATGTTTGAAATACCTTTTAGATCTCCAAGTACAAAGGTGACTGAGAAGATCAGTAGATGTAGGAGTGTGAAAATCAGGGAAAAGTTCTGTGCTGGGGATAAGCCTCAGTGAATTCTTATGGTATAAATGGTATTTAAACCCCAGAAACTGGTGAAGTCACTTAGGGAGACGGTGCTGATGTAGAGAAGACTCAGGACAGAGCCTGGGGCACCCCAACCTGTAGAGGAGACAAAGAGGAGAAGGAACCTCAAGCAAGGCAAGAGAACCAGCAGGAGGGTGTGATCTGCTGTGCCTGGCACTGGGTCAAATGCTACCAACTAGTAAGCATGACACAAGTCTCTTGAAAAGACGAAGGATAATAAAACATGAGTCAGATAAACCCAGTGCTCTCTGGGATGCCCACAGTGGTCACGTATGGGTGTGACAGTTGGACTATAAAGAAAGCTGGGCACCAAAGAATTGATGCTTTTGAACTATGGTGTTGGAGAAGACTCTTGAGAGTCCCTTGGACTGCAAGGAGATCCAACCAGTCAATCCTAAAGGAAGTCAGTCCTGAATATTCATTGGAAGGACTGATGCTGAAGCTGAAACTCCAATACTTTGGCCACCAGATGGGAAGAACTGACTTATTGGAAAAGGCCCTGATGCTGGGAAAGACTGAAGGCAGGAGGAGAAGGGGACGACAGAGGAAAGATGGCTGGTTGACATCACCGACTTGATGGACATGAGTTTGAGCAATCTCCGGGAGTTGGTGATGGACAGGGAAGCCTGGCGTGCTGCAGTCCATGGGGTCACAAAGAGTCTGACACGACTGAGCGACTGAGCTGAACTCCAGGATGCACACTGTGCAGGCCTGGGTGGAAGTGGAACTAGATCCCAACATCCCAACAACACTTACGGAGGTCCAGTCTCTGCCAGCTGCTGAGAACAGGGGACTTGTATTCATTTATGCTTACTTAGTTTAACTAACAAACACTTAGAACCTGCTACTTTCCAGGCACTGTTCAAAGTAACAACTATTCACTCAATGAAGAATTTTTTAAAAAGCCATTTTTAATCTCTCACAAAAGATTGGAATCCTACGAGATACTTTTATTCCCATTTTACAGAGGAGGATACTGAAAGCAGGGAGACATGCAGACTCACGTGGGGAAGGGGGCGTGGCCTCACTGCCCGCCTTCCTCCTGCTAGAAATGTGTTGTGACCACATAGGGATTAGTGAGGAGACAGGCAGGTGAAGAAAGGAAGTCCAACACAGCTTGGTGAGTCCCACAGCAGAGGTGGGGACAAAGTGTCATCCTGTGCAGAGAGAATGACAGGGCAGGCTTTGTGGGGGAGCCTGAGGAAAGGCTTGACCAAGGGGAGCTGGCATTTGAGGAGACTTGGGCTTCCTTGGTGGTTCAGATGGTAAAGAATCTGCCTGCCATGCAGGAGACCCAGGTTTGATCCCTGAGTTGGGAAGATCCCCTGAAGGAGGGAAATGGCTCCCCAATCCAGTGTTCTTGCCTGGAGAATTCTACGGACAGAGGAGCCTGGTGGGCTACAGTCCTTGGGGTCGCAGAGAGTCAGACACGACTGAGCAACTTTTATAGGTAGAGGAAGAGCTCACAGAGAAGAAATACTGCTGGTATCACCAGTGCTTATAGCTAAGGTTTCACACCAGCCTGGGCTTCAGCAGGAAGCAGGTGGCTCACTCAAATGGGAGACTGAAGAGTTTTATGAAGGGACTGCTTACAGGAAAGGGCAGGATGGCTGAGCTGCCAAGGCGTGGTGACACAGCCTGGGAGCAGCAGCACTGGAGGCCAGGGGCTCCCCAAGGGGCAAGGGAAGGGGTCCCAGAACAAAGGAGAGAGTGGCTGCAGAGAGATGTCCAGTCAGACACTGCAGCCTCAGGTGGGGGCACCTGCCTCGTGGTGGTCTGGCATGGAGAGAGCCGGGGAATCAGAACCCCACTCCCTTTCTCCCCAGACTGTCTTACCGCCCTCCTTGGCTGAACCCAGAAGGAAGTAGAGGGCAGGGAGCCCAGGCAAAGCTTCCTGGGACACTCCTCTAGGTGGAGGAGGCTGGGTTGTGGGTCTGGAGGCAAAAGGGAAGCGATGCAGCACACATTTTAGAGCCCTTGAAGTTTCGGAGCCCTGGGCACTGTCTTACAGTAAATGTCTTTACAGTGAATGTCTTTACAGATATTCATTCATTTAATCCCGACACAGCCCTAGGAGGGCAAATGTCACCCAGTGGAACAACATGCATTATTTAATCTGCTTCTTGCTCTCTTTCTCCGTCTTTGGCTGAGTGCATACATGAATTTTCATGAGCAGAAGGTTGTGTGCTTCCCCTGTGAGGCCAATCTGAAAGGGCAGTCCATATGGAGGAAGGCAGGGAGGTGAGGCTGGAGAGACCCAAGGCCAAACCCAGAGTCTACTTCCAGTGCCCTAGACAAGGGCTTGTACCTTGTGAGGAGGGAGATATCCCTTACCATGCAGGCCGATAGCACTGAGCCAGCTGAACATTGGCCAGAGAAGTCTCATGCTGGACAGAGGGGGCCAGACACAGGATGAGTGGGCACAAGATGAGTGGGCATAGGGTATTGATGTGGTAAAGGGACCCCCACACAGTTACTTGTACATGGTGGTCTACTTAGGGCTTCTATGTCCATCAAGAGGGATCCAAGAAAGGGAAAGGCTTTTTATATCTAGTTAGAGAAAGAAGACATGGTGTCTTGCACACAGTAGGTGCTCAATTAATGTGTATTAGACAAATGCAAATAAGGAGGTTCTAACTGGTAAGTGGATACAATGTGGTAGTTTGGAAAAAAGCAAGGGTTTTGGAGCCAGCAGTCATCTCATCTCTACTGCTTCTGAGCCTTGATTTCCTCATCTGTCAAATGGGGGTAATATCCATCCACCTCAGAGGGTTTTTAAAGACAATACAAGTAAAGTACTTCAGATGTGGTGGCCTGTCTGTAAGCAGAGTCTGGCCCAAATAAGGGAGCCAGTCAAGGGCCTCAGGCTGGGAGGCTGGTAAGGAGGCTCTGGGCTGGGCATGGTCAGGAAAGACTCTAGAAGAGGGGGCTTGGACTCCCCTTAAATGAAAACAGAGGTCAGTGGGAAGAGGGAGGGCAGGCCATCTTGTGTGGGTCTGAGACTGGAACTGAGCTAAGAGGAGACAGATCCAGGAGGCTGTGTACTGAGGAGTGATGGGAAGGTGACTCCGGACTGGCGGAGAGGATAGAAGGAAGGCTCTAGACTAAGGCTGTTGGAGTTCATTCAGCAGTCACCACTGAACACTGCACCTGTTTGCATGGCATGGTGCTTTAAGACCTACTATGTACCAGGTGTGTTACAGGTAGCTGAGCACAAGTTTTTGGGAGAATGACACACAGCCATTCCAACACACATCCCATTCAGGGACGGGATCCCTGAAGCTGCCCCTTGGACTGGTACAGGGGAGACCCTCCTGAGGAATTTGCTTGAACCTAGATTCCAGGAGGAAGAGACATCGTATAAGCTTGTTAAATATTTACAAGCAAAATTTGAATTACAGTGCTGATGTTTCTGCACGTTCAGGCTTCCAGAGAAAGTTCCATCCTTATCAGCTGTCTTTCTTGGCGCATGTGTTTTCACTCAGGTGTGGTCAGAGAACAAAGTGGTGCTGTCATCTCAGAGTCTTTTTGGAGAGATTCCTGGGTGGGAAATGGTCAGGGTCACGAGACTCCCACCATTTTGATTTATCCCTTACATTGGTGTTTAAAGAACATTCTACATAAGCCAGATATGATTTCCCAGATATTATGGTAAATGGATAATTTTTTTAAATGGACAAGTTGAATTGCTGGGGATAGATGGGACAATTCTGAATGAGGTCGAGGAGGTTCCAGTGTGTTAGGGGAAGGCCTGTTTGGCCGCAGCCTGAGTCACACTTGGGAGGTGATAGAGATGACCCTGGAGGGATAGGGAAGGGCAGAATTGAAAGTCAGGGTTGGAGTGACCTAGGCTCTGAGAATGAATGGAGCTAAAGAGCTGAACTTTGCAGGCTGCCTCAGCAGGAGACTGATAGGATGTAGTTTCTGGGTGGGGACCTCTGGATGCAGGGGTCAGCATTGGAGGGCTGCCCACAAGGACCAGAAGCCTGGGACCCCCAGGAATAGGATCTCTCCTCGAAGAGCATCTCCAGGTGATCTGTGCTTGGGATGCAGAAAAGCAGAACCTTAGACTCTAATATTGGAAATTGCCTTTGTCTTCCATTTCTACTTTCCACCCAGTGCATAAACGCTGTCTGCGGAGGACAGTGCCTTGCTTCTTACACCTAATGATGCAGCAGGAGGCGTTTCTGCAAGGAGGGGTTGCAGAGAGCTTCAGTCATAAGACCTCAGTCAGGAAGGGATTTCCCTCTCCTCTACTTTGTCTTACGTCACCACCCATGGCTGGAATTGAGCTAGAAGCCCTTTGGTTGTGCTCTCCTCACTGCAGTCAGAGCAGATGGGCTTTTTATGCTTTCATAGAAAGCAGAACATCTGCAGTTCCAGGAGTCATCCAAAAGAGATATTTTCTTGCTTGTTCTAGACCAAACCCAAAGGGATTTCTTAAGAGTATGAAGGAGAGAGATGGGGATTTGAGATAAGGGGAGCCTGCTTGAGAGCAAAAGTTTTGAAATTTTGGCCTGAAGAGCCCTTGAAGTTTTTTCCCTGGAAGTCCTGACTCACACAGGCAGTGGTATAGCAGGGAGAGCATAGGCTTTGGAATCAGATAGCATGCATGCATGCTCAGTCACTTCAGTGACTCAGACTCTTTGGGACCCCATGGACTGAAGCCCTCCAGGTTTCTCTGTCCATGGGATAGGACAAGAGAATGTCTTTCTCCAGACAAGAATACTGAAGTGAGTTGCCATGCCCTACTCCAGGGGATCTTTCTGACTCAAGGATTGAACCCATGTCTCCTGTGTCTCCTGCTTTGCAAACAGATTCATGACCGCTGAGCCACTGGGGAAGCCCCAGAATCAGATAGACTGAGGTTCAAATGTTAGCTCTGTCTCTGATTAGCTGTGGTACCTTGTGTGACATGTTGTAACCTCTCTGGTCTTCAGTTTCCTCATCTGCAAAATTGGCCTTGTAGGGCTGGTGAGATAAACAAGTGGAGTAGGGCCCAGAGAAGCTCTTGGTGCCATCCCATGATGCAAATGTTATTTCCCTTCCCCTTCTGCTCCCATGATTCCCTTCCTCCCATCTGACTGTGCATGGACCAGGAGGCAGGGGGATGGAGAAATCCCTCTGATACTTCTTTACTGACCACATTCTATGCATTAGGCTCAAGAGACTTAGAAAAAATAGACTTCATCTTTCCTTTGTGGGGTTTTTCTGTCTGATGAAGGAAACAAACCAGTTCACAAAAAAGCAAGCCTTAATTAACTGCAAATTGTGACTGTTGTAATGAAGGAATTGAAGCATCTTTGGGGTGATGGAGTGGGTTCTGTTTAGGTTGGTGAGCAGGAAGACCTCCCTGGGGCAGAGGCCAGCCATGCAGGGAAGGAGGAAAACCATCCAGGCAGAGGGAACAATATATATGATGGCCCTGAGGCTAGAGCAAGTGTAGCCTGTGGGAAACACTGAAAGGAGGCTTGTGTAGCTAGGAAGAGTGGCAGGAGCTAAAGTTGGGCCTTGATCAGGTAAGGGATTTGGCTGCGCCGGGTCTTGGTTGCGGCATGCAGGGTCTAGTTCCCTGATCAGGGATTGAACCAGGGCCCCCTGCACTGGGAACCTGGAATCTTAATCACCAGACCACCAGGGAAGTTCTTGAATTTTGTTTTAAGTACAATGAGAAGCTATTAAGCACGAAAGTGATATGATCCAATTTATTTAAATATTTCTGAATCTGATCCTAGAGAATTTTTCTCTGCTCAGACTCCTGCACCGCAGCCACACGTGGGCAGTCCAAGTCTGTCTCGGTGTGGCTCCCCACCCCTCTCACGCAAGCCCAGGCAGAGTGCGGAGAGAGTCCAGACTGGGTCCTCACAGATGTGGGCTTTTCGAGGTGCCCACTTCTGTGGTGTGTGGAAAAGCCAAGGCTACCACCTGACATTCAGTGCTGCCCACTCTAGCACGTGCTTCTGTCCCCCATCTTCTACTGGCCTGAAGGAAAGGGGCGCTGAAGCAGAGGAAGTTGGAATGCCCTCCTTGGAGTGGGTAGGATAAATTTCTGAAGCTGCTTTGAGTCAGTGCAGGGCAAGCCTCCTAGCTTATTCTCATCTCTAACCAAATGTTCAGCTTGATTTTAAGAGGGAAGAAGGTACTGCTAGGTGAAGACCAGAAGTCTGCATTCTGTACCCATCTGCTCAGGCCAGAAATCCCAAGGGGCTTGTATCTGGGACAAACAGATTTCCCCCCAACTTCCCAGAATCCTAAAGATACCCACAGAAAAGGCAAAGGTGCTCCGACTTTCCTCTGAGGACCAATCAGGTGGGAGCTTGCAGCTTCCAGCAGCATCTTCTCCCTTATGTGGGCTGAGGCCCTGGACTCTGCTGCTGGGCCTGGAGAAGGGAGGGATCCAAGGACCCCTCAAGCCCCCACCCTGTCCTCTCACTCAGTCCTGGGCTGAAGAGAGAGCTCAGGACACAGTGCAGAGATACATAGTGAGCTGTCTGAGGGAGTGGAATCCGGGGCTCCTGGCCCACCAGCTCCCCTGGGATTGAGGTGCTAATGAAACAGCTCTTGACCCTGACCCTGGACTCCCAGCCATTGACGTCAGGGAAGCTGAAAAAATGTAATCTGATTCTCCCCCTCCGGTGGCAGGGGAGGCACACAGGGATGTGGGAAGGGGAAAGAGTGATCAGAAGTCAGGGCTGACCCAGCTTAGGCCAGGACTGGACAAGGGAGAATTCAGTGCTAGGGGCTCTGGCGGGGGCGGGGGATGTGCTATCTGAGTGAGTGGCCTAAATCCTTTCTGAAAGCAGTCATCCGGCACTACAGCCACCATCAGGTAAGACAGTGGGCTTCCAGACCGGGGAGCTGACAGTCGCGTTGCTGGCCTGGACACAGGTGACATAGCCATGGAGGTGATCGGCAGTACGACTGCCGTGGGGGTGCATCACCGTCACGGGGGCTTCACAAGTATGATGCGCGTATGCATCGCTGTGCGCATCACCGCCCTGGGGACGAGGCTCAGCCTGACCACATCCAGACGCGAGGCAAAGGGACTCCTGTGGCCACGTCAGGGTGGTCTGCACTTCTGATGTGTTGCAGTCAGGTGCCAGCCTGGCCTCTGGTTTCCGCCCTCTTCTTACAACCCTGGAGAGATGCGGAGGAGGGCCACCCCGCTGCCACCACCATCAGTGCCCTCCCTGTCCTGGGATCTGCTGTGGGGGTGCTGGGGCTAGATATATAATTCTGCCTTGGGGTTTTCCAGGTGGACTTTCTGATTGAAAATGATGCAGAAAAGGACTATCTCTATGATGTGCTGCGGATGTACCACCAGTAAGTGTGCAGGGTCCAGGTTCCATGGACAGCCCGGGTACCTCTATCTTCAGGAAGCCCTGGGATGGGTTGTCCTGAGACAGGACGACTTCCCTCTTAAATCCTGGGGTGGCTCAGGGAGGCCAGTGCTCAGTGTTCCTGGGAATCAGGCAGACACGCCGTTCACTTGTGTCAGCAAATATTTACACAGCCCAGGCAGGTCCACAGAGACAGGTCATGGAGACCCTGAGCCTGCCAAAGAGGATGGACCGCATCCTTTGGGCAGTGGGGAACCGTCAAAGGGTTTTGAGAAGGGAGCAACTTATATTTTTAAAAGTTGGTGGTGGACTGAGAATAAGCAAGTCAGTTGGTAGCCAGAAAAGTGTCGGCCCTAGACATGGAGGGTCTGAACGGTATGAGGTAGATGCTCGTGCGATATACTATGATTTCAGGATTTACAGAGCTCAGCTGCAGCTTGGAGGTGAGAAGCAGGGGTATGAGAGGGCTGGCCACCACCTCACAGACGTTTCCTGTCTGGAAGGACCCTGGGCTTTGGAACTAGGTAGAGACGAGTGAGAATCCTGGCTTGATTTCATCTACCTGGACGGTTTCCTTGGGATACTTAGATGGGAGAACAAACCCTTCTGAGGCACCTGGCCCAGGGTTAGGGGCTCTAATCTTTTATCCACCCAAGGTCTGGGCCCAGGGGTGGTGACCCAACCCAGGACTGCTTCCTCTGGGAATCCTTGGGTCTCAGAGGCCACGGCTATGGATGAGGCTCCAGGGCCCCCGTGCCTCTGCAGGACCATGGACGTGGCCGTGCTTGTGGGGGACCTGAAGCTGGTCATCAACGAGCCCAGCCGTCTGCCCCTGTTCGATGCCATCAGGCCTCTGATCCCACTGAAACACCAGGTGGAGTACGACCAGCTGACCCCCCGGCGCTCCAGGTGTGGAACGGAGGGAGCTGCAGGCTGGAGGCGGGGGTGGGAGAGGTTACCTGGGGATGGACAGGGTCTCTGACAAGTGGATGGGGCAGTGCTGGCCATTGGACCAGAGCTGGGCTGTCATCGGCCCTTCCTCCCACGGCAGGAAGCTGAAGGAGGTACGTCTGGACCGGCTGCACCCCGAAGGCCTCGGCCTCAGCGTGCGTGGCGGCCTCGAGTTTGGCTGTGGACTCTTCATTTCCCACCTCATCAAAGATGGCCAGGCCGACAGCGTTGGGCTCCAGGTGAGTGAGCAGGGCCCAGGGGTCGTGGGCACCAGGCCCTCAGGCTTCCTGTCTCCCCACACTAGGCTGTGTGGTGTCACGTGGTCACCTCACCCTTCTGAGCCTTTGGGAGAGGAAAAGGCCTCTGTATCCTGACAGATTGTCCTCGCGGCCATAGAATCTGGCTGCAGGCACTTGTCTGTTTTCAATTTTTAACTTTTATTGGAGTGTAGTTGATTTACAATGTTGTGTTAGTTTCAGGTGTGCAGCAAAGTGAACCGGTTATACATATAGATATATCCACTCTTTTTTAGATGCCTTTCCCATACAGACCATTACAGAGTATTGAGTAGTATTCCCTGTGCTATACAGTAAGTTCTTATTATCCACATTATATCTGATAGTGTGCTGCCTGTTTTCTTGAGGGGAGCAGAGAACCTGGCTCCCAGCTGCTGCTGCCCCTGCTGTTCCTGCTGCTCTGCACCCACCTCCCTTATGTCTGAAGGAAGAGCATAGTTATGCCCTGACACCTGAAGTTCTGGATACATAGCCTTCTCCCTGGAAGGGAAAAGGAAATCCTGGCACAGTGCAGTGCTTCAAGGATAGACTTTGGAGCCAGAATATCCTGGCTTTGCTCTTCATTAGCTGGATGCCTTTGGTGAAATTACTGCCTCAGTTTCCTCATCTGTAAAATGGGATGACGAACAACCTACCTCATCAGGTTGTTCTGACGGAATAAATGAATTCATATTACAAAGTACTTGTATCAGTACCTGGCACGTGAATGCTCTGTGCGTGTATTTTATGCTCCTAAAATATGTGTGACTTCTATTTGTATTTGTGTGCGGGAACTCACACACACACACACCAATGAAAGGCCGTCACTTGTTGGAGGAGGAACTAGAGTGGATAGGGAATAAAGTGAGAGTGAGTTTTTGAAGGCTACACCTTTTAGATTGTTTGGCTTTTGAATCATATGAATGTATTATTTTTTTTCTAAATGGATTTTTATTGAAGTTTAGTCGATTTACAGCTCTGTACTAATTACTGCTGTACAGCAAAGTGACTCAGTTATAAACGTTATACATTCTTTTTCATATTCTTTTCCATTATGGCTTATCACTGGATGTTGAATATAGTTCCCTGTGCTATACAGCAAAATCTTGTTTATCCATTCTTCATATACCAGTAAATGCCATGTGCTTGTTAAACATGCAGAGAGGGAGATTTAATAAGCACCTGTAATGTGCCAGATAACATGCTGACAACCAGTTCTTTTTATATGCCTCGGCTGGATCATCCCCATTTTAGAGTTGATAGAAGATCAGGGACTTGACTAGAATCACACAGCCATTAAGTGGCAGAGCCAGGATTTGAACCTGGATCTCCTTATTGCCAAGCCCAGGGATTTCTCTTCAGCACCCCAGGGTCCCTCCCTTGGGGTCTCCACACCTCAGTGTCCAAGCAGAGACGGGAAGATCTTCAGGTCTCGCTCCTGCCAGAGCCCAGAGCTGTGTTTTTGTATGTCCAGCTAAAAGAGGCCCTCCCACGCCCTCCCCAGAGCTTCCAGCATGTTTGTTATCAGCATCCCAATCTGGGGCTTCAGGGGGCCCGAAGGCTGGTATAAGACGCTGTGGACTGGGGGGTAGAAACCGGGCGCAGACAGACATCGCTTTGTTCTAAATCCCTGTCTCACGGCTGGCCGGTAGCGGCTGAAATTTCAGCCCCCTCATTATCGCTCTCCTGTGCCGCACATTTTCCAGCCCAGAAACGCAGCCAGAGGAAAAACATAATGAGCTCCTCTCTTGGCGTCAGCTGAGCCCTTTCTTTTCTCCCAGGGTGAGCTCTCCTCCTAGGACAAGCCATTTCTCAACGACGCTTCCGTGCCTGGGGACTTCGGGGCATTTTAATGAATCTTAGAGTTTTCCCTCCCTGCCTGTTTCTCAGGCTTATAAATTATCGACCCTTTCTCAGGTTGGTGGGCTCATCTCTCCTTTGTGCCGCTCTCCCTCAGATCGTCACTTCACCGTGGCCCTCACACAAAGGGCCTTTTGCAGGGCTTCATGCAGGGGCGGGAAGGAGAGGAAAGCTGATCCTGCAAATTGAGCTGGGGACTGTGTGGGAATCATCCTGCTGGGGTCCCGCAAGTTCCCTTTAGGAACAAGACAGGGAGCTTCACTCAGAGGAGCTTGGGGGAAAAGGTCTGCATCCACTCACCTGTTTGGGGTTCATGTTTCTGGAGAGCTCCCATGCCTCAGGGTGGCTGGGGGAAGATTCCAGAAGGCAGGGGAGGGGCATGTTCAGACAAGCCTGGCCAAACCAGAGGCTCTGCTGATTTGACCTGTGAGTCTGGACTCCACATGGGGTCCTGGACCCTGCCCTGGAGTTCCATCTCCGCCCTAGTCTCCCTACTGGAGGTATTTTAGGTTTTTATCCACATGTATCCTCTCTGAACCTGCATCCTCTGCCCTGCACAGCTTGCTGTATAGTCCAGGGCTGGAGAATGATTCTGGTGCCTTGGCTGTCCTAGCTGTAAAATGGACGGAGTAATCCCTGCCTTTACTATGGTCCTCGGGGGCTCTGTCAGGTGGCAAAGATCCAGAGAGGACAGGACGCAGGGAACTGCAGCCCAGCTTGGCCAGACGCCCTTCTTTCCTGCTTCCAGACAACCATGAGACAGTGTTTGCTGTCTGTCAGGGAGACCTGACTTCAAATCTCAGCAACACTCTTTACTAGCTGGATGACCTTGAGCAAGTCTCCTCACCCCTCTGAGCCTCAGTTCCCTCACCTTATTAGCAGAAACGTAGGTTGTTGTGAAGAATGGGTGCAGGGAGGTCATCCAGCTGTTCTCCTTCCATGAGACATCCCCAGAAACACAGCAAGTTCTTTAGCAAGCCCCTCCCCTGCCCAATGTCACCTTTTTGAGCTGCTTGCCACTCCTTGCAGGCCCCTGAGAAGACTAGGGTCTGTGTCCAGGTTGGAAGTGTTTGAGTGACAATAGAAAGAAGGTGACTCTGGGGCAGGGATGTTGTAGAGGGTAGGAGTTGGTCTAGAGGACCCCTGAGAGGCTATATGCCTGCCCAGTCCTCGACCCTCCACGGAGTCAAGCTGCGTCCCCCACATGCACTGACAAGCCTCCAAAAGGTCAGCAAATGTGGTGTGAGTTAAGCCTCCAGCTGACCCGTTCTGGTCTCAGACTGGGGAGGGCCTCCACCAACCAGTCCCTGTTCTGCAGCTCAGGACCATGACCCTGCACAAACCATCACCTCCTGGGCCTCCGTTTCAACTGATGTCCGGGCATCCTTCCAGCCTGTGGTTGTTAAATGAGGAACTTCAGGACTGGCCTCCAGAGCCAAGGTGCTCGGGGAGCCCACAGCCGTGTCCAGCAGGGAACCGACTGTTGTCACCAGGGATCCGTATCCAGGGCTGGCCCTGCAGGTCCCTCAGCCCCCATCTCTCCCAGTTAATGAGACTAAAGTCCTGAGAAGAGGGATCTGAGCAGAGAACTTACAGTTGAAGCCCAGCTAATGGTAACAGCAACTATTTATTGGTTATTTACAGTGTGCTGGGCACTAGCTGGCTTTACACACTCTCTTAATTCTCATGGCAGCCACAGTATTTCCCCATTTTACAGATGAGGGAAACTGAGGTTCAAAAAGCTCAATGAGACTTGCCTAAGGTCACACAGCTAATAAAAATAAAAGCAGGGGGTTGAACCCAGGACATCTGATGCTAGAGCCTTGTGTTCATTCAGTGTTCACTGCTTTCTTCCAGAAGAGGAATTCAGAGGTCAGGGCCAGGGCAGAGTTAAAATGTTCATTGAGTTTCCATCAAATGGAACAGAAGAGATTGTGTGTGTCAGTGATGTGAACTTGAGTCAGGAGTCATGGAAGTTCTTACCCCAACTCAATTGTGGTGTTGTGATGCAAGCCTGCTCCTTGGGGTTGGGGGGATAAAGGCCAGGGAAGAAGCGCTTGAATCTGGGTGAAAGGTCGCCCTTTGCATGGATTCCAGAACCTGATGGTGCCCCCTGGATGGAAGTGACACGGGGTGAGGGTGCCAAGTTCTGACTTTTACCCCCAGTTCTGCTTCCTGCTCTCTGTGCCGCTCACCTCCAGCTTGGTTCCCCCATCTGTCAAATGGGCAGAAAGACTGCTGGGAAGTGCTGCCTGCCCTGGGGGTCCTCCAGCTGATGGAGGGTGTGTGGCTGGTGACAAGGCACTGGCCGTGAGCCTGCCCAGCCACCCAATGCATGTTCTCTCTGTCTGTGGCCAAGGTAGGGGATGAGATCGTCCGGATCAATGGGTATTCCATCTCCTCCTGCACCCATGAGGAGGTCATCAACCTCATCCGCACCAAGAAGACTGTGTCCATCAAAGTGAGACGTGAGTGAGGCCAGGACAAAGGGCTGCTGACGGTGGGGTGGGGTCCGGCAGCTGGTGGTACCCAGCTGCAATGGGAGGAAGGAAGGGCAGAGAAGCCATCATAACCCACCTCCCCTTTCTCCCACAGACATCGGCCTGATCCCTGTGAAGAGGTGAGCAGGACCCTCCTCCACAGGCAGGCTCTCCCCTGTGCACTCAGGGTCCTGGGGTCCGCCTGGGGTCTGGCCAGCTCTGCCCCTGGGCCAGTGACAGTGGAGGCTTCAGAGAGGGCAGACTTGGATTCCAGGTCTGGTGCCGTAACCCTCTCTCCCTAATGACCCCTCTTCTACATTCCCATCCTATCAGCTCTCCCGACGAGCCCCTCAAATGGCAGTATGTGGACCAGTTTGTGTCGGAATCTGGGGTAAGGTCAGGACCACCGCGGTGGGTCTGGATGGGGTGGTCTTCCAGAAAGGGCAGCCCGCCTGAAGGAGGGCTTGCTCTAGGGAGGTGCTCTCAGGGGGCTTCACACAGGCTGCCAGCGCATCCAGAATGGCCCTGTGGGCGTTGGCCCAGCCGGTGCAGACACACACCCCGAGGGCCAGAACGGCAGTCAGGCTCGCATGGGTGCAGCAGTGCTCACCCTGGAGGCCTTGTGAGCACAGGAGGCCACTTGCACAGTGTGGACACCTGGTGACCTCAGCCTCTCCCTCCCCCAGGGCGGGCGGAGCAGCCTGGGCTCCCCCGGCAGCCAGGAAAACAAGGAGAAGAAGGTCTTCATCAGCCTGGTGGGCTCCCGGGGCCTTGGCTGCAGGTGGGTGGCAGGCGCACCCTGGGGCTCACTCATGGCCAGCTGGTCTCCCTCACCGCTCCCCTTTCTCACTGCTGCTGCTGAGATTTTTGTCACTAGTAATGACACTTCTTAGTGCTTGATTTCCCCTCTGAGCTTCACCACAGTCCTGTAGGGCCAAAGGGACAGCTCTATGAGCCTCATTTACAGAGGAGGAAACTGAGGCCCGAAGGCAGAGCCATGTTCCTTTGGTGGGCCCTCAAGTCACGCAAAAGGAGCCTGTCCAGTTGGCCACCTCTGACACAGTTCTCTTGTCACTTATTACTTTGTGACTTCCTTAAGAGGCAGCCAGAGAATTGCCAACAGGCAGAGGGGCTCACGGGACGGTCTTGTTAAGCACACAAGTGCAGCAGTTAGAGATCTAGGTTCTGGGCCCTGCTCTGCCACCTATGAGCTCTAGAACCCTGGACCAATGACTCAAGCACTCCAAGCCTCAGCTTTCTCTACAAATCAGAGGTCATAGTCCTCACCTCACAAGGCTGTTGTGAGAAAGAATGCGATGACAGAGTGCCTGGCAGGTAGTAAGCATTTTGTAAATATTAGCTATTATTATTTAAGGTATCCTTTATTTTTCCTTTTTATGGCCATGCCCCACTGCTTGTGGGATCCTAGTTCCCTGACCTCAGGCCCTTGGTAGTGAAAGTGCAGACTCCTAACCACTGGACTTCCAGGGAATTCCCTAAATGATTCTTCTTATTTCCTTTCTGTCACATTTATTTAATACTTTTCTGCCAAGCATAAGTGATAAAAAAAAAAAGTCCCTCCTTTCTAAGAAATTATAGCTTAATATAGAAGCCAACCACATAAATAGTTACAGTACTGAGGGGCTCTCATGCAAGCATGGCAAACAGATTGTCTACTCTGTGCTATCTCTAATCAGTTAGTGGTAGCTGCCACCCTGGAGTACTCTTTTGAAAAGAACTTTAAGGCTGTATCTAGGCTCAGGTAGAAAAGAGTGTTTGATTAGTGATGTCTGCCACAGACCTGGGAGGGGAGGATAACACACCATCCTAGCTGTAGGTGTTTTAGGCGCACTGGGAAGGGAGCAACCAGCTTGGTCTTGAGAGATAATAAGGAGTTTGGTTAAAACCATGAGGAGAAGACAGCATTTGAGTTTTAAAGAAAGCTTTGGCAAATGCTAGAAAAAGAAAGAAACAGCCTCTGCATGTGTTGGATGAGAGGTTGGGTGCGGGGAGGTAGAAGTAGCTTCCTGTGGTTGTCCCCCAGGGGAATGAATCTGGACAGGTAGCCAGAGGCTGAGGAGGTAGATGGCAGAGGACTTGGGTGCTGAGCTCACAGGTGGCCTGGACACACAGGCAGATGGGGCAGGACATTGAATGAGCAAGCCCTTTGGAGCCGAGGCTCACCTACCCCTCCCATCTCGCCCACAGCATTTCCAGCGGCCCCATCCAGAAACCCGGCATCTTCATCAGCCATGTGAAGCCTGGCTCCCTGTCTGCTGAGGTGGGGTTGGAGGTGAGTGACCCTGGGCCTGCTCCAGGGGGGCCCCGTGGAGTGCTGGATCACACTGTGATCTCCTAGGGATGGAGCACGTGCTTTCCCCCACAGCCCTCTCTCGGAACGCACTGGCTGACGATTCCCGTTAATCCGTCGAACGGAAGGCTTCACAGAGGGGCTGACATTTGACCGTTTCTCCAGCCCTTCTCCAGTTCTGGGATCCTTTGGTCCTGAGCTTGGGAATGTAGTAACAATAATCTGAACTGACATTCATCGAGTGATTACTGGATCGGACATTGTTCTAAGCCCCTTCAAATGTATGAGAACTCTGAGAATTAGGTACTATCATTAGCCTCATTTTGCAGATGAGGAAACCGAGACCCAGATAAAGTATGTGATTTTTTCCAAGATCATGCACTTGGTAAGGCAGGGCTGGGATTCAACCCTCGGTGGTGTGATGCTAAAATAAGAACTTTTAACCTCTACCTTAGACAAGTTACTTCCTTTTTCTGTGCTTCAGTTTCCTATCCCGTAAAATGGGGGTAATTGTCTTCCTTCTAGGGTCATTGTATAGATTAAATTAACTAACACATATACTTCAAATGTGTCTGATACATAGGGAGGGATCAATTAATATTAGCTATTATACTAATTATTATTATTCCACACAGAATCTGCTGTATGAGAATCTTAAAGGCTCCTATGTCTACAAACTGAGATTTTTAAGCAAATGCGTAAATTCAACCAAAGGAATGAACCTCTATTGGTGTAATATTTGAGAGAGATACAGAATGGAGGGGCCCTGGGAGGACCCCGTTGGAACACCGCTCATTGGAAAGAGCTGAGGCACAGCTACTCTAAGAGCCAATGTCTGATACTGGCCTCCAGGGGGAGCCCTTCCAACAGAAAAGGTGTCCAGATAGTCTAAGTATGCTGATGCCTCTCCGTTTCTCCCCAAGACAGGGGACCAGATTGTTGAAGTCAATGGCATCGACTTCTCCAACTTGGACCATAAGGAGGTAACATGTGGGGTTTTCACCTGCCGGCCATGAGTCTCTCTGCCCTCCTCTTTCCACCCTCCTCTCCCTTGCCGCAGAGTCTGAACCCTTCTGTGCTCCCCAGAGGCCTTGCTCTGGTCTGTCAGGCCTCTGCTGACTGTCTGTCTGTCCCCTGTAGGCCGTGAACGTGCTGAAGAGTAGCCGCAGCCTGACCATCTCCATCGTAGCTGGAGCTGTAAGTCCAGAACGAGCTGGTGGGGGCCCCACGACCCCTACCTGCAGCCCAGCTGCTCAGACCCCTGGTCTCCACCACACTCTCCTGGCCCAGGGTCTCCGTGCCTGAAGCTCTGATAGTTGATGGAAAGACCCCTGCCTAGCCAGAAATTAGGGTCACAGAGAGCAGAAGCCTCATGCCTGACATGGGGGGCCATGGTGATGAGAAGACAACCCACATCTTGGCTCCCCCAAAGCTCTGGCTCTGTACTTCTGGGCTCCCTGGGGACTGAGCAAGGGGCCTGTTTTCTCTCCACAAGGGCCGGGAGCTGTTCATGACAGACCGGGAGCGGCTGGCGGAGGTCCGGCAGCGCGAGCTGCAGCGGCAGGAGCTCCTGATGCAGAAGCGGCTGGCGATGGAATCCAACAAGATCCTCCAGGAGCAGCAGGAGATGGAGAGGCAGTGAGTGTGGCCAGCCAGGGAGCCCCCACCCGGCCCTCCCAGGCCCCGTACCATCCCACCTGCTTTGCTTCCTGTCGGCTGCGTCCTGGGCTGACTTCATTCTCTCCCCCTGAGGCCTGTCCTCACACCAGATGGGTTCAGTGATGCTCCGCGCGAGTATCCCCTGCCTCCAGACCACTGGGCTCCCCTCTCTTTAACAAGGAAACCCCCTGATTTCCAAGGCTCAGGAATATGGAAAATGAGGCTGCTACTAGCAGTAGCTAACATTTGTCAACTACCAACCATACGGCTGGCGTTGCATGAGGGCCTTGTTTATGTTCCTTAACTGAATTTCCATAATAACTGCGAAAGATACATGGTTATTAACCCATTTTACAGGTGAGGACACTGAGACTCAGGTTACACCACTCGTGTACCAAGTCAGATACGGCCAAGCTGTGGAATTCACACCCCGGCACTTTGGCCATCCCATCCGTGGTGATTAAGAACTGTCCCCCACCAACCCCAGAGTGGCTGGGATGATGACTGAGAATAAATGGAGCTAGCAATTCATAACTCAAAAACCATTGTCAAAATTCCAATCTAGCTGCATTCTACAAGCATAGTAAGAATTTGGGAAAGGAAGGTGGACAGGATCTTTCCATCTTTCCCATCACAGAATTAGCCTGGAGAACCACCCTGGCCTTGGTTAGCAGCCCCAGCATTGCTTCTGGGGTCTGGGGCCCTCCTCTGGGAGGACCTCACTCAGTCACTTCCTCTTGGTATTTAGAGGTGGCTGCATGGCATGTGGCCTGCCCTGAATGGCCTCTAGTCCCCTGCAGAGGAGCATCTCTGCTCATCAGTGCCAAGCAAAACCACACAGACTTTTTTGGGACCCAGACTTTTTTGGACCCACTTCCTCAGCATCCAAATTTGGTGCAGGCATCCTTGGAAAGGAGCCTGGAAGAAATATTTAAAGCTTTTTCTCAAATCAGAGATTAGCTGCAAGGAAGAGTTAACTTCTCTTACGTCGACTCCAGCATGTCAACCTGCATTTGTGTTTCAGAAGGAAAAAGGAAATTGCCCAGAAGGCAGCAGAGGAGAATGAGAGATACCGGAAGGAGATGGAACAGTGAGTACCTTAGCCCCATATGTCTGCACACACACATCTGTGTGTGGACGTGGGTGTGCTCACAGGAGTGTGGCCCCAGAGGCCACTTCCACGCCCAGTTTACCTGGCCCTGGATGGAAGAGCCTGGCAGGCTGCAGTCCATGGGGTCTCGAAGAGTCAGACATGACTGAGCAACTTCACTTTTACTTTTCACTTTCATGCATTGGAGAAGGAAATGACAACCCACTCCAGTGTTCTTGCCTGGAGAATCCCAGGGACGGGGGAGCCTGGTGGGCTGCCATCTATGGGGTCGCACAGAGTCCGACATGATTGAAGCGACTTAGCAGCAGCAGCTTGCCCCCTGATGGATCGTCCTTTATTTGCAGCCATTCCATAATCCTAGTAATGGGTCTTCCTAGGTTGGGGTGACTGGAACATGGTTTTGTTTGCCAGGGTGGCCTTCCCACCTGATTTAGAACACAAATGCCAGGGACTTGGTTCCTTCACCACAACTGGAACCACATGGCTACTCCCCAGGGTGGTTGGGGTTCTCCAATAGGCAGAAGGCCGGCCTGTGAAGGTTGTGACTCCAGTCACAGGCATGGGAATCTTATTTCAGGATCGTGGAGGAGGAAGAGAAGTTCAGGAAGCAGTGGGAAGAAGACTGGGGCTCAAAGGAACAGCTGCGTTCACCTAAAACCATCACCGCCGAGGTGCACCCGATACCCCTTCGCAAGCCAAAGTGTATGTATCATGTGCTGGCGGGGAGAGGGCTTCCTCCAGGGACCTGGGGGTGTCTCGACAAAAGTACAAGTCTCCCTACACCTACCACCACCTGCCCAGGCCAATCAGCCATGGCTGTCTTCACGGAGGGGCAGCCATGTGTAGGGGCTGTCTGCCAGGGTGTTGGGATGGGTGGAGTCTGCCTGCCCACCTTGTCCTGGGGCCTGCTGCCAGGCTCTGCCCCATGATACAGACTCCAGCATGTGCCCCTGGACCTCTGAAGAGGGACTAGAGAATGGTGGCAAAAGCAAGAACTGCTCAGGGATGATCATCTTCGTATGTCGGGTGTCACGCCCTCTTTTTGCCGGGTTCTAAACTGGGGCTGTGTTGAAACAGCAGTAAGAAAGAGGGGAAGGGATTCACGTGAGACGATTCTGTGATCCACGGCCGATGGGCAGCCGTGGGAGGAGCTTCTTGGGAACACCCCTACCTCCTGCACCCCTGTGCGTGGACCGCAGTCATTCCCCTCCGCGGGTGGAGTTGGGGAGAGAACTGTGCGACCCTCCGAAGCACCAGGCTTCAGCCATCCTGGGGCGTCAGCAACCTCTACCCTTCCCATCTGTCCTCATCTGTCTTATGATCCCATGTCCACTTTGAGGCCAGGCCCCCACCAACTGCTCGCCTGTCCACCTGCTGTCCACCTCAGCTCCCAGGATGTCATGTCTCTTCAAGGGGCAGAGGAGGGGGTTCAGTCTCAGTGCTTCTCCCATGCGCTAGTGGTGGGGAGTCAGGAGCAAAGCAGTGTGGGGACCGTGGCAGTCACAGGTCCAGGATTCCTGGTTGGGCCTTTACTCTGACTTTCCAGCTGTTTTGATTTGTACCTGACATGGGGCAGAATCTATTCCAGCTGACTGTGCTCAGCTGACCTGGGATCCTTCAGGTATGGGGTTGAATCTGCATTTGAGAACCAAGGTTCCCCCACTTCCGCTGTGCAACGGCCATATGGGATCCTATGATGGGGTCCAGACAGCTATGGCCCCAACTGTGGATCATACTGAGCTCTGGAGGGACATAAAATTGCCAGCACAGGCCACTTGGGTCAACAAGAGGTGCAGGGCATCTGGATAGTTCCATGTCACCCTCCCTGGAGCAGGGCAAACAGCCCCCAGCACATTCCTTGCTGGCACCAGGGCAGTGTCATCTCGGGTCCTCTCCCAAGGACAAAGCACTCTGTCATCAGCCACCCCATGACATTTTGGTGTTAGTTGAGCTAAATTCTCAGTGAAAAATCAGTGTTTTAGACAGGGAGCTAATTTGTTCTTAGGAGTGAAATAGGAGCTTCCAAAGGAGAGGAATCAATTTTAATTGCTTCTTATGAAAGTAATCCTAGTCAATTTAGTACCTTCCTAGAAACTGGATCTGGGCTTCAGAGCAAACACACCCTTTCAGAAACTGTAGAAAATAAAAACCCTTTCTCTAGCTATTTATTCAGTGCTTTTAACCCAAATCAATCTTCTTGAATAAAAGGAGCAGGAACTTTCCCTTTGCTCGAAACATAAGTGTTTTCTCAGGGGACCCCGGGAAGCACGTGACTGATGACCAGGGCCTGCCAGCCGAGCTGAAGTGGCTACACCTCCCTCCACCTCTGTTTGCATCGGCAGTTTAATTCTGCTTTGGAGATTGGTCAGGAAATACATTAAGGCGTCTGAGCCAGCCCAATTCCTGCCACTTTCCTATTGCTGGGAGGCTGGAATGCTCTCTTCTTGAGCTGATAGAACTAGGCTGCAGCCTGTCCCTCCCTGACCACTCTTCAATTTGGGGGACCAGTCAGCTGACAGGTTATTTATCTGATTCAAGTGTCTGCCTATGTGGACCCTGCATTTCTGAACAGAAGGGAAAGAGTGAGGAACATCTCTTGCCTGGAAAATAAAGCAGTTCATCCTAATGATCCACCCTGATCTTCTCCCTACTCCCTGTCCCAGGGATCTGGCTGCCTACCCATGACTGACCCAGCAGAACCCCAACATGACATGGAGTCCTCAAAGCCAGGACATGCCATCACAGAGGCCCCAAAATAGCTTTCCTTAGCAAAAGCAACAGGGAGCAGAGGGGTATTTAAGGATCCCAGAGCTGGAAGGCTCGAGAGATAAAGAAGTTTAAATAAGAGCTTTCTAGCCATCTCTCCTCATCAAGGACCCCATCTGGTAGCCCCCACCCCATTAGACCCCATGGTATAGAAGCTGAGTTTTGTTTCCTACCAATCTGTTAAGTCATCCTTTTGTGTTCATTGTTTCTTTAAGTAATCCCTCTCATTAGCAAGAAAGCAAGTGTTTCACTGTGGAGTAAATATAAACTGAGCCAAAAGCAAAGGAACTTATTAATACTTATAACCTTTTCCTTTGTTAATGGGCAAGTTCTTCTCATTAATATTTTAAAATATTAATAAGCAGCTCATAACAGACTCAAATATTCCAGGGCCCCAGGGAGGCCAGAGTCCGGGTTAGAAACCACTGGAACAGATGGTTTGGTGTTCTCCACATTAGGTCGAAATCCATGTCTTCCTAACTACTTTTACTCCTTGGTATCTCCTCACCTTAAGATCCCAACTTCCATCTGCTGCCCATCCGCACAGTTCTGACATCCCCTTGGGACCCAGAGCTCCCAGGGTGATCAGAAGCAGCAGGGAGGATCTGTTCTCCCATTGCAGGCCCCTGGTAAATACTCAGGTGTTCCTGACATCAGCACCACCCCTCCCGTGTCAACCAAATACCTTGCAAAATCGTTCTCATGCTGCCGTCAGATCAGATTAGCCCAATATACAGGTGGAGAAATGAGAGCTTCTAAGGCTGAAAGCGCTGCATGCACCATCCCACAGCAAGAAACCTTTCCTCTGGATTCCTGAGCCATGTTCCTGCCCCTGACCTCCCAGGTCTCCTGTGGAATAAGCTGGTCACAGGCCCCTGGGCTCCCCCAACCACCTCTGGCCCCTTGGTCTTCCAAGTCCCTCTTGGTTCACCAGCTTCCTCCCCTTTTCCTGGGTAGATGATCTGGGCGTGGACCCTGAGTTTGACCCAGCAGATGACTTGGACGGAGGCACGGACAAGCGGGGAGAGCAGGTTTGCGGCCCCTGCTTCGCTTCCTGGCCTTGCTGCTCTGCTTGCCCTGCCTGCTTCTTCCTGCCAAACCTGCACACTCTCAGCTCTGCGGGGCCAGTACGTGGTGGGGACTCCTGGAGTCTGGGAAGCTCCTCCAAGCCCCCGACCTGGTCCAAGCACTGCCCGCAAAACCTTGAGGAAAAGACCTGTGCCCGGACTGAAATGTCAGCTGGAACCACTGAATCAAATATTTAATGCCCCACAGGCCCAGGTTCCTCCTCTGGTGGCCTGGCCTCTCCCCTAGGGCTCTCTAGACCTCCCCAACATCCAGCAACTAAGAGGGAAGTGCTGGCTCCAGCAGGGGGACTTTCTAGATCCTGTTCCAAAATTCAGGCTGGTCAAGGGTGGGTCATTAAGCCATCACCACTGGCCAGGGAGCTTTAGCCTTGCGATATTAGCCCATCCTTCATGATGTTGTTGGGGAAGGCAGGAGCTGCGGATCTGGCCTGGGTAGGGATATGCTTTTCTGGGGGCAGTTCTTCTGCCAACTGCTGCCTGAGCATCTTTCCCAGGGCTGACCCCCTCCCCCCACCCTGCAGGGTCTCCTCTTTTGACGTTAAAACCTGAGGACATGGACCACACTGTGAGGCAGACAGTTCTGTCCTGTCTGACTGTCGTTCTAGGCAGAGACCCAGGCTCCCTTTTGTTTTGGGTTGTTTCTTGGATGGAGGGACCCTACACCGGTTAGGAGAGGCCTCACTCAATGGGGCTTTGTGTTTGCAGACTGTGGCTATGATGGGGAAAAGCTCATCCTTCTACAAGGGGCTTTATCTTGACTTTCTGGCACTGACTTCTGAAGCCAGTGTCCAGGGGGAGGCAGTTGACAGCGGCCCAGGGCCTGGGAATCAGGCCGTTTCTCGGGTTGTCTTGGGCCTGCTTTACAACCTGGGTGAGGCCAGGTAAGTGGAGAGGCAGAGGGTGTGGTTTGGCTGTTAGATTTGCTGGGGCTGCTTTCATCTCCCAAAGCCACACGTTCTTTGGGAACCCAGCTCCCGGCTGCTGCCTATGGATGCCCTGGTTAAGCTGATCTGCCTCTCATCACTTTGTTCTCTGTGTTCTTATAGCCTTTGGCTGGTTTTATCGTTACGATGGCAAATTCCCAACCATCCGGAAGGTAGGCCAGGACAGAGTGCTGTTGGCAGCTGAGTTTGCTGTGGGTTTTGACCTTTCCCATTGCTTCTTTTCCTGTTGCCTCTCAACAGTGTGACCACCTGTTTACTGGGGGAGCTAACCCTCTCTGTGCCTCTCTGATGCCTGATGTCACAGGACAGGGCGCTGTCACAGGGGCACCGTGGGGGAAGTATTCACAGGTGGAGACCTGCCCAGGTACCATCAGGCTCCGCTGGGTCGGCACCAGGCCCACTGGGCACGGGGCAGGGCAGAGCCATGGCAGGAATCTTCTGCTTTGTTTCTCTATCAAGTAAGACCAGAGGCTAAGAGCAGAAGCCAAGGTCAGACAGAGTGAAAAATCCAATTGGGTGCATGCAGGACAGGTTATGAAGCTGACTGCACCAGACACAGACTGGCTCCAGGGTGGGGATTTTTCTGCCTCAGGCTGGATTCAAAGCCGCACCAATCCTAGCTCTATCCTAGAAATTTCCCTGCATGTGCCCAGGATAATGCATTTTTCTGGGCTCTGGGGCCTTGAGTTTTCTCTCTAAATCTTATTCCTGTATCTCCAGACCCCATAAAGCTCCCTCTTTTTTTTTTTTTCCTAAATCACTTTGGCATTTGATTAGGAAAATGTTGCTGTTAATATTTGTAGATTGGACATTCAGAATGACTTGGTATTTGGAAATCAGGCATCAGCATAAATCTGGGTGAACTAATTTAGGTGTTATCATTAGACTGGCTCTTTCTGGCAGGATGTCAATTCCCCAGAAACCAAAACACTGGCAGCTGGGTGACCTTGATGATATGTAACGTCTCCCTGTCTGGAAAATGGGAATATCTGATGTGCTGGAAACAACCACCCCCTTCCTGTAACATGGTACTGTTAAGATAATAGATGGCAGTATTGCTCTTGACAGGGGTAAATGTCTTTACCTAGGAGCACAGATAATGATCTGTATGGCACTGAATAAGCACAACAGAGCATCTCAGGGGATCCCTTTCTACACTGCCCCTCTCTCAGAAAGGTCTTGGTCTCATGGGCTGTCCTTCTCATCTTACAGGCTGACTCTATGGCTTATGATATTTCACTGGGTTCAGTTTCTAATTCTTCTCTATATGCTACCTCTACTAGACAGGATAACACACACACACACACACACATGCACACATATGCCCACCACCACACACACAGAGGATTTTACTTGAAAAAATAATAAAAGGAGATGTACAGGCAAATTCTTTTCCGAGCACTAATAACTAGGTAAATCTAAAAGAATTAGTGTCTCCTTTACACACACCTCCCATCAGAAATTGCAGCACTTGAGAATCGCTGTTGGTAAAGAGGAAAGCCTGTTTTCCTCTACTCAGTAGTCTAGTCATTCTAGAAATCGCTTGTGTTTTGGTTTTCATTTCATTTCCAAAAGAGAGAAAAATCATGTGAAGGTAGAGGCAAGAGCACCCCCCCACCTGCCTGTCCTCTCAGTCTGGACCAGAGGGAACATTTGCAGTGAATTTAACTGACCGCTAAAGGACAACAGAATTATGTCCCTCAGGCTGACTCTGAAAATCCACTGACATTTTTTTTCTAGAGTTATATGAGATGCTTTGTCTCCAAGCAGCTTGAACCAAGTCCCTAGGTATTACAAGTGGCCTTCGATGGTCGTGATCAGCAGTGCACAAAATTCCCCTTATTTGAAAAGATAACTATTCAGAGTCTTCCTGGGCCCTCTGGGGCTCAAGGAGCCCAGGCCTGTGGCCTCACAAAGTCTATTCCGGTGCCCGAAGGCTTTGTGGTTCTGACTGAGTCCTTTCCCCAGGACTGCTTTACTAAATTATGCAGACCAACCCTACTGGTAGGAGCCTGCCCTCTGACAAGAGAGGCAGATTCACAAACAGCTAAGTAACCCATACGGAGAAGGCTACTATGAGATCAGTATGCAACGCTGTGGGGCAGCTTGCCTTTCTGCATCAGTAAGCAGGTGCTCTTTTCTTGGAGATGGGACAGAAACTGCCACATCTCCCTCCCCGCCCTGGAGCCCTAGCTCTAAAATCTTAACACTGGTGTTAAACAGTAGAATGGCCATGCCTATTATGAAGGTCCCTGTGGGAGGTCATGCCCTTAGTCTAGCAAGCTGCCATTGGGCAGAATGGTTCTGACTCCTCTTGGGGAGTTGTCTGAATCAATAATGCGATAGTAAAGAGTCATCTATCAACTGAGCCAAGAGTCTAGTGAACAAGGTAAGAAGGAACCAAGCAGGGCTCTGAAGCAGTGAAAACCATTTTCTCAAGTGGCGCATAGACTGCTCTGAGGGTGGGGCCCCCATCTGCTAGATGGGGGGCCATCTCCAAATCACCTGTGCACAGAGGTGGGGGACAGAATGACTCAGTCACAGGTCTGTAATGATCCAGGCCCCTCAGCTGTGGACAAAGTTGTGTGTCCATTGCTGGGAAACTCCATTTCTCATTCCTGGCCTTGAATGATGGGATGATTCAGGAGTTCTGAGAGCAGGCCCCACCCAGGAAGGCCTGGGAGGGTGGGGGTGAGTTCAGCAAACGTGTGGGTTTCCTCCTTCCCTGTTTCCTGGCCCCTGTCCTCCATGCTGTACGAGGGGCCAACACTCCCTCCTGCCTTGCTCCCCTTGCCCCCAGCTCATCAGGGTGCAGTGGGGAAACTGTGGGACCTGGAAGACTCTAGTCCAAATTCTGGCACCACCACTTACTAGATGTTTGACACCAGGCAAGGGACTTCACCTTCATCAAGAGAAGGGAGATTGAACCTGGGTCTTCTGCATTGCAGGCAGATTCTCTACCGTCTGAGCCACCAGGGAAGCCCCATGGATGGGATAAGCAATGTAAACCTCTTGGTACATAGGCAGTCCATAAGTCTTAATTCTCTTCCTTCTTTACTCCTTGGCTTCCCTGCAAGCCCATGGGAGAAGCAGCCGGGAAAGCAGAATTTGTGGTCTAATTCAAACAGGAAAAAGAAGTCCATTTGCCCTCCATTTCCCTCCCCCAATCCTCTGGAACCCTGAGTGCCAGTGAAGAACACTTGGGCCATCCTTCCTACCTACCCCTCCACACCAACTCCCAGCCCTACAGTTTCTACCTAGTCCACCTAGTTCAGAGGAAACAGTGGGTTTGGACTCTGCAGGAGGAAAAGGTCTGCTGTTAAAGCAGCAGGACAAAATTGATGTCCTTGGCTCTGGGCTTCCAGGTCTGAGGCTGCCATCCTTCTCCTCTAGCTCAGGACAGAGGATCTCTGTAAATGAGGCTTAGCCATCTGTCCCAGATTTTCTCTAGAATCTACCAGGATGCCTCTGTGGTATCTGAACATCCAGATAATGGAGAAGGCCTATGCCCAGACACTGGGAAATAAATACAGTGCCTTTTGAAAATACAGCATTTGGAAGCTTATAAAGTGCTTTCATAGATGTTATTTCATTGGCTCTAGATGGCAAACCTGTAGGGCAGGTATTTCTCCCATTTTGGAGGTGAGATAAACCAGGCCCAGAGAGGTTAAGGAGCTTAACCAAGGTCACACAGCTTGTTAGTGAACTAGTAAGCCAGCTCTTCTGACTGGCGCAGGAAGTGTGTCTTACTCTGTGATGGGTAGCAGCATCCTGCCTGTTCTAAAGCCGAAGCCCAGTGCCCCAGTGCCGAGTGTGATTGAGCAGACCTAGGAGAGGGACTCATGGGGGGAGGTGCCTGCTGTTGTCTGAATGCCCTGTTTGCTGTGCTGTGCCAATGTCAACACTGCCTTGTAACCCTTGTATAAACAATGCCACATCTGCTCAGAAAGGAAAGGATAAGAAGAAAGCCAAGTATGATAGCCTTCAGGAGTTGAGAAAGAATAAGAAGGAACTGGAGTTTGAGCAGAAGCTTTACAAAGAGAAAGAGGAAATGCTGGAGAAGGAAAAGCAACTGAAGATCAACCGGCTGGCCCAGGAGGTATGACATGTCCTGCTCCCAGGGCAGGGAGCATCCCTGGGACAGTTTGGTTGGTTCCCACCATGCTCTCAGGGAACCAGCTAGAGTAGCTATTCCCAGATGGAGTCTGAGGATCGAGTGAGCCCAGCCCCCTCCCCAGGCTGGAGGGTGAGATCTTCCCACCTCCCCAGCGTGAGACTAGCTTCTGGCTAAGGTGTGTATGTTGGGATCAAGATTCACCTCCTTGCTCAGGAGTTGGCCTCTCTGCCCAGACTGTGGGTCTCAGGTTGGCCTCGATGCACAGGGCTAGAGGTCTGTGTCTGTCCTCAACCCCCACCCCACCAGATTGAGCACAAGGCTAGGCCTCTCCTCCTTGGTATGGCCGTAAAGCTGGCCTCCCTGCTCAGGGTTTGGGTCTGAGGCTAACCCTTCTGCCCAGACTGTAGATCTGAAGTTAGCCTTCTACTCACCTGTCATTAGATCTGGGTCAGTTTGAGCTCCCACCCCACCTCCATCACCAACTCAGGTTATGAGAATGCCAAGCTGATTAGATTACAAAACCAGAGAAATCCTGGAAAATGTGAAGTGCATTAGATTTGACATTAGAACAAATTAGCTACAGAATTAAAGATAACATTGAACTTGTGCTCCTGAGGACAAGGCAGCCTGGAATGAGGGGAAAAAGAAACAAACAGTAAAGCTGGACTCTTGGAATGTGCCTACAAAAGGACCATTTTTGGAGAATCCTAAGAGCCTCAGGGTTTGTGGGAATCCTAAAGACAGCTAATCCCATGCAAGGCATGAGCCCCTTCTCGAATTTTGCCTACACCTGCTGTAAGCTAACACCCCAACACCTCTCTCCCTATTTCCCCTCCACTGGGGCCAGGTGGAATAAGCCTGGGGCTTTTTCTAGGTAGTTGACACATTCAGCAGTCCTCTGGGTTTTTTAAGAAGTGCTTTGAACTGTTGACTCGAGTGTGCCGCCCACGTGTGACTCCGTGTACCCTCTGTCTTCTCCATTTTGCGCTGGCCGTGGGTCCCAGGTATCTGAGACAGAGCGGGAAGACCTTGAGGAGTCGGAAAAGATTCAGTATTGGGTGGAAAGGCTCTGTCAGACACGCCTTGAGCAGATTTCCTCTGCTGATAATGAGATTTCAGAGGTAACAGAGCCCTTCCCAGAGCCCTTCTGTCTGTGTAGACCCTCCTGCTGCCTTTGGAACCACCCACCCTGGGGACAGCGGGAGGCAGCATGTCCCCATGCTAGGGAGGCAGTCTGGCCACTGACAGGCTTCACCCTCCAGGGCTGCTGACCAGCCCATTCCCTGCTCCCCTCTTGAGGAGGGAGGTGTGTCTGTATTTCTGGGCTTATTTCCAGAGTGACCTCTAAGTCCCAGCCCATCTGAGATGATCAGTGTGGCCTGCTGTCCTGGCATAATTATTAAGAGTGTACTTTTCCCTGTCATGTGCGTTCCAATTTAGATGATGAATTATATGGTTGCCTTTTCATCACTCCCATGCGTTTGGGTACCCCCTACTGGCCACCTGGTATGGGATCAGCTGGGCACCCAGGGGGCAGAGAATTGACTGCCCCTCCCATTTCCAAGGTTCGGGTTTGAGGGTGGTGGGTCTCCAGCAGCAAGAGAAACAGATGAGCATTAGACTCGGTGTATCGTGAAGTGGGGCACTCCTCAGTGACAGAACTTCCTTGCCACCCCCAGATGACCACAGGGCCCCCACCTCCCCCGCCCTCTGTGTCTCCCCTGGCCCCGCCCCTGAGACGCTTCGCAGGCGGGCTGCACCTGCACACCACTGACCTGGATGACATCCCCTTGGACATGTTCTACTATCCCCCCAAGAGTGCCTCTGCCTTGCCTGTGATGCCTCACCCTCCACCCTCCAACCCACCCTCCAAGGTGTCCGCACCCCCTGTCCTGCCCTCATCGGGCCGCCTGAGTGCCTCTTCCTCGCCCTGGGTGCAGCGCACTCCACCCCCCATTCCCATCCCTCCCCCGCCCTCCATTCCCACGCAAGACCTCACTCCCACCCGCCCGCTGCCCTCGGCACTGGAAGAAGCGCTGGGCAACCACCCGTTGCGCACTGGGGAGACAGGCAATCCAGCAGAGGACCGGGAGGCCAAGAACCACGGGGGGAAGCCTGCCAACTCTCCTGTCCCCGATCGGAGCTTCCCACCCACCCAGAAGGTACTGCCTCAGTTCCGCATGCAATGCAGGGAAGCAGGAAGAGTGGGCCGGGCTGCTGTTTCCTACGTCCTGCTCTGCTCCTGTGAGTGCAGACGGGAGGAAACATCACCCCAGCCCCTTTTCCAGGAACTGGCTCCCAGCCTGCAGTTGTGGACTTCCTGCATGTCTATGGCTTCTGCTGATTTTGAAGTGCTGCATGGTATGGTGAATTGCCTGTGATACTTGGGGTGAGCAACAGTGTATCAGTGTCGATTGTTCTCTCTGCTCCTCTTGGCTAGTACTGGCTGGTAACCTCCACTGTAGCACTTGCAAGGCTGTATTAATGAAGAGCCAGAGCTCTATTTATATGCCAGGTAGTGGTTTCTTGATATTAGCTCAGAAAGCCTTGAATGTGGTGAATGAATCCTCTGTTTAACAGGGGAGCGGTATTAGGCTCTGTAAATGAGGTGATAACACCGTCCACTGAAGTATTAAGACATTACCAAGCCTTTTTCTACGACACTAGCCAACTATATTAGCTTGAAGCCTAATACCCAGAAATTTCTAGCCAACTGCCAGCTAGGAAAAAAATGAAAATGGATAGTTCCTAGAAAGTTCCAAATTTGCAGCTAAAAGATTAGGGACCTTTTTCTTGGATGTCAGCAGGCAGAACAGTGATCTTTCTCAAAAAGACATATTCCTCATTAATTGTTCTTAAGCCAAAGACTAAGAGGCAATCCACAGTGAAGACACAGAGCTTTGATCTCTGGGAGGGAAAAATGAAATATTTCTCTGCTCCAGTAGCTGTAAGGGAAGACTTCAGTCAGAACTTCAGCAGCTCATGTCGGCTAAGAGTGGGGTTTGAGGGCAGGGTAGTCAGTAGTACCCGATCAGCTGTTTTTATTAACCTTTGCTGCATGGGTTTGGGTTCCTGCATGAAGTGCAGACTAAGCATCTCAGAGCATTCGGGGAGCACTTGGAGGAAAGAATTTGGGAACAAAGTACCAGATGCTGACAAGGCTGCAACTGCCAGCAGGGGCCTCTCAGAGGGACTCCCAGTGGGGCCCTGAGCCCTGAGCCCTGACAGAAGTCTGGCATTTCAAGGATGTCTTGCCCCCAGGCCCAGCCAGAGCAGGTTTGCAGGGGGCTGAGTGAGTCTGGCACAGAAGCCCACATCCTTCTTGAGAGGGGCCCCCACCAAGAGGGGCAGCAGGTTTCCCTCAACAAATTCAGCTCCGCAATCAACTGGGCACCTTCCCTGTGCTTCTGTGTCGGGGCCGTGGCGGCAGGGTGCGGGGAGCAGAGCTGAAGACAGCACAGAGACAGTGGGCACTCTTGTGCTGTCCAGGACTTTGCCAGCTAAAGGATTAACAGCTGACCAGGCGGGAATCCGCTATAGCAGCAGCACAGGCTAGGTGCTATGGGAGGGATTCATTCTAATGGAAGGTTGACGGCACCTCTTCAGAGCTAAGCCTTGGGGGATAGTGATACATGTAGGATGGGAGAAGGCTACTTCAGGTGCCAAGGACATGACAATGACAAGACGGAACTACCCAGGTTTGAATCCTGGCTCAGTCGCTGGCTCTATGACTTTGGGCGTGCACTGCTTCATCTGTCTGAGCCTGGGTTTCCTCATCTGTAAAATGGGAATGCTAACTTATTATGAGGATCAAATGAATTAATACATGAACTCATTCTAAGTTAATAATTGGAGCACACAGGAGGTGCTCAATAGACATTGCCTATCATCAGTGACAGATCAGGGTACAAGAAAATTTGGGTAAAGCTGCAAATATGAGATCAGAGGTAAACTGCAGCCTTTTGAATCAGGGTCAAGATTCAAAACCAGGTCTCACTTTCACAGATTCCTCCAGTCATCATGAAGTTCTCACTGTTAGTTCCTGATCAGAGCAGAGAGAAAAATAAAAGCTCCCCACACACAAGGAGCCCCTGAAAAACTGGACCCTAAATGTCTTAAGTGACATAAAAGCCATGAAGGTTGGGGGTTAGCTGTCTCAGTTAGCTTCATCTCTCTACATCAGCACTTCAGTCCGTGCATCACCAACCCTGCCCATCCTCCTCCTCCCTGCATGCTCGGGCGAGGGTCATCAGTGCTGCAGTGGGACATGTGGACCACCACACGTCTGCACAGTCAGCCCTGCCCCCAGCAGGTCTTGGGTGGTGGAAACAAACACCCGTGTCAGCCCCACAGGCACCTGCCAGGGGAAGGTTTCCAGGGCACTATCTGCCCCCAGCCCCATGCGTCCACTCACCTACTAAGTTCTTCATTTACTCATGTAACTTGTTTAATGACTCCTACTCTATGCCAGATGCTGTGCTGGGCACTGAGAGCCAGCACAAGATGGACAGCCCAGTCCTGAGTCTGGTGGGAGGACAGCCAAGTCAGCAGGAAACTCCCGCACACCATGACAGATGAGGGAAATGCAGGAGGGGTGGGGAGGAAAAGCTCAAGGAATGGTCCCCAAAGGTGGAGACCCCCAAGCCAACACCTGGGCAGGTAAAGCAGGAGGCAAGAGCATGTGCAAAGGCCTCAAGGCAGGAAAGCCGAGCACTTTGGGGGCTCAATCTAGTCAGCGTGAGGAGGGCAAGGAGTGAGGGATGAGATTGCCAAGGAAGGGAGAGAAGCCCCTGGGGGCTGAGCCAAGGAGCTTGGTAGTCAGTGAGGACCCATGAAGCGTTCGGGGCAGGGCTGTGACCCAATTTGTCTTGCCCAAGATGATCAAGCGGGTCAGAGCCAAGCAGACATGTTGCATCAGCTCTCCTGATGCTGTGCTTACTGGTCCGCCCTCCCAGCCCCCGCCTCCAGGGCCTCTGTGCCCACCCACCAGGAGCAGCAGATGCTGCGTGTGCAGTCCGGGGACTGCAGCTGCCTCCTTAGAAAGAGAAGAGGATGGATGGCACCCGTGGCCACTGAGGGGGAGCCTTGAAAGTATCCTCTGAGTGACAGTGCCCGCTGGCGCCCCCACAACAGGCTCCGGCTCAAGTCCCTGATTCCTTGGAACCACCCAAATGTTTCTGTAGCCTCAGGACACACTGTGGCTGAGGGACTTCTTGTCCCTCTGCTGAAGGTCACACACCTAGGACATTCCACAGGGCGAATGGGCCAGGCTGGCTCAGTGCATGGTGTGAATTTGCCTGTGTGTCAAAGTGCCGTGGTTGGCCTGGGCCACCCATCTCATGACCTCACATGGGCTTCTCTTTAAACTAACCCCTGTAGACATTCTGCCCAAGCCCACAGCCTCCACGAGGCCCTGGCGTGTCCACCATCTCCAAGCCTGTCATGGTCCACCAGGAGTCCAACTATGTCTACAGGCCACCTGTGAAATCCGAGGTCCTGGTAAGCCCCTCAGGTGTCCTGCAAGGCTGCTTCAGAGGAGTGGACATGGGCTGTCTCCCCTGGCTGCTGCTGCTGCCTCTAGAGGAAAAGTGAGGGGAGATTCAAACAGAGTTTGTAATAACTCTGCAATAACTCTTTGTAAGGCTAATAACCTTCTCATTAGCCAGGCGGTGAATCCATGTGGGTATAGGTGGCTGTTTCCACAACCAGTGAAATTCCTGTTCCTCACTTGATCAAATGGCCTAGAGCGCCATCTCAAAGTAAGAATAATAACAGCACTGATTATTATCAGCCTCCATGTGTCAGGCTCTGTAAGGCCCCATTTAATCTTCACGATAATCCAGTGAGATGGTTCAACACTTGAGGAAACTGAGGCTTAGAGAGGTTAAGTAGGTTGTCCAAGGCAGAGCCAAGTCTGACTATTTACTCCAGTCTTTCAGACTCCAAAGCCCAAGTTCTTATCTCCATTGCATTTTGCCAAAACCTATAGCAATTCCAGTTGCCCTGGCCTGAGCGCCTAAGGCCTGCGGTGGGTCACCCTCAGATGGGGCAGTAAGCAAAGCTGACCCATTTCCCTTCTCCATTTCATGTCTCACTCCTCACTGGGGCTGCGAGTGAGGGGTGTGGTCCTGGGGGGTAGGGGGACGGTCTACTGCCCTCACCCCCATCACCTATGACTGAGCAAATTGGGACCAGGTGCACCCCCTCCAGGGGTGCCGGCCACTGACAGGCCTCCCGCCCACGGTGAGAAGAGCTGTGCTCGAGTTTATACTCCCCTCTCAAGGAAAGCCTATCCAAATGTCAGGGTGGAGCCACTTTGATAGTTATTTTGAGTTTTAGCTGTCCTCTCAGCTCCCCAAAGAGCGCAAGTTCACTCTCCCATGAAAGCCTGCAGACGCCTCCGCATTGCGTTTTCAGGCTGATGACAATGGGTGGTGTCTGCTTGCCTGGGACTGGTAGCTGCTGTGTCTGGGGGTGTTGAGGGTCGCCCCCCACCATAAATCAGGCTGCATCTGTCTGGGGATGGATGTTGGCCAGGCAGCCCCAGGCTGGCAGGCCCAAGGCCTGGCACCAGGGGGCAGACGAGACCAATTGGTAGAGTCCAGCATTTTTTTTTTTTTTTTTTTTTTCTCCTCTGGCAGCCACAGGAGATGTTGAAGAGGATGGTGGTTTATCAGACAGCGTTCCGACAAGTAAAAGGATCCCCGTCGTGTGTCTGTGGTCCTTTGTACCTCCTTCTGCACCTCCCACTCTGACCTCCCTTGCGGTGCCTGTCAGCGACAAGGTGGCCCCAAGCACCATCTGCTGGCAGCCTCAGGCCAAAACTGTGTCCCTCATTCCCTGTGGCTCTGGGCTGGGGGATTCTCATATAAGGTGGGAACCCTGGGGTGGTGAGACCCCATGCCCAAGCTGAGAAAGCCACAGGTCCCTGGGGACTCACCTCTTTTGCTGCTGTTTGTTCATAGAGGAGCAGGAAGAGGGAACGTTCAGAGTGTCACAGAGGCCAAGATGGCTGCTTGCTCCAGCCGTAGAGAGAAAGGGCCGCCTGAGGCATTTCCCTGCCCCTGCCCCTCCTTTCCTTCTCAAGGCAGATCACAGCTTCAACAAACCCCACCTGGTCCCAAACCAGCATCAGGAAGAAAGTGGGGCCCAAGGACCTCTATCTGCAGGGGGCATTCCTGTGCACGGGCCCGCAGAAGTCCTTGCTGGTCCCTAAGTGGGTTCAGGCAGGCAACCATTTATCCTCCCGCCTCCTGGGGCTTACATCCTCAGAGCCAGCCGTTGGTTTAGCCATCTCATTGCCAATGAAGGAGCCCAAGATGGAGATCTTGCAGCCAACATCCTCGTGTGTGCATGCTCAGTCATGCCCAACTCTTTGCCACTCCATGGACTGTAGTAGCCTGCCAGGCTCTGTCCATGGGATTCTCCAGGCAAGAATATTGGGGTGGGTTGCCATTTCCTCCTCCAGGGGATCTTCCCAACCCAGGGATTGAACCCATGTCTTCTGTGTCTCCTGCATTGACAGGCAAATTCTTTACCACTGAGCCACTCAGGAAGCCCACCAACATGCTCACCAATAGCCTAATATATGACTACAGGCTGAAACAGACTGCAGGCAGGGAAGAAAGGGGACATATCAGCTGTACAGTGGGACATGGGGGCCTTCTAAGGAGGCTGCCCATAACCCACTGGGCAGTGACAGGTACCCAAGGTGTGCTGTGCCAAGCACTGTTTATAAATATGTTATGTATTTTAACTCTTTTAATCTTTACCAGAACCTAGGAAGTAAGCGCTTATATCATCCCCATTTTGTAGATGCAGAGACATTGGAAATCATGCCCTTGGTGGCACAGCCAGTATCAGACCCTGGATTTGAATTTAACCTAGGAGGTCAGGCTCCACAGTCAGGCTCCTAAATCTTCCACCACCCTCTTGGGCATGAATGTCACCTCTCTGGGTCCCAGTGTCTCCAATCTGTTGGATGAAGGGCTAACTCCCTCTTCAAGGACTGACTGGCACTAGTGGCTTATAGATCTCTCATCTGAATTCACGCAAGGCACAAGTCCTTGCCACCTGGCCTGTGACTGAGAGCAGATCCTCAGAGGGAAGGAGAGAGGGAGACCCATGGCCGGCACAGCTCAGTTTTCCAGAAGAAACAGCCATGGGTAGGCAGAGACCTCTTAGTAGAAGGGAATTGACTCCACGTCCTGCCGTTACCCTTCTTGCCCATGGATTTCTCTGCTGCTCTGACACCCACATGCCAGCCCGGGAATGGCCTCAGAGCTGGGCCAGGCTGGAGACCCCCAGCCTTTTTTTGGGGTGAGCCTGAGTGATGAAGGCTTATGAGGAGGCAGGGGAGGCAGATGCCCAGGGACCTGTCTGCTGCTCTCTGGCCCCTGTCTTGTGCCCTGAGCTTGGTTGTTCTGTGCTGGGCATAGAGGGGGCTGTGGCTGCCCATGATGCCAACCACAGGCCCCAGAGGACACGGTAGGGCCCAGGTGACTGTGTGCTGGGGGATGGCTCCACTCAACAAAGCTTGTATGGGCATTGGTCACGGGGCTTCTCCTTTGCACCCACCTTGCCAAGGGGACTGACTGAGGCTTGGGGTGCCCAGACCCTCAGCCTGTGGACCCTGGGCTCCCACTCTCTGTGCGTGATTCCTGGAAAGACTATACTTTCTGACTCTGCTTCCCCTTCTCCCTTCTCATCACTTTGTTTCTACTTCTTGGGGATGTTGTCCCCATAGCCCCCACTAAGCCAGGTCCTCTGAACTGAGGGTCTCCCTCCTCCTCCCTTGGCTAGAGTTCTGGGGGAGCCTTGCATTCTAGATAAGCATGACATGAAGAATGGTACCAGGCACTGGGCAAGCACAGACACCCCCTTTTCCTCTGGGTGCCTGATGTCCCTTCCCCACGCATCATGCTGTAGCTGGTTTCCACAGGAAGACCCCTAAGCTGTATCATCCTTCTTTGGGGGCCAGAGCAGTGGGTGGAGAAAAGCTGGGCTTCACCCCCAGAACCTGGACCTGGCTTCAGGTGGGCTTGGAGGGACTGAGAAAGGGCCTGAAAGACCTAAAGCTGTGGGCAAGGAGACCTTCAGCAAGGCTGCCCAGACCACCTCAACGTCAGCAGGTGCCCCTGCCAGCCACAGATGCCCACCCCTCCAGAACAGTGCTGGGCCCAGGGCTGGGGTCCTTCAAATGCTTCCCGAGCTTCCTGCTTCTCCCAGACATAGATGCTCTGGCTGTTGGGGCGACCAGCCTCCTCCCCGCATCCCCCATGCTGGCCACAGCTGCCTCCTTACCCGCTACTCTCTCCCTACCTCCCAGCCATTCCCTGTCTTCCTTCACCCTAAGCTTATTTCCTGCAGTGCCCCTGGAGGAGCCCGAAGCCCTAACACTCTCACTTTGCTTCCAGGATTTCCGGAAATATGAGGAAGGCTTCGACCCCTACTCCATGGTGAGAGATGACTCTTCTGCCCTGGGGAGTAAGCCCAGGAGCAGGGGCGGGGGGTTATGGTCTATTTGGTGGCGATGCTTCTGGGCTCTGAGGGTCCTGGGGATGAGTTATGGGCTGTGAAGAGCCCCAAGGAGGCTCTTGCCTGTGAAGGCTTCTTTCAAACAACATTCCACTGTGAACTGTGTGTGCGTGTGCTTTATAACAATAGTTACACTTGCTGAGCACTAACTGCGTACCAGGTGCTGTGCTGGTGACACCAGGCATGCTGTCCCCCAGTCCTCACAACAATCCCAGGGACAAACCATCTCTGTGTGTGGGTGTCCATGGGGCCCCCGGTTGATGACTGATGGGAATGGGGTGGGCAGGGTCCCCTTGCCCACCCCTTCTCCAGGGCCCAAAGTCCCACAGATGCCTGGCTTTCCCTCCCACCCCTGTCCCCACCTGCATCCTTCACCCCTGTCTTCTTCCTCTAGTTCACCCCGGAGCAGATCATGGGGAAGGATGTCCGGCTCCTGCGCATTAAGAAGGTATGGGGCACACAGAGGCTGGGCGAGGACCACGCTTCTCTGTCCCTGCCCCCTCCTGTCTTGGTCCCTTGTTTCTCCTACTCTCAAAGTGACTCCTGGGTGACTTCTCAGATCCCCACTCTCCTCCGCCCCCATGGGGACACCCCTTCCTCTGGTGGGACCACATGCCCAGGCCCCACTTGGTGCCCACGTCCCATTTTCTTGCTGACAGCACTGCCCCCTGTGGCTTCTCCTGCCCTCTCTGTGGCCCCAAGAGGGTCCTGGGTGCCCAGGTGCCCACAGTCTGTTGTCTGCTTGGCTCCAAAGGCCTGTTTCCCTCTCATCAGGAGGGAGCTTTAGACCTGGCCCTGGAAGGCGGCGTGGACTCCCCGATCGGGAAGGTGGTTGTCTCCGCCGTTTACGAGGGTGGAGCTGCTGAGCGGCATGGTGAGTGGGGACCAGCCATGCTCAGGTTTGGGGATGGTGTGATGGTTATACCGGCTCCTCCAGGAAAGCAAACAGCAGCCTGCTGGGAGCGGGCTGACAGCTCTCAGGAATGCTCTCCCCGCTGGATCCATCCAGCAGTCCCACATGTTCCTCATGGGCACAGGAGCACAGAGCCACACAGACACCACTCTGCCCTCCAGAGGCTCCCTGTCTAGGGGTGGAAACATCCTCAGAATCACCGAATGCTGACTGTAACAGTGTGGTGTGCTGCAGGCTGGCCAAGGACTAAGAGGGTAGAGGGAAGCTGTGGGAACCCTGAGGGCCTAACCCACTGAGGGAAAGGGGGCAGCCTGGAGGGCTCCCTGCGATGGTGATACCTGAGCTGAGCCTTTAAAGGTAAGTCAGTGCTTGCCTTGAGAAGGAGAGAAGGAGCTTTCCAGGCAGAGAGGACCGCACAAGTAAAGGCAAGAAACCGCTGAAACTTTACCTGTGCTTTCAACAACGGTAAGAGCCAACATCTGTCCAGAACTAACCTTGCACCAGATGCTATTCTAAGTACCTGCATATAGCCTGTGTCTAAGTATTTCATGTGCATTAACCTATTTAATCCATATACAACCCTGAGAGTAGATATGGCTATCACTCTCATTTCACATCTCAGGAAACTGAGGCACAGGAAGGGTTCAGGGCCTGCAGCCAGCAGCAGTGGAGGCAGCACTTGGACACAACTGTTTGGTCCTTTGCTTTACTGGCCAGCACAAGTGCCACCCCTGCTTGAGACCTTCTGCAGCAGATCTTCTTGCTTTGCCTTGATCCCCTTACCAACAAAAAACACCCCCTGCTAATGAATGAAGCCTCTGTGGAGCCGGCACAGACTCAAACGATCAACCCATTCATGTGTCAGTGTCCAAAATGCCACCACTAATGAATTCTTCTTCCAGTCTGGCAGCTTTTCAGTACTCCCGACTCCTTGTGGAGGAATAGATGCCCTTGAAGGAGGAGTCCCTTTGCAGGCCAAAGAGGGCTTCCCTGGTAGCTCAGATGGTAAAGAATTTGCCTGCAATGCAGGAGACCAAGGTTTGATCCCCGGGTAGAGACGATCCTCTGGAGGGCATGGCAACTGACTCCAGTATTCTTGCCTAGGAAAATCCCATGAACAGGGGAGCCTGGTGGGCTACAGTCCATGGGGTTGCAAAGAGTTGTACATGACTTAGCAACGAACACACCACACACCCTTGCAGGGAATTCTGGGGTCAGATCCCTTCTTGACAGTGCTAGGCTGGAGTCTCTCCCATAAGCTGTGAGAACAGAGGGCGGTGTGGGCCTGAGGAAGGAGGTGGAGTGATGGCAAGGGGACCTGGCCATGGTGGCAGCCAGGCTTCCGTGAGTTACTAGGGTGAGTCCAGCTCAGCCTCCCATGGCCTTCATGACCTCGCCCCTCACAGCCACACTCTGCGCCTTCATTTCTGCTATAGGAGGGGGTCCTGCTCAACCAGGCAGCTGCTGGAGCCCGCCTCTGCCCACTCGGCTCACAGCCTCCTCCTCTGCCCTCATTTCCTGCACCAGCTGAGGGAAGGGTTGATGCTCGGCCCCACCTGTCTGCCATGTCTAGCAGGGAAAGAGCACCAGGATGGCTGGGTGACTTCCTGGGCCCTCCCCTCCTTACAAAGGCCCAGCCCGAGCACTGTCTTATTGGCCCTGCGGCTCCATTTGGGTTTGTACAAAATGAAAATGTGAAAGCTGCCTCTCCCCGGGCCCACTGTCCAGAAGAAGCTGCTGTCTACAGTTTGGTCCCACACTGCTTGGACATACAAGCAGCTGGTGAAAGTTCCCCAGGAGCACATGTGTTTTAAGCCACCACAGCTGCCATCTTCAGTAGCACACGCCACAGTCTGGTAGGCCTTCACGCCCGGGAGGCTCCTGGGTAAACGGTGTCAACATAACACAGAATGTTCTGTGGACACCAGGGCTGGGAGCAAGGCCTCAAAAAAATAAGAAGAGGCTCTGAAGTTGAAGTTGTGTGGAGAAACCATGCACAATCAACTTCTTGGAGAGGCACAATGCATATCAGTATACTCAAACATACTATATTAGTATATTCAAGGCTCTGACAAGTCCTGCAGCGATACTTCTATTTAGTTTATAACTTCAGCTTTTCTCAAACTTATCAGATCATAGGTCCACTTATCCAGGAACACCTTCAACCACACTCATTCATTCAAGAACTATCTGTTGATTCCTATTTTGTATTAGGTATTTCATTAAGCACTGGATATGTAGTGGTGAATCAAAAATACAATCCCTGCCCTTATGGAGCTGACAGTCTGATAGGAGGGACCACCAGTCAACAAACAGATATATGATTACAAATTGTGAATATGCTGTACAGGAAAGGACCAGGGGAATACTAGGTTATGAGAGAATAATGGGAAAGATCCACTTGAGATTGGGTGTGGGGAGTGAGTCAGAGAAGACCTCTCAAGAGTTTATCTCAGACTTGGAGCACATGAGGAAAGAGTGAAGGCAAGTGCCCCAGGTGAAACATCATGAGAAGGCTCTGGGGCAGGAAAGAACTCGGGCTCGGGGACCTAAAACCAACCAGAACGGCTGAAGCACAGAGAAGGAGGCTCACAGAAGTAGCTTGTGTTTCTGGTTAACCTCACCGGAAATGCAGGTCAGCCTCCCTCTGCAGTCAGAGGGACAAAAGTTGGGTTGGCAGTAATTCATCACTGGTGTCCCGATTCTGCTGAGCTGGGGGGAGGGCGTGTGGATGGGGTGGGAAGGAAGTGCTGCCCTTGAGTAACCTGGTCAATTGTCACCCCTTATGCTTTCTGAACCTATATGAGCTTTCTGAATCCAAGAGTCAGGCCCCTTCTGCAGCCCTGTTTTCCACGTAGAGCCCAGTTGCATGTCAGCCTTCCTTTCCTGCAGGTGGCATTGTGAAAGGGGATGAGATCATGGCCATCAATGGCAAGATCGTGACAGACTACACCTTAGCTGAGGCTGAGGCCGCCTTGCAGAAGGCCTGGAATCAAGGGGTAAGAACAAACCCCCTCCTTTCTTCCCTCCCTGGTCTGCCTGCCTCAAACCCTGGCCTCTTCAGCCAGACCTTACAGTCAGGGTACCCCATCCCAGAGCAGATATCCAAGGTCCAAGTAACTCTTGGGTGACACCCACATATCCTATCTGGCCAGTGGTCTTAATCTGACAAAACAGAATTCACAAAGTCAGTTTCTGACCTTGAGTCCAAAAGCCAAGTAGCATAAATAGACTTCACAAGACCAGATGTGGCAGCCCACCCAAGAAAAAGACTTAAAGTCTTCACTAAGTACACACCAAACAGGAATCAAAAGAGTGCTCAGGGCTACTAGAAAGCATTAACAGAAGTAGAGGGCCCAGAATGGAGGAGGGGCTGGCGGTAATCTGCCCCGGCTCATTAGGCACCCACCTGGGTCAGGACTGCCAGGTAAGGTCTCCCAGCCTGTGCTCTGCACAATCAGAGGGGATGCCCTCCTACAGACTACAGTGTGAATGGTGCCTGCTCGTGTTGTGCAGTGCACAACCTGTGCAACTGTATGCAGGCAGCCAAGCCTGAGCTATTAAGTTCGGTGCCAAGGATGCTGACCAGATGGGCCTGGGACCCACATGAAGGGATGTGGAGAAGAGAAGACTTACGGGTAACACGATGACTGTCTCTGATTATCTGAAGTGCTGCATTAGGGTAGAGGGAACAGAGTGTTTTCTGTGATTTTGAGGGCAAAATTGGATTGAATAGAGGGAGGTCCTGGGGAGAGATTTCAGTTCAGTATCAGGAACGATTACATGGTGGAGGGGCCTAATGATATTCCACAAAATTTGTGTTGGATATACCCAAGCCAAGGATGGACAATGAGGAACAAGATAAGGATGGAGGTGATGCCATTGAGGGGATTTAAATGTTAGGAGCAGAAAGAGCCTGAAGTTCCCTAATTGGCTGTGCATCAGAATGACCGAGGGAGTTTGTTGAAAATGCTGTTTCCCAGGACCTAACCTCAGATTTCTGGGGACCAAGTCCATGACTCTAGAATTTGAAGTAATTTCCTGAGTGATTCTGAGGTTTTTGCCTGACTGTGGTCCACAGATCACCATTTGGGAATCTGGTGTCATTCAAGGACCTGGCAACTCTGGTCTCAGTGGTTCTGAAACCTCAGAGACTGGAAGCTTCCCCAGACCGAAGGATTGCACCGTGAGAGTCCTCCCCACCAGGAGGACCTCCAGCCCCACCTGGGCCCACCTTCCCATGGGGAGAAGACCCCAGCTGGCTGTTCCTGGGCCATGGTGCCCAGGCATGGAAATGGAGTGTCAGGGGCAGACACGCCGTGACCACTGAGCATGGCCCAGAGTCACACAGCTTCTCCCCACAGGACTGGATCGACCTTGTCATCGCCGTCTGTCCCCCCAAGGAGTATGACGATGAGCTGTAAGTGTGTGCAGGCGCCTGGCCCACTCTGTTGTCTTCCTCCTCCTCCTCAGGAATCTTGGCCACTTTCTCTCACCCAGCCCCAGCCCTCTTCCAGCTTGAAGGAACGGCCCAAACACACAACATCTAGTAATAATTGATCCTAGAAAGCTCCCCATCTAGAATAAGCCTAGAACAAAGTCACAGTCCTCAAGTATTGCCAGAGCTGTCTCTAAGTCTGTCTTGTCCAAATTCTTCTTTCCATGTGGAAAACAGGCCAAGTAAACAACGAAGTAGGGACAAGCCTCAGATTTCTGATTCTCCACGCAGCACTTCGTCTCCAGCCCCATCACCAGCTAGTTTAAAGACTTCTGTGTCTTTTGTTCTCTGGAGGGTCTTCCTGATCCTTAGTTCCTTTACCTCATGTAGCCAGGGCCATAGGCTTTGGCCCCACCCTGCAGGTTTTCCTTGGTCCAGGGTCTGTCTTTGTGTGTGTTTCATTCGTGTCTCTCTGTACATCTCTCTGTCTCATTCTGTCTCTCTTCCCCTTCCCTGCCACTTCCCCATCCTTCCTGTCCATCTCTCTCCCATTCACTCCTCTCCCCTGCATCCTTCTTCCCTTCATCACTCTCCCGCTTCTCTTGGCCTTCATCCTCACTTCATCACAGCACCTCCCCACCTCCATGCTTGCCTGTCACAGCTGTGCCTGCTCGCTCCCCCTCCCAGCAGAGGCTGAGTCCTGTATGTCTTAGAGAAATCAAGGTCCTGTAGCAACTAATTCTGGAACCCAGGGTCCAGGCAGGACCCAAAGCAGGAGCCCAGTGAAGGGAGAAGTCCGGAGGCGCTCTGCCTGGAATAACAAAGCCCTGTTTTGTGTAACAAACCTGCTCTGCTCTGCGTATGTAGCCCCTCTCTTCCCTCTTCTGCAGCCAAAAGCCCCCAGCCAGTCTGAAAGTTCCTTGAAGACCGTGCTCCCGTGCTTAGACATGGGTTCCTCCTGCAACCGGAGCCCAGCAGCCCCCATGGTGAATAGGCAGGCGGGCTGCATGTCGTGGCCGTCTGCTGCCCACGCTGTCAGCAGGTTCTTTGGACTGGTGTCTGGGGGATGTGCCATCCCTGAAGTGCCACCTGGGCCTGCTGGTGATGATGCTGCAATTCTGTGGGACTCAGAGGCCCTCCTGCTCAGGGAAGCCAAGCAGAGCCCAGTTTGTAGCATGCTTGAGACCTGGGTGTCCTCACTCACCGCAGCCCTGGGGATCTGCCCTTGGTCCCCACCACACCCCCGTGAGCAGGATGGAACAGTGAGCACCATTCTCAGCTGGACACAGGTAGCGCCTCAAACCAGGCGTGATGGGCTGAGAGAGCCAAAAGGAAGTGCAGCCTGGATTTCCCCTTCCCTGTGAGCCCACCCCTGGGAACTCCACCAGGACACTATGCTGGGGTAGAGCTGGGGCAGTTTAGAAGCAACTGAAGCTGATCCAAAGAACCAGGGCTGGCCTATCTGACTGGTCCATGTCCTGTTGTGACCTGTGGCCTGAGCCCGGCTCAGTGTCCTCGGCACCTTCCCTCCCCCTTGACTCTGGACTCTATCTGTGGGACACTGTGGAACCCAGCTTTGGGATGTATTTCCTGCCCTGTGACAGGATGGTGCCCATGGACAGAGCTGGTAGGTGGCCATGAACCTGGGGTTTGGTGTGGCCTAAAGCCCGCAGCTGGCAGCTTCTGGGGCAGACCGTGATGACTTTTCTGTTACAAGTTTCTCAAAACATTAGGGCCTCATGCTCCTAAGTCAGTTGACCTCAACTGTGGCTGTGGCTTGTGGGGTGGCCTCAGTGGGCCTATGTTTTCTGTCATTTGCCATCTGCTCTTTTCGAGGGACCTTGGCCCCTTTGCCTTCTGGTCCCCTCTTACCTCATCCCTGGTGTCCCTTCTGCTCCCTCCCTGGCTCCTGTGTGCCGTGGCTATGGCCGGGGTGTGGCTGCTCGGCGTCCGGAAGCCGGCAGGGCTTTGTGCCTCTGGGGGTGCAGTGTGTGCTCCCTGCCGTTGGCCTTGCCCTCGGCTGAGTGCCCGCCCGCAGGCCTGCACCTGCCTGGTTTGTTCCTCTTCCCCACAGGACCTTCTTCTGAAGTTTAGAGGAGAAAACAAATTTACCCCTAGAAGCCAGTGAGCTGTGGCTCCACCCTCCTGATCATCATGCCTGGAACCGTCTGAGACACAGCCACCAACAGGCTCCCTGGAAACCCGCAGCTGCCTCCCAGGGATGGCAAACTTCCTCTGACTCTGAAGCAGGGCTGCATGAGGAGCACCTCGGGCCACCCTTCTGAAGGCCAACATGAAGGGAGGGAGCAGCCAGCCATCTGAAGGGGCCCTTGGGTCCAGACTCTTCGGTCATTCCTCTGCCCAGTGAATCTGGGAGACTCCTCCCTGAACTCTGCTAGGACCTGACTCTTGGGTCTCTCTCTCTCTCCCCCATCCCTCTCCTCCCTCTCCTGGTCTCCTTGCTGCTAAGATTGATGCCACAACCTTACTCTGAACTCATTAATAAAATAAGCAGTCTTCTTTTCTAGCTTATAGGAGTGAGTGTGGCTTTGGACAGCAGGTTCAAGGCTGTCAAATTAAAATTCATGTAGTTTTGCCTCCTATTCAAGAATGAGAAACAGATCCTGGTGCCGGGGTCTGGGACTGACTGGAAGGATGTGATCCAATGGCTAGAAGCTGGCTTGGAGCAGGGGGCTGGGGAAGCTGGAGACAGGCTGGGCTCTTCAGTGTCTTCTCAGCAGAAGGATGGCAGAAAATGAAGCTCTTGTGGCAGGGACTTTGCTCAATTCCAGAAAGTGTAGCTGAAGCCTGCAGCTCCAGAGGGTCACCTCTGTGTGTGAGGTATCCAAGTTTTTCTCACAGACAGCATGGTCACAACTATTTCTCTTGAAGTCACCAAGACAGGATGTGAGCAAGGCAGCTTCAGGCAGTCCACTCCATCTATGACATTAGATCCGGCAAAACTTCACGGGAGGAGGCAAGAATGTGAGGTAGAAGGGCATAGCTTGAAGGCGCTGGCAGGGGGTGAGTGGAAGCCCTCCTGGTTCAGGGTCCAGGGATGAGCTCCCAGGCTGGCTCTAAGGAAAAGAGTGGTCGGCATATCATGGGGATCCAAGATGAGGAGCTGAGGGTTCCCAGGCCTTCTGAGAAGTGGAAGGTGATTCTGATTTAAGGTGCCTCAGAGGAACAGCTCTCTCTGGCTAGGTTTCCTGTCTCTGCCACCTGCTTCTTGTGCATCCTCGGAGCTCACCTTGAATATAGCCATCACCATCTTCTACCTAATTCTAGATGATCTTTCAGCTGTAGCTCCACCACGCTTTCCCAATTCTCAATTTCAGAGGCAGAATCTGACTGGGCCAACTCACCTGAATGGGCAGTCCTGGGGGAAGGGGCCAATCTCATGTCCAGTCAGCTGCGGCTGGGGCAGAGTCACATACCACCCAACAAGGTGGGTGAGGCAGGGGCAGACTTATGGGAAGCAAGTCGTGATCCGTGGGAGGAGCAGAGAGAAAGGAGAGAGGGAGAAACTGTTGGATTTTCCGATCACACTAGAGACAAAGCCACGATGACCTCCTAACAGCTGGCTCCCAGAGATAGCAACCGTGCTGAGGAATTCTATATTTTCTTATCTGGCTCTTAACCTGGCTCTGGCGACAATTCCAAAGAGAAGGTCGAAGGAAGGGCTTCCTCCTTCGAGGGAAACCCCCTATGTGCTGACACCTCCTATGTGCCATCCCTGAGCTGGACCCTGGTGCCTGCCACCTCAAACTGCAATGAGCAAGATTGCTGCAGCCCCACCCCCCCACCCCACCCGACCAAGGAGCCCAGTGTTAACAGGCAGCACTTAGCATCAGCTGTCTGCCAGGGACTGGTCTTTCTATGGTAAGCTCCTCTACTCCCCTCAACAACTCCACCAGGTAGGGACTGCCATCATCAACCCCATCTTATTAAGAGAAGATTGAGGTAGAAAGAAGTGAAGTGACTTTCACCAAGTCCCACAGTCAAGAAGTTGTGAAGCTGGCATTCAAAGCCCAGGTGCTCTGTCTCAGGAGCCCATACCTTTCTCCACTCTGAGCTGTAGGGGGCAGGGCAGCCCTCATTGGTATGTCTCAGTTTTTAGGCTGTTAGCAGGACAATTCTTCCCACAGTTGAAGAGCAATGAATGTTTAGTCCTTCAAGGATGGTTACTTCCTCGTATGACCTACAATTACTGCTGCTGAGGCCTTCAGCTCCTTCATGCCTGGAATCTCACCCTTTGAAATTCATCTCCAGCTATTCTTAGTTATTAGCACCTCAGGGTCAATGAGTTTATCAGTGCTTATCAAGACCGGATGAGTGAGGCAAAGAGGGCTTTGAGCCCCTGGTTAGTGAAAGAAGAGCCGGGAGAGTGTGCTATTGGACAGGGCCAGAAGAGAGGATAAAGTAAAGGGAGGTTGCGGACGAGGGGAACTTAAGTCCTGGGCTTCAGCTTCCTTTTCTATGATGCCTGACTCTCATGATTCAAGGAAATCAGTTCTCGTGTACTGCAAAGCTATTCCAGGTTGAGCGCAAAGTACCCAGCAGACATTGGCATCAACCACTTAAAAATTGGAAAACTTCAGAGAATATGTATAGAAGGGAGGCTTTAAAGTAGTATTTGGCCTTCTGGGTTGGGGAGGGTGATGCATGAGGGCACAACTGAGACTCAGAGTCCACCTGGGAGACTGGGCCAGACATGGGAATCCACTTCACAGCCAAGACTGAGTACTCAGGACGAAAAACCCATCCAGGCCAAAGACCGCCGACGCACCACCCATTGCCTCCCACATGCAGGGCGGACATCACTCCTTCAATCCTAGCATTCTTTCTAATCAGCCAACCAGGCAACCGTTAAAACTGATCAAACATCTGGCCCCTAAGTAGAACACTATTTACCACCTTTGAATCTAACCCCTATTAGTGGGTATTCAAGAAAATTAGGGCCATAAAGGGGGTGTCCTGTCCAGAGGCCCCCCTAAGGTGGAGGTAGACCTGCCATTTCCACTGCACTGCACAGTGAGGGGACGGGATGAAACGGCCGGGAATTCAAGGCCGCCCTTTGACTCTGAACTTTTAGCCTTGTGTCCATGTCATTGAAGTTTCTTCCCACAGCCAGTCCCTGGGGTGGAGCCGGCTTTGAGTCTCTCACCTCTGCATCTGGAAGATGGAGTGAAAGGGCTGAGTTGACAGACTCTGTGATCCCAAGACACCCTCTTTGGGCTTGTGCAGGGCTGGGAAACTGGGTTTTACCCGATTCCAGCCTAATTCCCAAGATTAAGACTTAGAGGAGAATCTGTTTCTAGAACTAAAAGCCCTTTTCTCCTCCTGTCCCTGCAGTGACCCTTCCCAACTCCCCGAGGCCTGGGCTGGCCGTGCCTCTGTGAGAACTGGAAAGGCAGACTAGGTCTCCAGGGAAGGCAGGTGGGGCTGGCACAGGGAGAGGACAGAGGGCAGGGGCCTGCTGCTGCTGGTGCCCCAGGGCCTGGGATTTGCAGCCTAGGAAGCTGCCCACTGGCTTTGGTAGGAATAAGATTGCTACTAACTACTAGGTGTGTGTGTGTGTGTGTGTTCAGTCACTCAGTGGTGTCCTCTCTTTGCAATCCCATGGACTGTAGCCTGCCAGGCTCCTCTGTTCATGGGATTCTCCAGACAAGAGTACTGGAGCAGGTTGCCATTTCCTATTCTAAGATATCTTCCTGACCCAGAGATCAAACCCATGTCTCTTGCATCTCCTGCCTTGGCAGGCAGGCTCTTCCCACTGTGCCACCTTACCACATGTCAAATACTGTGCTGAGCCCTAAGTATATGATAACACGTAATCATTACAAGACTTTAGTAAGAGGTGGACAAAGATGTTACGTTCGCTAAAGAAACAGGCACTAAGACTTAAGTGACCCTCCTGGCGTTAAATAGACAGTAAGTGGCAGAGCCAGGATGGGGAACCAGGCAGGGTGGCTCCAGCAGGCCACATCATTAACCACTGTGCTTTGCTGCTTCCAGTAGATGAGAGGGAAATGATGTCTAGGATATTATTTCAAGAGCACCAGGAAAAGCACCAGCCATAAAATGATTTCTCTCTGCTTCTGTTCTCTCTGCATCCTGTGTGCTTCACACTGCTCAGTGAACCAACCAAAGCCTGAGTCAGTTCATTTAACTGCTCTGCTTAACGCTCTTCAGTGGCTCCCTTGCTGTCCTCGGGACAAAGTCCAAACTTGTCAGCCTGGCATTCAAATCCTGCGTCACGTAGCCCCTGACAACGTCTCCAACCCAGTCTCTTGCCCGTCACTTTTTCCACATCCACCACACGTGGGTTTCCTGGGCTTGCCGTGCTCCATCGCTTCCCTGTTTCTTTGCACATGTTCACTCTACCCTGTCCACTTCATGCCCATGCGAATGTCTCTGCATCCTTCAAGGCCCAGGGGACTATGAAAGGGGAGTGGTGGGCCTGGCATAGAGCTCAGTCAGTGTGAGCTCCTGCTCCCTCCTGAGATGGACCCTTTAGGAGGTAAGTGACAGAAACACAATTCAAGATGACTACTATAGTGAAAAATCCAGGCATATTTGATGCCAGATCTGGTTGGATCCAAGTGTTAAAACAATGATATCATGAATCTGTTCTGGCCATCTGTGAGTGTCAAGGAGGGGAGAAAGATTTTAAGGAATTGGCTCAAATGATTATGGGGCTTGGTAAGTCCAAAATCTTCAGGGCAGGCCCGCAAGCTGGGGAGCTAGCAAAGAACGGATATTGCAGCTTGAGTCTGAAGGTAATCTGTCCCCCTCTTCCTCAGGGGATAATAGTACCCTAATGTACTAAAGTAGGGTTTCTTTATTATGGATTTCAACTGATTGAATGAGACCCACCCACATCATGGAGGATAATCTTCTTTAAGTCTACTAATTTAAAGGCTGCTACGGCTGCTGCTAAGTCACTTCAATCGTGTCCGACTCTGTGCGACCCCATAGATGGCAGCCCACCAGGCTCCCCCGTCCCCGGGATTCTCCAGGCAAGAACACTGGAGTGGGTTGCCATTTCCTTCTCCAATGCATGAAAGTGAAAAGTGAAAGTGAAGTCGCTCAGTCATGTCCGACCCTCAGCGACCCCATGGACTGCAGCCTTCCAGGCTCCTCCGTCCATGGGATTTTCTAGGCAAGAGTACTGGAGTAGGGTGCCATTGCCTTCTCCAAATTTAAAGGCTAATTTCATCTAAAGAAAATACCTTCATAGCAGCATTCAGCCAAGTTGGCATAAAATTATCCATCACACCATCTGTTGGCTCCACCCTCCTCTGGTTGGCTTCATTCTCAGATAGGTTCTTCCATTTGATGCCAAGATGACCTCCAGTATTCAAAGCATATTCTACCAGGTAGTGCTCTCTCAATGGGAAAAGCACTCCTCTAACCTAGGAGTTCCAATAAATTTGTTCTGGGGGTAGGCTTTCCCTAATTGTCCAGGCCTGGATCACATGTCCATCCATGTAACCCTACCAGCACCCGATTGGACTGAGTAAAGGGGAAGACTGGGTTCCAAGAGGAAAATTGGGGTGCTGTCACAGAGCACAAGAAATAGATCCGGGCAGTCCCAAAGTAGTGTCCATAAGGACCTTGGTTCTCCAAAGCTCCCTTCCTTCTGGTCTCCCTTTTCCTGTTTGTGATCTACTCTCGGAGGAGGCTCAGGAGGCCAGGGGACAACTCCCTTGGTGTGTGAAACTCTCACCTACTCCAGCTGCCAGGGCAGGCTGCTTGGTCACCACTTAGGGACAAGAAATGTGGACTGAAAGATCTGCTATGACTATAGAACTCTCGGGCTGAGATACAGGGGTTCCAACACTTGATTCCAAATGTCCAGAGACGTGAGAACTGAAATCTGACCTTGGGCATGTTACTTAATCTCTACCTCCATTTCTTCAACTATAAAAGTGTTATATAGACAGAACCTGGAGCCTCCCAGGTGGCGCAGTTGTAAAGAATCCACCTGCTAAGGCAGCAGATACAGATTCAGTCTCTGAGTTAGGAAGATCTCCTAACTGGAGAAGGTAACGTATTCCAATACTCTTGTCTGGGAAATCCCGTGGACAGAGGAGCCTGGCGGGCTACAGTCCGTAGGGTTGCAACGGAGTCAGACGTGACAGCAGCTAAAAAACAGTAAAACAGTACCCACTTCATAGAATTGTAAGAATCAAAAGGAATAGAGGTAAAGTGCTTAGAAATAGTTCTTGGATCTCAAATTAACATTATTATTATTATTTTGATCTACAATGGAGAGAAAGAGGAACTTGGGACCCGTTTCAGGATGTGGCTTCCCCAAGGTGGACTTTGAGGTCGAGGTGTTGCTCAGCCTGCCTCTGTGCTCCACACTCACAACTACAGCAGCTGGGGAGGGTGGGGGGCTATCTCCCCGTCCACATGTTCTGTGCACAAAGTCCTCCTGCACCTTCCCTTACTAGGGAAGCTGCACCTATTCCCCAACAGGCCACCAGCTGAGTGTGTGTGTTTGTGTGCGCGCATGTACGCACATGTGCTGGTTAATATTCATCCTCATTAATTGTGTCCTGAATATGTGCAGGAGGTATTCTAGATCAGAGGCAGATTTCCTCTTAATTATCTTATAGGCAATGATAAGGGAGTCAGCCCCTCCTTCCCACTTCTCCCATTGCCCCCGATCTTACCCCTGAGGTGATGAGATGAAAACCAGATGGGAAAGTCTTCTCATGAGTAATGGACAATCCATAGGCCAGGGGTGGTAAACTGGGTTTTCTCCATTTATATATAGGAGGCAGATAGCCATTTCCCTCCCCTTTTGAAAGGGAAACTGAAAAAGCCTTTTCTTCTTTGAGAAGGGATGGAAAGGATTCTCAGTCTAAGCTTCTGGAACGTGCGCACCTAGGGAGCTAGTGCTCGAGTCTTCCTGGTACCTCAGGGGCTTAACCTGGGGCCCTGGCCCTGACTATAACCTTCTGGCTCTCTTGGAGAGATAGGAGAAGCTTTGTTGTCATTTTCTAAATTGTGACACGATACACATAACCTACAATTTACTATCTTAATCTTTTCAAGTGCAGTTCAGTGATCCTCAGCACACTCCCATTACTGTGCACCCATCACCACGATCCATCTCTAAAACTCTTTTATCTTGCCCAACTGAAACTCTGTACTCAGTAAATTTAAAATAACTCTCCATAACCCCTATGCTCTCAGGCCCTGGCAAACACCATTCTGTTTTCTATGAATTTGACTACTCCAAGTACCTCATATAAGTGGAATCATATACTGTTTGTCTTTTCTCAACTCCCCTGGCGGCTCAGATGGTAAAGAATTCACCTGCAATGTGGGAGACCTGGGTTCAATCCCTGGGTTGGGAAGATCCCCTGGAGGAGGGCATTGCAAACCACTCCAGTATTCTTGTCTAGAGAATCCCCATGGAAGAGGAGCCTGGCAGGCTACAGTCCATGGGGTCGCAAAGACTTGGACACAACTGAGTGACTAAGCACACATATTTCACTTAGCATAATTTCCTCAAGGTTCTTCCATGTTGTAGCATGTGATTTTAAGGCTGAATAATGTTCCATTGTGTGGAAATAGCACATTTTTCTAATCCATTCAGTTCTTGGTGTACGCTTCAGTTGCTTCTACTCTTTAGCTATTGTGAATAACATTGCTATGAACATGGGTGTACAAATATCTCTTCCAGTCTCTGCTTTCAATAATTTTGAGCATCTATCCACAGGTGGAATTGCTGGATATGTTTTGTTATCCTTTTGGGTAAAAACAATTATCTAAACAAGTGGCTGGACTTCCCTGGTGGCTCAGACAGTAAAGTGTCTGTCTACGATGCGGGAGACCCGAGTTCGATCCCTGGGTTGGGAAGATCTCTTGTAGAAGGAAATGGCAATCCGCTCCAGTACTATTGCCTGGAAAATCCCATGGACAGAGGAGCCTGGTAGGCTACAGTCCATGGGGTTGCAAAGAGTCGGACACGACTGAGCAACTTCAAGTTCATGTTCAAACAAGTGGCTACAGATCTAATTCTCATAGTGTGTGTGTGTGTGTGTATGCGTGTGCACGCACACGCTTAGTTACTCAGTCATATCTGACTCTTTGTAACCCTTTGGATTATAGCCTGCCAGGATCCTCAGTCCATGGGATTCTCCAGGCAAGAATACTGGAGTGGGTTGACATGCCCTCTTCCAGGGGATCTTCCCGACCCAGGAACCAAGCCATGTCTCCTGTGTCTCTTGAATTGCAGGCAGATTCTTTACTCGCTGAGCCATCAGGGAAGACCCTCTCATGGTGTACAAAGGGCAAAATGCTTCTAGGGAAAGTGAAAGCAAAAATTTCTTCTTTACATCATATATATTTCCAAATCTCAAGAGGCTAGGGCTTCTTTCTTTTTTTAATAGACACCTGAGAAATCTAAGGGAGTTTTATTTCCCCACAGTCCATATGCTGGTCACAGGTGGACAGACAAGGGAGGTTCTCAGCGAGCATCACAGGCAAGCGATGAAGGCTGTCACCTCAGAGGAAGCAGAGTTCCTTCCTGTCTACCTGTGTGCTGCACAGCTGGCCACTCTGACCACAGACTCTTGATCAGTTTATGGTGATCCTGAGACCACTGAGTCAGCTCAGACTCTACTATTCAGGCCCCCTTACTCAATTGACAGATACTGAGGGGCAAAATTCTGCTTGATGTGGCTCTATACCCTCTGCACAGCTCGACCCACACCGACTGGGCAGCCACCTCAGGCCTGCAGTTCCTAACTCAGGGCCCACAGATAGATTTAGGGAGAGCTTATGAACCTCAGAATGTAAATCTCCTTTTGAAGAAGTGGTCTAAATTTTATCAGATTTTCAAAAGTATCTCTGATCCAAAAGAGGTTAAATCCACTCTATAATAGGGTGATGATTAAAACAAAAACCCTAATAATGAGATGTTGGGAACTCCCAGAAGATTAAAGAATAAGTTTGCTCAAAGCAGGCCCTGTATTCACCACTGCGTCTCTGCATTTTGTAAGGGGCTGGTCATATAATATGTGTTCAATAGAGATATGCCAACAAATTAATAAGGAGGAATCTGTTAAAGACAGACAAAGAAAGTGCACCTGCCTGATATGATGTAAGTCAATGAAAAGGCTGAATCAATTCATAGACATCCATTTTCCACTTAGCTGAGCAAGCACACAGCTGTTGTGCCCATGGGGAAACATCATTGATCAACTTGTTCATTCATTCATCCACTCACTCATTCATTTAACAAGTATTGAGATTTGAGCACCCACCACGTGCCAGAAACAAAGTTACATGAGACTCAGTGTTGGCCTACAGTGGGTCAGGCAGACCAGCAAACGGCCCATCACTGCATGGCAAGGGCAGCAACAGGGACTGTACAAAGTGCTGAGAGACCAAAAGGAGGGACCTTTAAGTAGCCTACCACGAGGGAGGGTCAGGGAAGGCTTCACACGAGAAAGTAACGTTTGAGCCCAAGGCTTAAAGCCTAGAAGCAGGCAGTCAGTGGGTCAGGGAGCCTATTATTAGCTCCCATTGCTCCCTGCCAGGCACACCCAGCAGATGCTTCCTAAATGTGGACTGTCAAATGAACAGTGGGGCAGAATCTCTGGGGGGAGCTCCACAGCTGGAAATTCCAGAGCACAAGTCATCCAGCCTCCCATTGTCCTTCCTCATGGAGCCTCATCTCCGCCAGACTTACTGGTTCCTGCACTGCATTTGGAAAAGTCTGACCCCAGCTTTCCCACCTTTACACACAGTGGTATTCCTCCCTAACCAGCCAGTCTCCCCCTTCTTCCCCTGTATAGGCTGGGCCATCCCCAAGGCCACTGTTTCCCCTAAAACTTCAAGAAAGCTAACTCTGCAAGCCCAGTCACCTTTAAAAAAAAATAAACAGATGTATGTTTATCTTGTTTTCCCAAGCAGATTGTACACCCCTGAGGGCAGGGACATCTGTTATTCCTAATCAGAAGGCAATGAGGTAGAGAACAATGGTTCTCAAACTCTGCAGGGGTTAGAGTCACCTGGAGGACTTGTTAAAACAGATTTCTCAGGACTTCCCTGGGAGTCCGATGGCTGAGACTCCAAGCTCCCAGGTTCAATTTTTAGTCAGAGGACTAGATTCCATATACCTCAACTAAGAGTTCGCATGCTGCAACTAAAGACCTCAAACTCCAAAACAAAGATGGAAGATCCCTCGGGCCTCAACTAAGGTTCGGTGCAGCCAAACAAATAAATACTTTTAAAAACAAAAATAAGATTTCTCAACTCCATCCCCAGAATTTCAGATTCCGTAATCTACATTTCTAACAAATTCCTCAGCGATGCCATTGGCCCGGGGATCTCACTCTGAGAACCACTGGTATGGGAAGCATAATGGTTCCAAATCCAGATGAACCTGGGTTTCAGTGCAGGCTATGCATCTTACTAGCTTGTGAGTTACAGCAAGTCCCTCAGCCTCTCTGGGCTTTTGCTTCCTAAGGACACAATAATACTCAGTTGGCAGGGTTGCAGGGAACAATGTAATCTGGGAAACCCAGTCTGCACCCAGCAGATACCCAATAAAGCCTATAATGGATTGACTAACTGCCTCAGATATAGATTGGAGCGGCCATGGACTGAGCCAGCTTATTTCTCCCAAATAGGAGAGGAAGCAAATTTCAATATCTTCCTCTTCCCACCCTCTCCCACCAGGGGGCTGGACCAGCAGAGGAGTTTGATTTGATTGCTCCAGCTCCAGTGGAAAAGGTGACTTTTCTGGGGCTTCTCTCCAAACCGCTGGGCTCTTTGCTCTTCACAACACAACTTCTCCAGGCTCTATCCTTTGCCCAAGCCCCAGAACACCCACATCATTAAATGATTGTCTTCTCAATAACCCTTCTCAGTAACCCTGGCTACTCAAAAAGCCTCAACTTAAATATATTTATGAATTTGAATGCTTAATATACTAATTTTTAGCTGAAAATAAATTTTGAGTCTGTACAGGAAATGAGGGGAGAGTGCTTCAGGAATGTCTCTTTCAAGTAAGTAGGTAAATGTTAGGTAGTGGCTGTGAGTCTGTCTCGACGCCGCTGTCTCTCTCATCCCCAGCTCTCCTTCCCTCCCTCCCTTTCAGGTCTCTGTTTGCCTGAGTGAAGAGGTCTTTCTTTGCCCAAGCACCAGAGAGAAGGGAATTCTTTCCTCCTCCCCAAAAGAATCACTGTGGCAGGCATGCCCACACATACCTTAATTTATACACCAGGTTTTCATCAGTGAGCCAAGAAGTTGGCTGTATATATACTTACATATAGGCACACCCTCAAGCAGCCAAGTCTAAATAAGGACCATGGACTTGCTTTGCAGAGACAACTTCCAGACTCCCCCACCACACCTCCTCGCACCTCCTTCCAACTGGAAAGCTCCCATACCCCATTTGGCCCTTCCTCATTTATCCCACCCCTTCACCAACCCACCCCTGCTTCTCAGCAGGATGCTCCAGGTAGGGACCTGAGTTCTTCTACCTACATGGCTGGGGGTCCTTGGGTCAGTGACTTTTCCACTCTGCTTCATGCTCACGTCTGTAATGATGATTATATCACCTGCTTTAAAGGGAGATGATGATCAAGCTAGAGAATGCTATAAGGGCCTTGGCATTTTATTCTTTCCCACTCAAGTTTTAGGTAGGAACTCAATCAACTATTAAAAATCAGTAAGTGTTGCAGTATTACTTATAATAGCCAATACATGGAAAGCAACCTAAGTGTCCATCTACGCATGAATGGATAAAGAAAATACGGTCTGTATATGAAATGGAATATTAGCCATAAAAAGAAGGAAATCCTGCCCTTTGCAACAAAATGGATGAATCTTGTGGGCACTATGCTAAGTTAGTAAGTCAGAGAAAGACAGATAACTGTATGAACTCACTTATGTGCAGAATCTAAAAAAGCTGAACTCATAGAAGTGAATTGGTGGTTACCAGAGATGGAGGGTGGAGGGGCAGAATAGGGAAAAAGGAGGAAGGTGATCAAAAGGTACAAACTTCCAGTTATAATAAGTTCTGAGCATGTACTATATGGCATGGTGACCACAGTGAACAGTACTGTATCATATATTTTAAAGTTGCTAAGAGAGCAACTTTAAAAATTCTCATCACAAGAAAAAAAATTATAACTCTGTAAAGAGATGGATGTTAACTAAACACAGTGATAATCATATCCATATATTTAGCCATTATGTTATACATCTTAAACTTATGCATTGTTATATGTCAGTTACACTTAATAAAACTAGGAGGGGGATCAATGTCTTGTCCTTGGATAAGAAGCTGATTTGAGAATTGTAAAACTTGATACACAGTCTCCAGTTTGCCAGGCTTTCTTACACAATTGAATCGCGAGAGAAAGCTTATTTGTCCACTTTTACAGTTGAAGACCAGGGAGGCTGACTTGCCCAAGGTCACATGGCTGGTCAGGGGCTGAACCAGAACCTGAACATCCACAGCACAGAGTTGGATCCCCTTGGCTCAGGGGAACAGGAGTTGAGGTCCCTCTGGGTGGGTGGGTGGGGAGAAAGCTAAAAGGAAAACAGGTGGCCAAGCAGCATGCCCCACCTCACCCGGCTTCAGCCCTGGATCTGGCGGGGCCCCTCAGGCCCGGAGAGCTGAGGCTGTGCTGTACCTGCCAGAGGCACCTGTCTGGGGCCAGGCTGTGCCAGAGAGAGGAGCCCAGATGGGGATTCTGCTGCAGGGCGACCTGGGTAGGGAAAGAGGAAGCCCGGCGCACCTTATGGGATCCCTGTGCATCTCACGTGCAATCATTCCCTCTGTCGCTGGAAATCATCTCCGAAGCAAATCACTGCAAGGTCATCTGTGAGCCTGCTTCACCCACAGGTGAGGCCCCAATCCACGGAACCCCCTCACACTCACGTCCTCCCACCTGGCCCCCCGACTGATGCCAGTGACTGATGTCATGACTGGTTTCCTTTGGCTTCTAACACAGAGAAAAGGCAGAGTACACAGCTGTGTAGGTTTCCCCAAAGGTCTGTCCTCTGGGGCCTGCATTCATTCCCTCCTCAGGAGATGAAGTCTCAGAGGCAATAAAATGCTCAGGACCCTCAGCATCGCTTTAAGGAGTGACTGACAGAGCAGGCTCTGCAGCTGGCCCCAACTGGGTTTTGGTCCTTTCTCTACCAATTTCCAGCTGTGTGACCCTGGGAAAAGAGCTTCACTCCTCCAAGTCTCGGTTTTCTCTGATAATAGTAACTTCTAGGCAGTTCCCCTGAGATTTAAATCAGGTAAAGTGTGGTATACACTAAGAACTCAAGAGTTGTTGGGGAAACAAAAGACAGAAAAATCTTATTCTCTCTCCCAATAATCTGTCCAGGAAGAGAGCAGGTTTGAGGCCAGTCAGCAGCTAGGGAAGGGACACAGGGCATGCTTGAGAAACCCTGAGTGGGTGTAGAAGCTGAAGGCAAATACTGAATTGCCCTGGGGACTGAGGGGCATGTTTTGAAGAAGAGGCTGTGTGGGAAAAAAAGAAGAGGAGATGTAAGAAAACACAAATCAGAGAAGACTGCTGGGGCTGGAGGAGAAATAGGAGATTCTACTAAGTCTCTGTTGTGAGGTGTGAAAATCACATCTTCCCACCTCCCCATTAGGAGTTCAGTAAAGCCTCCATTTGAAATCAAGGTACTGGGGAGCCGGATCTTTTGGGAATATAGTGAGAGGATGGGCTTGTCCTCAAGCGTGTAGAGAAATCAGGTCACGCATGGAGTCGTCCTCTGGCTTGTGTTACTATGGTGAGGGTGATCTTGGACCAAAGCTTAAGTGGGCAAGAACAGGAACTTATTTAATTTCTATCCCTTCCAGGCTGGCAGAAAATGTTAACCCTGGGTTTTATTGGAGTTCCTTCCCCACCTCCCCATTTACACGGTGCCAAGACACTGGGGAGGGTTCATCTTGTTTCTGCAGCATCCACCCAGGCAAGGATGGCAGAGGGTCCCCCACCGCTGTCAGTCTGGTGCCCCTGCTCTGAGGCAAGGGAATCTGCCTTCAAAATGGCCCTTGTGGGGATTTTTCTGGCACGACTGACACCTAGACTTTCCCTTGCTGGGTGGCTACCCACCCCTCCACCCCACCCTGCAGACGCACACACACACACACGTGCAGCAGGCAGGCAGGGAGGCTGAGTGCAGGTTCCCGGTCTCAAGAACTTCTCTCTCTTTGATATTTCAGTTGTCTGTTCTCTGCCTAGAATTTCCTTCACAATCATCTGCCTGAAGGGTGACTTGGGGGCGGGGTTTCTAAGTTGGTTTGGATAGCCCTGGGGCTTCCCAGGTGGCGCTAGAGGTAAAGAACTCGCCTGTTAATGCAGGAGACTTAAGAGGAGAAGGGTCTGCCCTGGTGGCTTAGAGGTTAAAGCGTCTGCCCACAATGCGGGAGACCTGGGTTCGATCCTTGGGTCCAGAAGATCCCCTGGAGAAGGAAATGGCAGCCCATTCCAGTATTCTTGCCTGGAGAATCCCATGGACAGAGGAGCCTGGTGGGCTACAGTCCACGCGGTCACAAAGAGTCGGACACGACTGATCGACTTCACTTAAGAGAAGGAGGTTGGATCCTTGAGCCGAGAAGGTGGTGTGGCAACCCACTCCAGTGTTCTTGCTTGGAGAATTCCATGGACAGAGGAGCCTGGTGGGCTACAGTCCATGGGGTCACAAAGTGTCAGACACGACTGAGTGACTTAGCATGCATGCACAGATAGCCTACTTTACTCTCTCTACTTACTGCAAAGCATGGATAATACCATTTTGGGTTTTGTTTGTTTTTAACCATCTCACTATTGATTGGGGTTACTGAAAGAGTTAATTTCTTGACCTATCCTCCTTCTCTACTATGTCACCATTATCATCTTGATGACCTCCTCTGTCGTGGTTACTGACACACCTGAGCCAGGGCACTAAAGGATGAACGACATCACAGCTAGAAGGAAGTTTTCTGAAGCCTTGTACCCAGGTTTCCCTTCTCTGTACACAAAGCGAGGGACGATCTCTGCCTCCGTTCAGCTGGCGAGCCCTTTGAGCTCAAGAATCCAAGTTATGAAATCCCTCCCAGGTTTTCCATTCTACTCTGAGGAAGGCTGAGAATTCTCAAAGGGGAATACCCTTGCTTCAAGCCTGCTATTGATGAAATCGAGCCAGCATCTTTGGAGGTGGAAAAGCTTGAGATCCAGTGCCTCCCCATAGAGACATTGCAGCTCCCTGTCTGTTTCTGTTGCAGAAATAAAATGGTTTCATGCCACACACACAGACTGCTCTATAGCTATGCCTTGGACATCTTTCCACATCTCTGTACATAACCCTACTTCATCCTCTGTATTTGCCTCGCAGTATCCCACAGCATGGAATTATGATACTGTTCGTTTGTTTTTTGGTTTTGCTTTCACTAGCCCTCTATTGATGTACATTTGGGTGTTTTATAGATTACAATCCATGTTACAGCAGAAGTCCTTTCATGCCTCCTTATGCACCCAGTTCCACATTTCTTAAAAAAATGTATTTATTTGGCTATGCTGGGTCTTAGCTGTGGCATGCAAACTCTTAGTTGAGGCATGTGAGAGTTAGTTGCCCGACCAAGGATCCAACCAGGCTTCCTGCATCGGAAGCACAGAGTCTCAGCCACTGGACCACCAGGGAAGTCCCCTAGCTCTACACTTTTCAAGATAATACAGTCACATGATGGGCGGTGGGATGGGTATCCTCACTAGAAAGCTAGGTGTAGGGAAGGGTGGAATTTGCCCACAGTCATGCAGTAGGTTTGCATTAGAGGTGGCAAACGTGGTACCCCTTCCAGCCTCTAGACACAACACTCTCTTAGTCCCAGTGAGTGATCCCTTAATTGTCCTATATATTTGAGTCCAGCTTGGATTGTGTGCTAAGTTGCTTCAGTCGTGTCCAACTCTTTGTGACAGTTTGAACTGTAGCCTGCCAGGTTTCTCTTTCCATGGGATTAACAAGCAAGAACACTGGAGTGGGTTGCCATGTCCTCTTCCAGGGGATCTTCCTGATCCAGAGATCAAACCCATGTCTCCTGCATTTCAGGCAGATTCTTTACTATTAATGTCACCTGGGAAGCCCCCCAGTTTGGGTTAGAGCAGGCTTTTTATTTATTTCAAATGACCTAGAAGAAGCAAGTATGTGGGTTATGCTGGGCACTGTGTGCTGAGTGCAAGGAAAGGAAAGACCACTAGATAACCTTCACTGATTGATGGGGTCCCATATGTGAGCCCCCAGAGGATGATGTAGCCAGGATCATCTTCCAGGCTAACACAGCACATGTATGCCTGTGACCTCATTTGAATCCTCTAGGGTCTGTATTATTATCTTCCCCATTTAGAAAAGAGGAAAGTTAAGCACAGAATGGTGACTTGTCCTATGCGACATAAGCGGTAGAGGCAGGACTGGGGACTTGTCTTTTAAACACACCTATATTACTACTGGTAATAGCACTACTGGAATATACATATATATTCTCTGGTGAAGGACAGGGAAAACTGGTGAGCCGCAGTCCATGGGGTCGAAAAGAGTTGGACATGACTGAGTGACTCAACAACAACAACAAAATATTACTACTACTGAAAGGTAAAATAGCATTGCTGAAAGTGTGAAAAACTGAAATTATAACTACAAAAACAAAATGGCAACAAAAAGTTGCTGTTTTTTTTTTATTATTTTTTTAATGTGGACAATTTTTAGTCTTTATTGAATTTGTTACTTCAATAATATTGCCTCTGTTTTATGTTTTGGTTTGTTTGGCAACAAGGCAGCTGGGATCTTAGCTCCCCAGCCAGGGATTGAACCTGCACCCTCTGCATTAAAATGTGAAGACTTAACCACCAGACCACTAAGAAAGTCCCCAGAATGGCAGCAGAAAGTATGAAAAGAAAAACTTAGGAGTCAAAAATAAAATCCTAAAAACAATCTTGTTAGGTGACCAAGAGCACATCATATCTCTTTGAAACTTAGTTGTCTCGTTCTTACAGAAAGAGAATGGTAATAACAATAAGAATCAGCACAGCAACAGCAGCTAATGTACACTATACATCACCCTAATCTAACAGCCATTTCCAAGTCTGAGCTTCCCCTGCAGGCTTACATTCAAATATACATATTTAATATGACTATAATCAAAGGAATCATACAGTTTTATTTCTTGATTTTTCACCTGACATTGTCTCATAAGCTTTTCCCCCTTGGTTACATACACACACTCGGCAATCACTTTTTCCATGACTGCCTTCACCCATGTTAATTAACTCCTTTCACTGGTACTGGACATTTACCGCCACCAGGTTTTCACTATTTTGGCTAATACTGCAGGCCTCTTTCAGCCTCATAGAGATTCCCCAAAGTCAGAGACTGTCCAAGACTTCGGACTCTGATCTCCTGCCCTTCCTAAGCTCTTCACTCAGCCCCACCTGCCTTCTGCTTTGGTGCCCGGCTCTGCCCTGGCCTCTCTCAAGGCCTAAGGCAGAGCTGAGGCCCTGCCCGACAGTGTTCTATAAAGGCTCTGAGCCTCAAAGTGGCCTCAGAACAGGCTCAGAGAGGCTCAGAGGGAAAGGGACTGAAAAGAGCTTCCTTGACGATGCCCCAGCTCCCCCTGAGAATACATGCATTTATGTTGCAAACCTCTAACTCAGAAAATTTTTCTAAAATCTAAACCAAAATCCTCTTTGTCTTCTTTCTCCATAGGACATAAACCGTTTTTGAACACAGACCTATGAGAATTTTTCCAAAAAGCCAAAAAGGCATAACACTGTCTTTACAATTTCACAAGCTTAAGGGTTCTTGAACTCCTTAAGCTTGTGTGTGTCAGGTTAAGGATACAGCTGTGTGCACGCTCGCTCAGTCATGTCTGACTCTTTGCGACCCCATGGACTACAGCCTGCCATGCTCCCCTGTCCATAGCATTTCCCAGGCAAGAATACCGGAGTGGGTTGCCATTTCCTTTTCCAGGGGATCATCCGCACCCCAGGATCGAACCCAAGTCTCCTGTGTCTCTTGCATTGGCCAGCAGATCCTTTACCACTGAGGCACCAAGGATACAGCTTGCTGCTGCTGCTGCTAAGTCACTTCAGTTGTGTCCGACTCTGTGCGACCCCATAGACAGCAGTCCACCAGGCTCTGCCGTCCTTGGAATTCTCCAGGCAAGAACACTGGAGTGGGTTGCCATTTCCTTCTCCACTGCATGAAAGTGAAAAGTGAAAGTGAAGTTGCTCAGTTGCGACCAACTCGTGGGGACCCCGTGGACTGTAGCCCACCAGGCTCCTCCATCCATGGGATTTTCCAGGCAAGAGTACTGGAGTGGCTTGCCATTGCCTTCTCCAAGGATACAGCTTAGGGTGACATTATCTTTCCACCTCTCTTGGCTGCCTTCCATTGCCTTAACTGGATACAGGGAGACCTTGGGTCAGTCATGTAAACTCCCTGAGCCTCAGTTTCCTCATCAGAAAAATGGGAGAGATTATAATCTGTACTTAGCAGGAGTATTGGGAGATGCCCTTTGTGAAAGAGTGGGATAGGCTATAAGGCACCTGTGAACATACAGCCCCTGGAAGGACTTTTGAAAACAATCGAACTGTCCCGCTAGATACTGTTTTTCAATGCTTTTCCTATTCATATGGGGTGGGATTTGTCCCACTCTGCCTCCATCAGGACCCTCAGATGTAACTTCGTCCACCAGCACCAGGCCAGGTGAGCCCACATTTCAGACCCAGGGCAGTGAGACTCCTACAGCACTCACTCCGGACACACGAGGCCCCTCCTCTCTTCTGCACCCCTCAGCCTTCCACCCAGGATCAAGCGGGCCCACCCACCTAGCCAGCCTGCCTTCTCCCATGCCCCAGCGTGCGCGCGCAGCAGGGCACCCACCAGGCGGCCCCCCGCACAGCACCTCGTGCGGACGCCGCAGAACCCCCGGTCCCAGCGCGGCCGGGCGGGTCTGGCTCCCCGCCGGCCCCGGGGCCCAGCAGGTAGCGGAGCAGGGAGGTGGGGGTGGGGGCGCGGGAGCGCCGGCGGGGCGGGGCCCGCGGGGTGGGGGCGGGGGCCTGGCGGCCAGGCCGGGCCGCGGAGCTATAGGGGACAGAGCGCGCGAGGCGCGTGGAGCCAGCGGCAGCCGCAGCCTTAGCCGGAGCCGGAGCCAGCGCCGGCGCCGCCATGCCCCTGGCCTTCTGCGGCAGCGAGAACCACTCGGCCGCCTACCGGGTGGACCAGGGCGTCCTCAACAACGGTTGCTTCGTGGACGCGCTCAACGTGGTGCCGCACGTCTTCCTGCTCTTCATCACCTTCCCCATCCTGTTCATCGGTGAGCGCTCTGGGCGAGCGGCTGAGGAGGGGAGGGTGGAGGCCGGGAGGGAGGAGGAGGCGCTGCGTCCTGCCGCTCTCCGTGTCCCCTTGCGGGCGGGCGATCGCCGCTCGCCTCCCTCCGGGGTTCCCCTGCTCTGTATGAAGCCCCTCGGTCCCTGCGCTCGCATACCCGCGCAGCCCTCACTACTGGGATGTCCCTGAAACCGCGCCAACCACAACGGACGCTCCTGACCCAGGGGACCCCCAAGTTTTGCCACCGTGGGGCTAGAGCCGGAATGGAGAAAGGGGAAGGCAGGGGGTCTCTTTCCGTGCTGGAAAGGTCGGGAGGGGGTCGGGCTGTACTCTGAGAGGCGCTGTGTAGGGAGCCGGGTCACCCCTCCCCCAGGGCACCCTCCTCGTCAGCCGCCAATGGGGCCAGGGAGGAGAGCAGCCTGCGCCTCGGAGGCTGGGATGGAGGCCCTGCGAGCCCTCGGGCTGAGCCGAACAGTGATGGTCAGCAGCCTCCGGAGATCCTGGGATCCCACTCGCCCTGAGGGAGAAGAGGCTCCGCTTCCCCAGCCAACCCCATCCGGTCGCGCGTGTACCTAGAGTGCAACTTCTCAGGCTCCGTGCAGAGCCCATCCGACTTAGCAGCGACCCCGGAGGACCCCAGCGCCCTGTTTGAAAACCCTCTGCAGAGGTGGGCGGAACCGCCCGGGAGGTTTTCAGTGCCTCTTTCCTGGGGTCCCCTGAATGTATTTCCCAAGCTGGCTAGCTCTGTCAACTCACTCTGTCAACCCTGCTTCCCCCCAAACCTGTTAATTTCCTCTAATTAAGAAAAAAAGCAAATCTTAACATTCATACACAGCTTTGGGGAAGAAAGGAATAATTGTCACAGAATTAAAAAGAGAAGGATGCTGCAGAAGCAAAAAGTTGTTAGTTACTGACAAAGACAATTAGAAATAGGAAGGAAGCTATGCTCACAGATACATCAAAAATTGTACCAGCATTTACACTGTTACTCTCAACCAGATGGATTATTTACGCTGTAGTTTGTCACATGAAAAGCCAGATATAAAATGGGTACCTACACATGTGGGCCTCCATGGGTCTGGGCTTCATGCAAAGACATTTAGTTCAAGTGAACAGACTGAGACATTGTCCTGGGTACACTCCTCATCCCCACCGTGGGCCCCGTGCCTAAGCACCTTCCTGGGGTTCATGAAACCTCCTCCAGGTGAGCCAGGCTTCCCACCTCTTCCTGTGTCTCCTTGCAGGATGGGGCAGTCAGAGTTCCAAGGTGCACATTCACCACAGCACATGGCTCCACTTCCCTGGGCACAACCTGCGCTGGATCCTGACCTTCATGCTGCTCTTCGTCCTGGTGTGTGAGATCGCAGAGGGCATCCTGTCTGATGGGTGAGTGACTCTCAGAGGACCGAAGTAAGCGGGTCTCTTCCAGGGTGCCTCCCGAAAGGCCCAAGGAGACCCCAGCTCACCTGCATTCCATGAGCCGATACGGTTTTATTTGCTAATAAATTCAGCAACCGTTTACTTAACATACATGTGCTGGGCTCTCTGTGCCAGGCACTGGACACTGAGAATCATGCCCTACCTAGATCTGCACACCAAGACCCAGTGAAATAATCCTAGAATTTATTAGAGTACCATAGCTCCTGTGGATATACTCAGCCTCTCCCACAGACTGCTGGAGTTAACCTTCTCAGGGCAAAAATCACTCTTGCTTGAGATCTTTCCTTGGCTCCCAGTTGTTTTCAAGGTCCCAAGTGATTAGACTGACATCCAGGTTCTTCACAGTTGGTCCTCCCTGTCTCGAGCCTCATTCCCAAAGGCCTTCTCCCCATGCCCACCTTTCCCAGGGCCTCACAGCATACTCTCCACACCTCTGCCACTGCACAGGTCATACTCTATGTTCTCATCTATATCTATTTGCAAACTCTTTCTCCCTAAGCCAGAAAGGCCTCAGAGTTGGAAGCTGCATTTTACTCATCTTTGTATTCACCATGCAAGGCACATGAGAAAGTTCCATAGACTCTTAGTGACTCCTTAAGAGAATAAATGAAATAATCTTGCAAGTAAGTACTCTGGGAGGATAAAGGAAGGCAGATTGAGCAAGCTTCATGGTTGAGGGGACTTCTGAGCCAAATCTGGAAGGATGACTAGGGTTCTGAGGAGCAGAGGAGTTCCAGAGAGGGTGGGAGCAGTGAGGCAGTGCAGCGGGGCTAGTGTGAAACACACCAGAGCTGTGAAGGCTGAGACTTGGACACTGAGGGCATCTCCAGGAAGGTTTCCAACGCCAGGCTGAGTGTTTGAGTTGAATTTTGCAGGCAGTTTAGAAGCGATGTAATCAGCATAGCACTTGGAGGTGAGAACTTGAGGGCAGGGTGGCAGCAGTGAGTAGCTGGAGGTAAACAGCACCTAGGAGGTGACTGCGGTAGTCTAGGTGAGAGATGACTGCAGCCGAAAGTGGTGTGTCAGCAGTTGGGGGTGCAGACAAGGCGGAGGTGAGCAGCCATCGCATTAAAGAAGAATGACTCCCTTTTGGGTGAAGCAGTGATGGAAGGTGGTGGGCATTTGGCTTAAATAGGTGAGGTACAACCCTTCTGAGCGGGGGTTAGACTATGCCCAGATTCCATTCCTGCCAGCCCTGGCTCCTGCAGGTGGACAGCACGGGGAGGGGATCCCCACCCCCATCGATAGACATACTCCCTCACCCTCCGTTCCCACTGCATCCTGGCTTCAGAGATAATCTCTGTGATAACTGCTTGCCTTGGGCTTCCTCCAAAGCCCAAGGGATAAGCAGGACAAGAATGCATACTGCCACATAACTAGCAGGTGAAAAGTCTGCCTCCTGCCTTCTATCCCAGCACCCTTTCCAAAGCGGCGCAAATGCCAGAGAGGGGAGGGCTGCCTTGTGAGCCCTAGGGCCAGAAGATACTCACTGGGCTGTAATGAACAAAACAATGGAGAAGAAACCATCATTTCTGTAGAGAAGGTAGACCTTGGTCTTCACCAGCATTTCTGCTATGCTGTGTATCAGCTGTGGGACTTTGGACAAGTCACCCAGCCTTCCTGGGCCTCACTTTCTCTACCTGTGAAATGAGCTTCATACTCCTTGCCTGACCTGCTTCATAGGAGAGTCCAGGATGATATTAGAGCATGGAGAGGATGCAAAGTGCAGAGTGGCAGAGCCCTGGGCAGATAGCACACTCCCAGGATGTGGGAGACTGGAAAGAATCAGACTGGGGACTCCTTCCTGCTGGCTGTTCAACAGACCCCTCTGTGTGGGCAGCACCTGTATCCCAAACCTCTCTACGCTCAGTGCAAATCACCGTCAGCTCCCCAGAGGGTGGGTCAGCTCCTCAGTTGGGCACTTGTCACCTGGTGTCTGCTGGTTTCCATCTGTAGCCTACACCCTTGGGCAGGCAAGCATGAAAGAGGGACATGGGAGGGGAATCAGACTGGAGGAGAAGCCACAGTCCCTGCCTTCTAACACCCCCAATCCACCCACCCTGGGTTTACAGACTTGCTGGGAAGTCTACAGGGCAGATAAGAGAAGGGGTGTTAAAGCAGTGGTTTTCAAGTATAAGCCTCATTTGGGCTTCCAGGTGCTGGTAGTGGTAAATAACCTGCCTGCTAGTGCAGGAGACACAGGAAACATGGGTTCCATCCCTGGGTAGGGAAGGTCCTTGAAGGAGGGCATGGCAACCCATTCCAGTATGCTTGCCTAGAAAATCTCACGGACAGAGAAGCCTGGCAGACCACAGTCCATGGGGACACAAAGAGCCAGACACGAATGAAGTGACTTAGCACATATGCAAGCCTCTTATAGTGATTAATTCAACCAGTCCATTCTAAAGGAGATCAGTCCTGGGTGTTCTTTGGAAGGACTGATGCTAAAGCTCAAACTCCAATACTTTGGCCACCTCATGTGAAGAGTTGACTCATTGGAAAAGACTCTGATGCTGGGAGGGATTGAGGGCAGGAGAAGGGGACGACAGAGGATGAGATGGCTGGATGGCATCACCGACTCGATGGACATGAGTTTGAGTTAACTCCGGGAGTTGGTGATGGACAGGGAGGCCTGGCGTGCTGCGATTCATGGGGTCGCAGAGTCGGACGCGACTGAGCGACTGAACTGAACTGAAGGTATAGGGCTAATCTATAGGGCTTCTTGTCTTCCTTTAAGGATTATTTCTCTGTGGTGCTCTGAATTTAGAACAACCAAAGGTTTTTAGGTTATTTATAAAAATGTTTTCTTAACATAGAATGTTTTCCCAGACCAGCATAAACTGGAAAAAGCCCTGTAGAAACTTTTACCTAATTTGTTACCTAAGTCAGTATGTATTATTTAATAAAGCAGCCGAAAATCTGTTCAAGTCATGTCATAAAATACTTATTTCAGTTATGGTTATTCATTGTCATTTTATAAAATATTTATTATTTCTACCTTCTACTGCAAACAGAAGACTGTATTTAAACTTATGAAATAACATTTTAGATGTCACTTAAAATCTATGCAAGAGTACAGAGTTTTTCAAAATTCTTTTTAAAAAATGTTCTATGTATTTCTTTTAAAAATATTTATTTGTTATTTATTTGTCTGTGCCGGGTCTTAGTTGCGGCATGGGGGCTCTAGTTCCCTGACCAGGGATCGAGCCCAGGCTCCCTGCACTGGGAGTGTAGTGTTTAGCCACTGAACTGCCAAGGAAGTCACTTCAAAATTATTTCAAGGAGTACAGAGGCAAGAGTTTTGAAGGCCCCCTGGGCAGGGTGTTGGCTGTTCCCAGTGTCCCCACTAGTGACTGCCTTGTACCTCTTATAACAGTGTGAAGACCTTGTGCTGAGACTATCCACTAATCAAGGCTTGAAGAATATCAACATTTACAGTCTCATTTACCAAGAAATCCGGAGGCCACCTTTTTTAGTTGGTGTGGTGGCTTAGTGATGGCATCAGGACCCCAGCTTCTCTGCATTCTGGTTTCAGGCTAGAAGCTTTGCAGCTGTGACTGCCAAGGCCAGCTTCCCTCTGCCAGATTCTGTAAGCGTGAAACCAGGGAGAGAAGACCATGAATTTCAAAGCCTGAACACCAAACCCTCGTAGCATCTCCGTGAATGCCTGGGCCCCTTATTTAATAGACGTGTTTGGGGTACTGCCAAGCAGAGCTGCCAACATATAGCTGCCGTGCGTGTGTTCTGGAGGCCGCACTGCATGCTGCACCCTAAACACAAGGCCTGGGCTACTCGGTTGGGGAATGGCACAGCTCACCCACATCTCCTCTCTCCTTCTCTCTTACCCTCCTCTCAGGGTGACCGAGTCCCGCCATCTCCACCTGTACATGCCAGCCGGGATGGCGTTCATGGCCGCTGTCACCTCTGTGGTCTACTATCACAACATTGAGACCTCCAACTTCCCCAAGCTGCTGATCGGTAGGGAAGCGGGAGGGGTGAGAGGGGGAGGGAATAGGGACTTCCATTTGTTCCTGTGCCAGGCGCTGTTCTAGGCGCTAGAGGTTCAGAAGTGGAGAAAAATCCCTGCCATTGTGGAGCCTCCAGTCTGGTGGAGGAGACCTACAAAGACAGTAGACAAATAAGTAGTGATGATGCTAAGAAGAACACAAAGTATGGTAAGGGGCAGAGAGGAAAGGCCGTGTTGCTGTCTGTATAGGATGCTTGGAGGAGGCCTCTGGTAAGAGTGGGCACGCAGACTTTGGGGGGGGTAGATGTTGCATGCAAATGGCATAGCAAGTTCAAAGCCCTTCTGATAGGAGCACACTTGGCAAAGAAGCTGGTATGGGCCAAGGCAAATGTGGGAGAATGGTTGAAGGTTAGGTCAGGGGCCAGGAGAGGAACAGAAGACTCCAGGCTCTGGGCCTGGGCACCTGTGTGAGCAGTGTATTAGTGACCACCGTGGCAAAGGAGCAGGAGTTGGGGTGTTTAAGCCACACTGAGTTGAAACAGCCAGCTCAAGTATCAAGCAGGCAGATAAACAAGTTGGGCACTCAGGGGAGGTCTGGGGCAGTCATGGCTTTGTAGGTCGCATGTAAAACTTGAGCCCAGATGCAGTAACCTTTAGAAAAGAGAAGGGCCCCAGGACCAGAGCCTGCGGTTTGCCAACGCTTGGGAGTGCCCGCTTAGACCTTCTGACACCATGTGGCTGGGGTCCCAGGCAGAAACAACAGTGATGATTGTTGACCTTTATTGAGACTGTATTGTGTGCCAAGCTCAATGCTAAGCTTCCTCCATGCATCATCTCACTTAACCCCCACACTCTCCCTCTTGTACTGTTGCTATTCCTATTTTACAGACATGAACACTGAACTGAGAGAGGTTACACATAATGACAGCGAACACTCATTTAGCACCTTCTATGTGTCAGGCACAATCCTAAGCATTTTACATGTATTAACTCCATTTAATCCTTACAACAAATCTGTGAGGGAGGTACCATTATTACCCTTTTGCAGATCAGGAGACCAAGGCTCAGAAGTTAAGTGGTTTGCACTAGTCTCCCCAGCTAGTCAAGGGGTAAAGCCTGGTTTAGAACCCAGGAGTCTGGGACCCAAGCAGACTCTTAAAAAGAATGAAGCTGTGTGTCTAAGAGTCCTCAGACTATGTTGGACCCGAGGTATAAATCCACAGATCTTCCTCTGTGTGGGGCTCAGTCTGCATGTCTAAGGCCGGGCTGTACATCTTACTGTTAAGCTGTGGTCAGACTGTGTGTCATTAAGTCAGACCATGATTTTTAGAAGTCACAGCATTAATTGACATCTGGAGTCTGGAACTCTCTATGCTAAGCCAGAGACAGCCTGGTGTCATGAATGGGAAGGGGGTGCTTCCCAAGCTAGCCTCAGGTCTACCTTTCTGGTAAGGTGGGAGCTGCACTCCATCAGGATCGTGCAAGAGATGTCCTCACCCCAGGGGCCCCCATGTGAGTGTTGTTGGGGGACTGAGGGGCAGCAGGTGGAGAGAGGTTAAATACAGGTTTCAGAGAGCCTCCCGCACCAGTGTCTGAAGCAGCTTCTCATGCACAGAGACCCCTCCTTAATCGCCAGGCCCGGCTGACCAGTGCCTCTGGAAACACCCTATCTGGGCATCTGGCAAGTTCATTTTGTCATTCTCCAGAAAGCATATAATATTCTCTCCCTAAAGCACAAATTGGGCTTCCCCTGGCTCGGCAGTAATGAATCTGCTTGCTAATGCAGGAGACACAGTTTCAATCCCCGGGTTGGGAAGATCCCCCAGAGAAGGCCCTGGCAACCCACTCCAGAATTCTTGCCTGGGAAATTCCATGGACAGAGGGGCCTGGCAGGCTACAGTCCACGAAGTCGAAAGAGTCGAATATGACTTAGTGTCTCAACAACAATGAAGCCCAAATTACCACCCTTGGACATACCAGTCCTTCTCCAAGGAACAAGGACTAATTCCCTCCATTCCCCTTAGGTAGAGTCTTGCTCTCCGTGGAGCCAGAAGTTCTAGAACAGGGGAAAGTGAAGAGGATGCACCCCATGGGCTGCAGGGCAGTGAGTACTAGAGAAAGAACTGTCCTTCTGTGGAGGCTACGGTCTGGTCATAGGTCTGGAGTCCTGCAGAAAGGTGAACCGTGTCCCGAGAAGTAACCTTGTTCGTGGACCTGGGTGAGATCAGGAGGTGTTCTATGAGAACGTCATGTTTGAGTTGAAAACGGAAGATAGGTAGGAACTAGTTAGGGAAAGGGACAGGGAAAGGCTTCAGACAGAAGGACTGGCATGTGCAAAGGCCCAGAGGCAGAAGAAAGAAAGCACATTAGGAAATTTGGGGTGGGGGAGGGAAGGAGTGCTAGAGGGCAGAGGGCAGAAGGGAGCTGAACTGGAAGGCTAGAGTGGCAGGTGGGGCAGGACCTTGAAGGCCACCCCACAGGCGTTGGTCTTTATCCCAAGGACAATGGGAAGCCATTGAGGATATGTAACATAAAACTTAGTTTAATCACTTTTCAATGCATACTTCAGTGGCATTCAATACATTCACCTTGTTGGGTAACTGTCACCACCATCCGTCTCCAAAACTCTTTCATTTTCCCATTAAACAATAACTGTACGCGTTAAACAATAACTACCCTCAACCCTTCAAAGCTGGCATTCTACTTTCTATCTCTGTGAATCTGACTACTTTAGGCTCCTCATTTAAGTTAAATCATACACCATTTTGTCCATTTGTGACTGGTTCATTTAACTTTGTTTTATATTCTCAAGAGTCACCCATTTGTAGCACGTGTCAGAAAGTTCTTCCTTTTTAAGGCTGAATGACATTCCATTGTGTGTGTGTGTGTGTGTGTGTGTGTATATATATATATTCCATTGTGTTATACACATCCTGTTGTATATCTATATATATTATATATATATGCCATATTTTGTTTTACACTCATCCATCAATAAGCAGTTGGATTGCTTCTACCTTTTGGCTACTACAAATTATGCTGTTATGAGAATGGGTACGTTGAGGTCATATTTCGTTAAATATATTGGTCTACAGAGGGCGAGAGGGGAAGTGGGGAAACCCTGAGAAAGCTCTAAAGGTAATCCAGGGGAGAAATGATGGTGGCAACCCAGGTGGACAGAAGTGGATGGATTCAAGATAATTAGGAAGTAAAATAGAGTTTGGTAATAGGTAGGATGTGGGGGTGAGGGAGCGGAGAGAGAGGGAAAAAGCGGAGGTAATGAGAATTCAGAGGGGTTTTTCAATTATTTTATTTTTTTAACTTTTTATTTTCTATTGGAGTATAGCTGCTTAACAATGTTGGGGTAGGTTCAGGGGAATTCAGAGTTTAAAGCTCAGCAGCAGCCCCCGTGCTGTTCTTTCCCCTCTCCTGTTCCCTCAGACAAGCCCTAAGCTTTCACGGAGAGCTGCTGTGTCTGGCCACAGGCTGAGAGCTCAGCACTGTAGGGTAGGGTTGTTGGCTTAGTCCTGGGTCCACCACTAACTCCTTGTGTGACCTTGGACAAGACACTCAGGCTCTCTGAACCTCAGTCTCCCCATCTGGACAGGAATAGTAAGTCCCTGGCTAAGTCCTAGGGTTCTTATAAAGATCAAATCAGATCATGTCTGTTAAGCATTAGAGGCTGGACCAACCTGAGACGTATTTACAAGTCTGGTCCCAGTAGGAAACCCTCACGAAGGCCTCCAGAGCTTCTGGTGCCTGGGATAGAGTCTGTTGGGAGAGTGTATGTGTGGAGGCAGGGGTATGGCCTCCAGCTAGGGGATTCCTTGTGACCTGGAGACCAGACTCAGCTGAGAGACACCATCCAGACTTGAGGGCTGGGACCAGAAGCAGACACTCCTGCCCGCTATCCTGATGCTCTCACTCGGGGACCTGAGATAGGTGGCATTCGCCCCTCCCCAATTCAGTGTCTCAACCTAGTTCCCAGCCCAGAGCCAGGCTGAGACAGACCTCAGCTTTTGTCCCCAAGAGCCCACCCAGGGAGGAAAGGCAGGGTGACAGTCTTCTTCCCTCTCTGTGATTCCTCTAGAGAAGAGTTCTAGGCATTTAGGCTGACCTTATAACATATATAAGATCCCATATGTCATATATTGTAAACCATATGACTCTAGGGAGTGAGGGGGAAGGCCTGCCTGTGCCAAAGCACTCCCTGAAGGGGGACTTAATCACTGCTCTCTTTTGTCGTCACCAGTAAGCCAAAACTGGCTGGTTTATTGGTGGATTTGAATGGGGTAGATAGGAATTTAGAGGATAGACTCTACCAATGACTTCTGATCATTTACGGTCTCAGGTCTGAAATCTGGATATAATAAATATATTAACACCTGATACCCAAAGAGTACCCAGTGTGTGCCAGGCTCATTTTGCTAAATGCTTCCCATACATTGCTCACAACAACCTTTGAGGTAGTAATATTATTATTCCCATTTATGGATGAGGAAACTGAAGCCTAGGTGGGTTAAATGACTTTCCCAGGATCATGTAGCTATTAAGTCACAGAATCTGAGCCCAAGCATATCTGGCTGCAGGCCCAGCTCTAACCACAATACGCACTGCCTCCCAGGACTGTGACTCACTTTTTTGTATCCCCCACTCCCCAGGCTCCCTGAAGAGCATCACTGTGCTACAGTGGGCTCTGGGCGAGGGAGGCCATAGACCTAGGGCTTCACCTTCCCTCTGTCATTAGCTTGCAGTGAGCTTGGGCAGGTCCCCTCCTCTCTCTGGGCCTCAGCTTCCTCATCTGTAAAATTAAAGGACTAGATTGAAGGACTTTTAGGATATTCCCAGACTGGGAATTCCACAAGGAAGCCATTATATGGTGGAGCCTACTTGTGTTAGGCGTTAAGCTAGCCCAGTTATGCCACGTAATGGCTGTGTGACCTTGGATCAGTTACTAAACCTTTCTAATTCCTTTATCTGTTTAATCGAGGGTGATGGCAGGACTTTGCTCACGAGGCTTTTGTGAGAAATAAATGAGATATGTATGTTTAAAGTGCTTATTTGACACGGTGCCTATAACTTAGCTAAATTCAAGAAATAATTTCACCATTTTTCTTCTTATTTATTATAAAGGAAAATTTGGCTGACCACCTTGACTTGCAGGATTACTATTATTTCTGAACATGCCTGTCATGAATGTTTTAATGTATGCACATTGCTTCTCTGGTAGCTCAGACAGTAAAGAATTTACCTGCAATGCCAAAGACCCAGGTTCAATCCCTGGGTGAGGATGATCCCCTGGAGAAGGGCATGGCAATCTGCTCCAGTATTCTTGCCTGGAGAATTCCATGGACAGAGGAGCCAGGTGGGCCACAGTCCATAGGGTTTCAAAGAGTCAGACATGAATGAATGACTAACACCTTCACTTTCACTGTCTCAAAATTATATACTCTTATATTCACACACACAGACATCTCTCACACTGAGTGTGCTTGGCCACAGGCACACCTCCTCCCTGACACACTTTTCTGTCCTCTTGCACACACTTGCACAGGCATGAGTCCACACACATCCACATACGTGCACACACACCCTCCGTGCTCTCTCGCCTCTCCCTGGCAGCCCTGCTAGTCTACTGGACCCTGGCCTTCATCACCAAGACCATCAAGTTTGTCAAGTTCTACGACCACGCCATCGGCTTCTCGCAGCTGCGCTTCTGCCTCACGGGGCTGCTGGTGATCCTCTACGGGATGCTGCTCCTCGTGGAGATCAACGTCATCAGGGTGAGGGTAAGCAGGCCCCCCGGGCTGCCACCCGCCTTTGGACACACCTGCGCCAGGGCAGGGCTGCTGACCAGGGTCCTGCCCCTGGATGTGGGCCACCACCCTGCTTCTTAGCCAAGTCGTAGAAGGAGTCAGCTTCTTTTACCCGTCCTCAAAAGGAGAGTTGAGGCCAGTGAGGGATGTTTCAGGAGGAGCCTTCCATCCAGCCCAGCAGCCCTCTACCCCAGGCTCCCAGGGGGAAAGGAGGTGACAGCCAAGGCTAAAGGACTCTGGGTTTAATAGGGGGGAAATAAAACTTCAGGTTCTGACTTCTCTGAGTTTGATTTCTTTTTTCTTTTTGAGGTGGGGGGGCTTGTTTTATTTTAATCTATTCATATAATTACACATGAATTAGTAAATGTGTTAAGTGTGGCTGCATACATATCTTTTGAGTTTCGGGGTTTTTTTAATCATTTCTGCTTGCCCCCTTTCCCTTTCTGAGATTCTTTACCTTCCCCTCCCTCAACCTGTCCCTCCCCAGGTAACCCATATCAACATTCAAGCATGTATCCTTTCATTCTTTTTACTAACATATTGTGCTACATACTTGCATTTGTTAAGGATATCTCCTTAACATAAATAGGTATTGTTTCTTTCAATGTTTGTTTTATAAAAATGGGATCATATTATATGTAGTTTTTTACATCTTGCTTTTCTCATCTATTGGATATCTCTTAGCATTCCTTCCAAGTCTAGTATGGTTAATTTAGTTTTCTTAATGGCTGCATAATATTCCATTGTGTAACTGAGCCATTACCCTATTGATAAGCATTCACTTTGTTGCCAGATTTTTGCCATCACAAATAATGGCATATTAAACATACTTGTATCTATGTAAAGCTGCTTCTGTTTCTATGGGAGGGAATCCAAGGAGCAGAGTTGCTGGCTCAAAGGGCCTGTGTATTTGAAATTTTAATTGATGTTGCAGATTGCCTTTCAGAAATGCTGTAATCTACCAGCAATGAATTAGAAAGCCCTTTGCTTTCCTCCAACCAGCCATTTCTAATTTGGGCCAGTCTGATGAGTGTGAAGTGCTACTTTAATTTGCATTTCTCTGCCTCCTCTGCTTTTAGTTGGTGATTTGCAGGGTATACGGGCTTTCATATTCTCTGCCTCCACTGACCCTCACAGCATTGCTGCGATGCAAGTAAAATCCCCGTTTAAGATGAGACATTTTAGATGAGGTTTGTCCAAAGATACCGTGCTAGTTAGTGGAGGGGGCAGAATTTGAACCCAGGTCTGCATGGCTCCACATTCTGCAAACCCTATATGAACATGGTGGTTTCTTCAGATTTGTAGGAGAGAGAAGATGGCATATGGGAGACTCCTGCTCTTGCCCAACCCAACCCAGCCCAGGGGATTCAAAGTAGGACCTCAATGAATATTTACGAGTCAGGAGGCCCTGGCACTGGTGGTCAAGAGGAGCTGGGGGGGGTCTTTTTCCTGGGAAGAGGCAAATGATGGCCCGACCTGTTAGAAGTCAAGGGTGGGACGACACAACCCCAGGTCTCTGCTGGGACAAAGTAGAGGTGATGAGAAGTTGCACTTACCCTTCCCTGGTGTCCGTGTGCCCACAGAGGTACATCTTGTTCAAGACGCCAAGGGAGGTGAAGCCCCCGGAGGACCTGCAGGACCTGGGGGTGCGCTTCCTGCAGCCCTTTGTGAACCTGCTGTCCAAAGGCACCTACTGGTGGATGAACGCCTTCATCAAGACTGCCCACAAGAAGCCCATCGATCTCCGAGCCATTGGGAAGCTGCCCATCGCCATGCGGGCCCTCACCAACTACCAGCGGCTCTGTGAGGCCTTCGATGCCCAGGCGGTCAGTGGGGGCATAATCACACTGTCCGTTCCCTGCCCTCTGGTTTAGCATCACAGACAGGGAGCTCAGAAAGCATCAGGTCAAACCCCTGATGGGACAGTGAGGAAACTGAGTCCCGTGAGGGAAAGAGGTTTGCCCTAAGTCACACAGTGAACCAGGGAGAAGTCCAAGATCAAAGACCCATAAGACAGTCACAGCTGGAATGGTCCTCACGTTTTAGATCACCTAGCCTAACACTTTCATTGTCCATGTGGGGAAACTGAGGCTCTACAGGGAGGTAACCCTACTGGTTACTGATTTCCCATGTCTTGTGGTCTTTCTTTTGGAGCTCAGTGACTGTACAGGTGGGGATTGTCACCCATTTGGAGAGTAAGGGCATTAGTGGCCTAATCCTTGCAGTAACTCTATGAGTTAGGCCAGAAGGCATCTCATCTCCTCAAACCACTGATGAGGAAACTGAGGCCCTGAGAAAGGCCATGACCTCCCCAGAGCTAGCCTACCTCTGGCAGGTGGCAGAGCTGGTCACCTGACTCCCAATCCAGTGCTCGTTCACTGCCTCTGCCCTAGCAGAGGAAAACACCAAGACAGACACAGTGGCATTGGACTGACATATGCCATGCCCTTGTTATAGCACTATGCTCACCACGCAGTCCCTGCCCAGCCATGTGACCTTGATCCATCACCTGGCCTCAGTTTCCCTATCTGGACCACGTTAGGTGTCTATTTGGACCCACACAACCATGCACTTGGTGGCTCCATAATTTCTTCCCTGAGCCCACCTTTTTGCAGCAGACGTGGCCACTGGGTTTCTCTAGGCAGCAGGAGCCAGGGGTTCCCTGGAAGGCTGGGCCCTGCTGTGAATGGGCCCTTAGCCACTCTGACTCTGTCTCTCTGGGCAGCGGAAGGATACGCAAAGCACACAAGGTGCCCGGGCCATCTGGCAGGCTCTCTGCTGTGCCTTCGGGAGGCGCCTGGTCCTCAGCAGCACGTTCCGCATCTTGGCTGACCTGCTGGGCTTCGCCGGGCCACTGTGCATCTTTGGAATCGTGGACCACCTTGGGAAGGAGAATGGCGTCTTCCAGCCCAAGGTAGGCCCCCAGGGGGAAAGCAGGGCGCCCTCGGCAAGCTTTTCACTCACTAGTGAGAACAGGCAAGAGGTTGATGTGTGTGAGTGGCTGCACCGGGCAGTTCCTCACCATGCAGAGCGCTTAGCAATATCTGTCTCTAGGAGATGTCTGCACCTGGTCAGCAGAAATGCTAGAAGGCAAGCTTGTGCCCCTAAAGAATTTATGGTGCCCTACGCTTTTGACTTAGCAACGAAACAGCAGCATACCGTAATCACCATAATACTTCTCTCGGTTATGTCATCATTCAGAAAGTTGCAGGAGGTGTCTAAGCTTTTATTTATTAGTTTTTAATTCATGCTATCTTAACGGACTCTCGATAACTTTTACGGATCTCTCTTCTTCAGTTTTGTATGCTCATAGCACTTGAGGCTCTGCAGGGCCACTTTGGTGGCTGCTGTTGTGGGGAGGAGAGTGGGAAGCCTCCATCTGTGGGGCTTTTTCTCCCTCCACTCCAAATTTTGTTAAAAGCTGCCCCAGTTTTATTAACATGTTAGAACTTCCCATTAAAATTTCTTTTTTAAAAAAGAATCCCGTGTCTTAAAAGTAATTGAAACCCATTGGACTAGATGGTACCCAATGGCCTTTCCGGCTCTAAAGATGCTACAAACTGAAATTTGTCGGACGACAGAGACAGGAAATCTTTCTGGGGTTTGTTTTCCTTCCTGGGGGCAGTACCATTCACTCTGGGGGTGAGGGTGGAGTACCTGATTCTTTCGTCTGTTTCTTTGCGGCTGCTTAGGTTTGTTGTTGTTCTTCAGTCGCTCAGACACGTCCGACTCTCTGGGACCCCCTCAGACTGCAGCACACTCGTACTTCCCTGTCCCTCACCGTCTCCCAGAGTCTGCTCAAACTCATGTCCATTGAGTCGATGATGCCAGGTTTACATGGCCACAAAATGGAAAACTTTTCACCTCTAATAAGATTCAGAGTCTTATTTCCCCAGCAGGAACATCATTATAACCTTCTAACCACAAATAGACAGTCCAAAAATGATGCAGGTAATTACTGATTAGGGATCTGATTACTAATTTACGACTTCCCCTCGTGTAGTATTATCCATCTCGTGGGTTCCAAAACTGCAGATACCATTTAATTCCCAGGAGGTGCATATGAATCTTTTTCCAGAGACATAATTAATCAGCTGAGCACTTTTGGCCAGGAATATGAGACACTCTAAGTCTGTCTGATTTACTCAGCAAACAATTATTGAGCCATACCATGTGCCAGACCTGGGTAAGACTGTGAGAGTATAGAAACAATGGTTACGATGAGGAAGATTAATAACAACCACTTATTGACTGCTTAATACTTATCCATGTGTTATCTCATTGAATCCCTAAAACAGCCTTTTAGGGTAAGTTTGTTTTGGTTTTTTTTTGTAACAGCATTTTGAGATGTAATTGACAAACTATACAACTTATAAGGTAGGTATCTTTAATCCGCATTTTATAGATGAAGAACTTGGGGCTCAAAGAGGTTAAGTAACTTTCCCTAGGGTCTCTCAGCTAGTTAGTGACAGAGTCAGGATTTGAAACCAAGTCTCTTTTACTCCATAGTCTGGGCATTTACAATCATGATGTTAAATTGATTACTATTATCAAGTCTTCATCTCTGGCCTCGAGGAATATGGAACCAAATGGAAGAGAGAGAAATCTAAATGAAACATTTTATGTGTGCTAAGTCACTTCAGTCGTATCCAATTCTTTGCGAGCCTATGGACTGTAGACCGCCAGGCTCCTCTGTCCATGGGATTCTCCAGGCCAAGAATACTGGCGTGGGTTGCCATGCCCTCCTGCAGGGGTTCTTCCCAGCCCAGGATCTAACCTGTGTCTCTATGTCTCCTGCGCTGGCAGGCAAGTTCTTTACCACTAGTGCCACCCGTGTGTTAAATACTGCTACTTGGAAGTAGATACGAGGAACTGTGGGAAAAGGAGTAATTAACTCAGCCAGTGATCATGACAGCTTCGAGAAGGAGAAGATATTTGAATGGGGCCTTGACAGATGAGTAGGAGTTACCTAGGGTAAGATGGGTAGATTTCTTGTTCGTTTAAGGATGTGAGAACTATTAACTTGGAAATAAATTTCATGAAAACTTTACAGTACTTCACAATTTTTTCACTTTTAAAAATGTTTATATAATGCATCAATTTCTTTAAAAAACTAGCATGAGAAAGCCTTAAAAAAAAGAAAAGAAAAGATGACTAGGACTCTTTTTGCTTATGTAGACTTCAGTGGCTCTTGAGACCTTCTCTGGCTTTTGAGCTGCTGAACTTTATTTGGCCCCAAAACGGGGGGAAGAGACTGTTTCTTTTGTAAAAAAGGAGTGTCACCTTCAGCTTCAGACTAACCATAAATGAAAAAAAAAAGAAAAGAAATGTTACTCAGTCGTGTCTGACTCTTTGTAATCCCATGGATTGTAGCCTGCCAGGCTCCTCTGTCCATGGGATTCTCCAGGCAAGAATACTGGAGTGGGTAGCCATGTCCTTCTCCAGGGGATCTTCCTGACCCAGGGATCAAACCCAGGTCTCCTGCACTGCAGGCAGATTCTTTATATCTGAGCCACCAGGGAAGCCATAGGGGATTCCCAAATACTCCACACTGATAAGCCTGCAGCAGTGTGGAGCCGATTGTTGGCATTAGGGAAAAGTGACGCCAGCCAGAGCCCTTATCAGCTTGTCTACATCATCTTCTTCATCCTGTGTTTCCCTAAACTCTTATACCAGTCTCCTAAGAACTCTGGGGCCAGATGTGTCAAAGAAATGGTAAGAGCAACACTTAGAATACTAGTTCATTTGAGTGTTAGCTTTGCATTCTCTTTTCTCTTTGTTTGTACAGAAAGAGAATTGGGATTTGCTGCCCTCTCACTGGAATGCTCTTGTCTCAGTTACTTGTCAGCACATAAATCGCCGAGACAGATGGCCCTGCCTCAGTGGCAGCAGGTCTTATCAAATTTAATATTTGTTCCCAGCAGCCCAAATGCAATCAGCAAATTACAGACATAGAAACGAGAGTTGAAAGTAAATATCGTCTCCAATGTCAGCAACAGAGAGTCCTCAGTCGTGTGGTTGCCTGGGATATGCCTTAATTCTCATGTAGTGGGGGAAAGTGAAGTGAAATTGCTCAGTCATGTCCAACTCTTTGCGACTCCATGGACTGTAGCCTACCAGGTTCCTCCATCCATGGGATTTTCCAGGCAAGAATACTGGAGTGGGTTGCCATTTCCTTCTTCAGGAGGTCTTCCCAACCCAGGGATGGAACTCGGGTCTCCCGCATTGTAGGCAGACGCTTTACTGTCTGACCACCAGGGAGGGTCTAGTGGGGGAAAGGGGTCATTTATTGAAGTTATTTGGTTCACCACCACCCCCTGCCTCCCAGTGGCTCTCACCCAGAGAGACAGGTGCTATTCTGGTCTTCATGAACACAGAAGGAAGCTCTGTAGCTGTGTTTAAAACCCTCTCCATGAGAAAGCCCTTCTTCCCATTCAACCCGGATCCATCCTGCTGCAGTCGGCGCAGCCGGGCACCCACTGTTTACTCTGTTATCAGCGGCTGCCCTGTCATCTCTTCCCTTGCCAGGATACTCATGGTTGGCAAGAAATCTTGCCGCCCTTGACATCCTCAAGGACAGGCATTTCTTATTTCTTCTTTTATTACTGGAAGTGTCATATGGCCTGCTAGGTCCTCAACACTCCTGTCCCCACCGTCACTCCCCAGGGAGTGCTGGGACCCAGGCCCTGCAAAACCCCTGATAGGTCTCTTTCCAGCCTCCTCTGTCACCCAGCCCCCACCCACAATCTGTCACCTGCCATGGGTGCCTCTGATCTGGCTGGAGGGCAAGGGAATTGGATTTATAAAGAACTGCTGGCATCTGAAACTGGCCAGCACTGCTCTAGGCTGTCAGCTGAGCAGAGGAAGAAAGAACAGTTTGGATTTGATCTCAGGGCCAAACAAAGCCTCACACGGCCTCTAAACCTCCGTGGGGATCATGTGTAGGTTAGTGTGTGTTTCTGACTGAGTTCTTCTGGGACCTGCTTATGAGTCTTTGTGTGTGTCTTTCTGTTGTCCCTGTGTCTCTTGGTATGTCTGTTTCTGTGTGTATCTGTGTCCCCATCTGGACATCCATATTTGTGGCTGTCACTCTGAGTACTTTGAGAACTTATACACATTTCTGTGACTGTGATGTCAACGTGCGGGTTGGTCTCTTTATGACAGTGTCCATGTGGCTGCTCTGGTCTGGCATGCCTCACTCCCTCTGAACTGCGAAGACATGTCTTTGATGTCACCTCCTCCAGGAAGCCTTCCTCTGATTGAATTAGATGCTCCTCTTCTGTGCTCCTGTAATATCCTATGTTTGCACCATCAAAACACCCATTTTCTTTTTCTTCAACTTGACCCTGAGTCTCCTAAGACATGACCTGCATTGGCTGATCTCTGTGTGCCTAGCTCCATGCCTGACACCCCAGAAGCACAAGAGAAATGATTTTTCAATGAAAAATGTAGACATTACCATATACTTGTAGTATGTAAGTATGTAGTAAGTATAAGTATGTAAGTATGTAGTAAGTATGTAGTATGTAAGTATGTAGTAAGTATAAGTACTTACTACAACCCACTCCAGTGTTCTTGTCTGGAGAATCCCAGGGATGGGGGAGCCTGGTGGGCTGCCGTCTATGGGGTCGCACAGAGTCGGACATGACTGGAGTGACTTAGCAGCAGAGCAGCATGCTTACTACAAATCTTTATTTTTCCACACCATGTAACATATGGGATCTTAGTTCCCCAACCAAGGATCAAGGCAATGCTCCCTGCGTTGGGAGTGTGGAGTGTTAACACTGGACCACTGGGGAAGTCCTAAGAAAACTTTTTACTTACATTGTTACACTGAATTGTCATAACAGCTCTCTGAAGTAGAAACCCTTAATAGCTTCATCTTACATGTAAAGAAACTGAAGCTCAGAGAGGTTGAGGAACTTACTAAAAACACAGTCACTAACATAATGAGCCAGAACTTGAACTCAGATATGGGCTAACCTCAAACTCTAAACCACCATGTCAAATGGTTGTGGATGGATGGGTGAATGCCTTGGTCTTATTATAAGCAGTCAAAGACAGTTATCAACATTTTTACCAGGGCCTTCCAGAGCTGGAACCTTACATTCAGCATGCCTTGATTGGCTCAACTGTAAAATAGGGAAATGGACAGCTTCTATAAAAAGTAGATGGGAGATGAAGATCATATGCATTGATTACTTTAATATATATTTATTGAGTGCTACTATGAAAACCCCTGGAAACAAATACAATTTCTTCCCTGAGAGCTTATGAAAATGTGAGACAAGGGCATCTGATCTTCCAAAGCATTTTCCACTCATCAAATGTCAAGCTGTAAGTCCTTGGCCTTTCTCTCCAGCTGTCAAGGTGCTGGGCAATGCCAGTGCCCTGACAGCCATTTGAAGCTTCCCAGGGCTTGCCGTCCACGAGCAATATCCCTGGCCTCTTTGGCTAGTCTAGTACCTACTTCTTAATCAAAAGGTAGCTACTCTGGCCTCTATCTCTTTTATTCTGTCTCTTTGAAGAGTGATAAAAAAATGACCCAATGACTTACACCTGCAGGCAGATTTTCATTTTAACAGGTCATAAAACTCTTGACCCAAATACATATTATTTCTGACCGTAGGGTGTGTGCATTTTGGGGAAAGGGAGCAAGGCTTTTGCTTTAGACCAAAAATTCCAACAAATTCTAAAAAGAGAATTTGTTGCTTTGTGGAAAATGTACAGATATTGATGAGTGCATTTAACAAAGAACACACATGCACCCGTAACCTAAACAGTGAGATCGGTTGATTTTTCTAGCCCTCATTCTGCAGCCTATGTGCTTTCTAATCATTGTGATATAGTGAATGTGAGCCGTTCCATGCTACTTAAGAGCTTTCATATTGATTGGTGTTCTTGGGTACATAGTGTTTCCCATGAGTGTCATAATATACTTAACCATCCCTTGTGGTTACACATTTACATGGATTTTTGCCTGCTCTAACCCAGAGACAGTACATCTTTGCACATACAGCTATTTCATTACGTAAAAGTATTTCCTTTGGGATAAATCCCCACCATGTCCTTTATGGCTTTAAAATAATGGAGTCCATTCTCCAGAGCTGGGTCTCTACATAAGCTGGTAGAACGGAAGAATTCCAAGGCTACATAGGCTGGTAGAACGGAAGAATTCCAAGGCATGTTAAACAGGACCAGGTTTTTCCCTAGACCAGATGCCTTCATTTTGGACCTGGAACTAGCCAAGTGGGCAGGTTCCAGTCCCTGCAAGGTCACAAGCTTGCAGCTGACAGTAGGAGACTCAAAGTTAACAGGTTGGATGAGGCTCAGGTAGTGGATCTACGGGAGCGTTTTTGGCCTCACATGGTTTCATGTTCACATCTTTTCCTTTATCAGCATGTGATCCTGGGCCAGCCACTGAACCATGATGAAACTCCATTTCCTCATGTATAAAACTGGTCTAATAATGGTGTGCTTCTCACTGGGTGTTGTGAGCATTGTACCTGGTGAACACTGGGCCCTGCCCCTTGCTTCCCTGTAAGATCAGGTCTCAAACTCAGCAGCCCAATTTTAAGGTCCATTTTGCTGCTCCCAGCAACCCCCACTGTCTTCCTTCTCCCTTCCCCCTCTGCCTTTCCCCCTTGTGCTTTAACAAGTGAGGCAGAATCAGGGCTTCAGGTTTCAGTAGGACCCTCTTTCTAAGAGGCCTCAGTGTGCCCTGTGACTGTTTCCTGCTGACCCCAAAAGGGAGCGACCCTGTTCCACAGAGGAAGGGAAATATAGTTGTAACCAGAACCAGCTCCATGGACCTGTGAGAGCTGGTGGAAGGGCACTCTTGAACCAAGAGGCACAATCTTTCCTACTGTCAGAAAGGTCTATGTCCAGGATGCAGGGATTTCTGACTCTAGAAAAGGCGTCCGCTTAGAATCCTGACCCTTTCAGCCTGATCCTGGTGTGGACACGCCCTCAGGTTCCTTCTCATCATTTTGTTCCCACCACTCTTTACCCTGCAGCAGCAGCTCCCACAACCTTCCAAATCACTTGCAGAGTTCAGGGCAGAGTCTCAGAAAGGGGTGAGCTGTGTCTTCATGGAAACATTGATGTGGAGCGATGGACTTAATCAAGATCAAAGTTTTCCTGGGAGCTGTTGATGCTGAATTTAGAAACGGACATGCTGTTGTTCTCTGGTATCTTTAGCAACAAAATCAAACCATTTGGTTTTTTTTCCCCACTGCTTATCATCTGAGATCTTGCTGGAGGTTCAGAAAGCTTTCCATTTGAAAGGCGGTCCCAGGAGCCCACAAGCCTGGGGTGCTTGGGTCTGAAATGGTCCATTACAGGCGATGCGGTCCATCCCTCCCTGGGAGCACTGCTGCCGTGTTTTCTGCTGGTCTTTCTGCCCAGAAATTTCTACAGTGCAGGCTGTTGGTGAGTGTGAGACTAAACCTCAGCTGATTCCACTTTTGTAGCAGAGAATACATCTCGTGCGATCTGTTGTAGTGGTTCTAGTTTTGACTGCTTTATGATTTGCTCTATTTATTCTTGCCCCCATTCAGAGTGAAATCCCCTGGCCTCATGCCCACAAAGCTAAGAATCATATTTATGGACATGAGGTTAGAACTGGGTCACATTCTGTTTACCTAAGTGGGTTGACGAACAGACGATAGGCAACTCTCCCTATAGTTACAAGAATGTTTAGCCTGATGATTTTTCCACTCATAAACAGTTGCACAAGGCTTTCAAGCATGGAGAGTCCTATAACAATGGCCTCTGTGGCCCATAACAGGTATTAATGGCAGTCATTTTGCTGGCAATGACAGCTACCTCTGAATTTCTCTTTCCAACAGACACAGTTTCTCGGAGTTTACTTTGTCTCATCCCAAGAGTTCCTTGCGAATGCCTATGTCTTAGCCGTGCTTCTGTTCCTTGCCCTCCTACTGCAAAGGACATTTCTGCAAGCATCTTACTATGTCGCCATTGAAACTGGAATTAACTTGAGAGGAGCAATACAGGTACTTGAATGATTATCTTTTCTCTATGCAATAAGGAGCACATTATGTGTCCTCATGAACACTCAAGAATGATTTCCCTGTGAATGTATTGTTTTGCTGCCTTTTGACAGTGTTTTGAAACTAACCATTGACAAGGCAGTGTGACACGGTGGAAAGTGCCTTGGGCTGGCCTTGGAACTGTAGTAGTTCCAGCCCTAGTTCTGCCTTGGACTAGATCTGAGATGTCAGCTGCTTAGCCTCGAAGTGGGACAGACATCACTAATCAATCACAGAACTTTTTCCTGCTGAATGCAAGTGCAGCCTCATAATCCTTCTACAAATTCTGTTCCAGGGCTCTGCTACTGGATAGTCTTCTTTGGCTACAAAAAAGCATCTTTGACATACCAGGATTAGATAGACTGAGTAGCTCAGATGGTAAAGAATCTGCTTGCAATGCAGGAGACCCAGGTTTCAATCCCTGGATTGGGAAGATCCCCTGGAGAAGGGAGTGACAACCCACTCCAGTATTCTTGCCTGGAGAATTCCATGGACATAAGAGCCTGGTGGGCTATTGTCCATGGGGTCACAAAGAGTTGGACACGACTGAGCGATTTCAGACCAGACCAAGATCAATTTGAGCTCTTAAGTCTCAGGCCATGATGAGAGGGACATATCTGGCCTGTCTGGTCCCTGGGTCTAGGTTCTTGCTACTGCCTGCTGTGACTTCCTCCTCAGAGTCTGTTGGAAGGCTGATCAAGGTCAGGAAGGATTCAGGGACCCTTTAGGCAAGATAGTAATGAGCCCCAGTGTTTTCATTAGAATTTTAGTTCCACTGTTAGAATGGAGAGACCCAGTGTGATAGTGGCTTAAATAGGATGGAAGTTTGTCTTTCACGTTTGGTCAGGGCTGATACAGTCATCAGAGATCTTGGCTCCTTCTGTACTGTTGTGCTGCCAAGCCTTCTCACATGACTTTGTCCCATGGTTTAATGTGACTATGGATATCGCCACTATTGTGTCTACATTTAAACCAACAATAATAAAGGTGGGACAGTAGGAGGGAAGGCTGCCCTCTTTTCAAATCATGATGCAGAAGTTGCAGAGATCTTCACCCATCCCTTTGGGGAACGTTTGGCCCCATGGCTATACCTAGAGAAGCTAAAAACTGTGGCTTTATTCTTGACAGGCTTTTATGCTACCCTGCTACAAATTCTTCTTATGAAAAGAAGAGAATGGATAATGAGGGACAGCTAGCAGATTCTGCCTTACCCAGCAATTCCCATGAAGTCAGTAGAACACTGAGAGGTTGTGACTAAATCCCAAAGCTGCCTCATTCTTCAGAAATGTTCCTCAAAGTCATTTACACTGACTGGTCCTCTGGGAGCCAGGATCAGAAGCAATGCAGAAAAGCGACTAAGAAGAAGGGTACAGCCTAGGCTGGGGACAGTGTCAAGGCCCAAACTCTGGTTATCTTGGTATAGTCCATGTGAATGGCGCCCCCTGGAGTTGTGTAGTACACAACTTGTGAAGCTGTGCATGACAACACTCCATCGCCAATGCTTTTTTTGTTGAAAAGCAGAGCCATTTCTCATGAAGGTCTTCATGTGAAAATGATGGAAAGATCCCAGAAAAATCCAAGACCCTTAAGACTCATAGGGGTTCAGATCTAGGAGAACCAAGCTATTGCAAGTTCAGAAAACCTTTCTAAAATCCTAACCTCTGTTCAGAGCCTTCCAGTGATAAGCAGGCATGTACCACTACAAAAAACAGCCAGTTTTGTAGCCAAGCAGTTTTGTAATTAAATCTACTTTCTATTTCTGTCATAAATCACACTCTAACCTAATATTTTCCAATTATGTTAAAAGAGCCAAATATGGCTTTTTAATGTAGTAGCATGTAATTGTTTTTATTAAACTGTCTGAATATTTTGAATGAATAAGAAAGATTAATACATTATGTCCCCAAAAGAAAATGCTGGCATTAATTATGGGAACAAATTAGAAAAAAATTCTTCCATTCAAAGATTTACAGAAATCTATAGATAAAGATTTATGTCTTTGTGAGTTTGAGAACAGCCACAGTTCTTGCACAAAAGGTTATGAAGCAAAATTCCTGTATTGTATATAATTTTTGACATATACCAGGTTTTAGTTGTGTAATTCTGTGAATGCTAGTCTTTACTTAATAATGCTTTCTTTGTTAGTTTACTTATGTTCCTACTTCACTGAAACTAGATTTATTATTATTCTTTAAAAACTGATTGTATATAACTTAGGATAAGCCTAGATCTGTCAAAAAAAAGTCATTGCCATTATTTTAAACCTAAACCATGGTGTACATAACTCAAAAAAGACAGAAGAAGTTCATGCTTTAAGCAGACCTGCCCCATGAAAAAGCCTGGCTTTACACAAAAGATGAATTAAGGGCTGGGAATCTACCTTACAACAGAATGCACAATAAAATTTCCTTCAAGAGCAGACATCCCCAGGTCATTAAGACAGAAATGCATTTTTCCTTGTTTCAGGACACATAGCCTGAAAATTGCCATCTTTCTGGAAGGCACAATCACTCTGCACATAGAGCTTTTAGGTTCAGAGCTCATGGGAAGCCATTACTGTGGCTGTTCCTCATGTGCCCTGGAGAAACAGAACAAGGTCCTCGGGGGTGGCTGGACTGGGGATAGTGCTAGGGCTGATCGACATACACATTTGTCTCACATAAGACCTTCCCAGGCTGAACCCTTGTATTTATTTCAAGGCTCAATTAAGACAAGATTTAGCCCCAGAGCAAACCCCTTTCCCCATTGGAGAAGCCACATTAAAACAGATGGCTGCCACCTTTCATCATTTTTATGGCTCTCAAGTATGTTCTCCACTGACCTCCAGTAAATCAAGAATACGACTGGGCATGACAATCTGCATTTAAGATTTAAAAGCCAATTAAGTCCTGTCCAGTTAAGACCAACCAAGGGAAAGGTCTTGCTTGCTGGGGAAGTAGCTTGTCATGCTGGTGTAGATTCCTCATGGGAATGCTGCCTCTCTAACTTGCTTGGACTGTAGTCAAAGCCCTTTACCTCTCTGAGCCTCAGCTTCTCCATTTATAAAACTGGAACAGTCATGCAGTGCCCTTTACAGGGCTGCTCTGGGGCTCCATGGGGGGAGGCCTGAAAAGCCCCTGGCACTTTAGAGACACATGGCATCTGGAGTGGTGATTAGGGGGTTGATGATGACAAATGTGAAACACTCTACTCTTATTTCCAGACCAAGATTTACAATAAAATTATGCACCTGTCCACCTCCAACCTCTCCATGGGGGAAATGACAGCCGGGCAGATCTGTAACCTGGTAGCCATCGACACCAACCAGCTCATGTGGTTTTTCTTCTTGTGCCCAAACCTCTGGGCCATGCCAGTACAGGTAAGGGACATGTGCTTTGTTGGGAGTTGGGAGACACAAAATCGGAATCTGCTGGTGCATGCCCGGTGGCTAAGAGCCTGCCGTCTTCCATTCCATGTTTACTTATACCTTTCACCTCCTTGGGATCTCCATGGGGTGTATCCTGGGTGTCTGCACTGCCTCACACTCTCCAAGGGGTCTAGGCGTCTCTCTTGATGATCAAAGAAAGCAATGGTCACTAAGACTTTAAAAGTGCAGCCAACCTTAAAAAAACCCAACAACTGAAGGATAATCATGTGTAGAACACTTTCACATAAAAGTCGTGTTATAGCAAAGTACTTACTTACATTGAAAAGTGTTCATGATGTGTTTTTAAGTGTGTTTTTAGTATTCAAAGCATGTATCTAAAAACATGTGTTTTTAGTATTCACAGTGTGCTTCCTGCTAAATTGGAAAACACATATGTATGCATTTGCACACATTTTTCCACACAGGAAAAAAAGAACTAAAGGGCCTCATGGGGGCTTACAAATGATTTTTTAAAGAAATGAATTCTTTTTAAAATTTTATTTATTTTTAGCTGTGCTGAGTCTTTGTTGCTGAGCGGGCTTTTCGCTAGTTGCGGTGAGTGGGGCCTACTGTTCATTGCAGCGCACAGGCTTCTCATTCTGATGGCTTCTCTCGTGGGTCACAGTAGTTGTGGCGTGAGGGTCTGGTGGTTGCAGCTCCCAGGGCTGTAGAGCACAGGCTCAATACTTGTGGTGCATGGGCTTAGTTGCTCCACGGCATGTGGGATCTTCCCAGATCAGAGACTGAACCCATGTCTCCTACATTGGCAGATGTGTTCTTTATCACTGAGACACCAGGGAAGCCCTACAAAATTTTAATTTATTCGTTTCTAAATTCTCCAATAAGCCTGTTTTAATTTTGGAAATCTAAAACATGGCACTTTCTTTATTTTTATGTATATATCTTTTTTTTTTTTTACTTTACAATATTGTATTGGTTTTGCCATACATCAACATGCATCCGCCACGGGTGTACATGTGTTCCCATCCTGAACCCCCCTCCTACCTCCCTCCATACCATCCCTCCGGGTCATCCCAGTGCACCAGCCCCAAGCGATTTGTTTCTTATATGATATTATACATGTTTTCATGCCATTCTCCCAAATCATCCCCCCCCCGCCCGCCTCACAGAGTCCAAAAGACTGTTCTATACATATGTAGAACATAGGCAAAACACTCTCTGACATACATCACAGCAGGATCCTCTAGGACCCACCTCCCAGAATATTGGAAATAAAAGCAAAAATAAACAAATGGGATCTAATTAAAATTAAAAGCTTCTGCACAACAAAAGAAACTATAAGCAAAGTGAAAAGACAGCCTTCAGAATGGGAGAAAATAATAGCAAATGAAGCAACTGACAAACAACTAATCTCAAAAATATACAAGCAACTCCTGCAGCTCAATTCCAGAAAAATAAACGACCCAATCAAAAAATGGGCCAAAGAACTAAATAGACATTTCTCCAAAGAAGACATACAGATGGCTAACATGGCATTTTCTAAAGCCAGACAACTTTTGAGATTGGCTCTGGAGGAGGCGCGTTCTCCTCCAACAATAGAATGAGAATTCTTTGCATGGTTTACTGACTCCTGGCCTCGTCTGCTCCTTCTCCCATCCTGAGCTCTTCCACCACAGAGTCTGTGACTCCTGTCCTGTGCCTGGGGGTGAATCTTCATTCTGGTGCTCAGGTCAAAAGCCCAAATCCCAGATCCATTCCCAGAAAGTCTGCAGGCTCCCTGGGTTCAAGATACTTAACCTATCCTGAACCTTAGTTTCCTCATCTGTGAAAAAGGGGAAGATTCCTACTCTCTGGAGTTGCTCTGATGATTCAGTTAGATAATGTAGGCAAAGCACCAAGCAGGGAGCCTGACACAGAGTGTTGTTTAGTCGCTCACTCATGTCCAGCTCTTTTTCAACCCCATGGACTGTAGCTCACCAGGCTCCACTGTCTGTAGAATTTCCCAGGCAAGAATACTGGCATGGGTTGCTGTTTCCTTCTCCAGGGAATCTTCCTGACTCAGGGATCAAACCCACGTCTCCTGCTTAGCAGGTGGATTCTTTATCACTGAGCCACCTGGGAAACTCAAAGTTTGTATTTAAGAGACACTAAAGGAAAATAGAAGAGGCTTGTATAGGGAGGCAGCTAGACAAGATTGGAAGAAGTGTGTTAGTCACTCAGTCATGTCCGACTCTTTGTGACCCCATGGACTCTATCCCATCAGGCTCCTCTGTCCATGGAATTCTCCAGGCAAGAATACTGGAGTGGGTTGCCATTTCCTTCTAGACAAGATTGGATGTAGGGTAGAAAATCTGATGGTCCTTTTTATGGTAACAGCCATATATGTTATGCCCCACTTACTCACTCCCAGACCCCTGTGCCCCCTCCGCTCTGCTAAGATTTACCATTTTATCTTTTATCATTTCACTTGTTTTCCCTTAAACAACTCGTTTCAGGAGATTTTGTCCACAAAACTGCTACAAACCTGGTTACTATTAATAATAGTTTTTATCGCATAGGGACCATTGCTAACAATACTAATACTAACTAACAACTAATAACCCCTGCCCTGTGCCTGGCCTGTCCAGCTTTTCTCACTTGTGTGATTAACCCTCACAACATAGTGGGAGGAAAGTTAGGTAGGAATTTTTACCTCCACTGATTACTTGCTGCTGCTGCTGTTTAGTCACGTCAGGCATGTCCGACTCTGTGTGGCCCTATGGACTGTAGCCTGGCAGGCTTCACTATCCATGGGATTCTCCAGCAAGAATGCTGGAGTGGGTTGCCATGTCCTCCTCCAGGGGATCTTCCCAACCCAGGGACTGAACCCAAGTCTCCTGCATTGCAGGCAGATTCTTTACCGCTGAGCCACCAAGGAAGCCCCCACTGATTACTTATCTATACTTATTTATCACGAAGTATCATTTGATTTTCTAGGTTTTTTACATTTATTTTCTAATATTTATTTATTCATTTGGCTGCACTGGGTCTTAGTTGCGGCACACGGGATCTTCAATACTCATTGTGGCATGCAAACCCTTAGTTACAACCAGAGATAAAACCCAGGCCCCCTGCATTTATCTTAGCCACCAGACCACCAAGGAAGACCTTGATTTTTTGTTTTTAATTCCTCAAAGACTGTACCTTTGCACTTAGAGCTTTGACCAACCCTCAAGACCCAGTATTACCACCAGAACTAATATAATCCCTTCAACCGGCTCAGGATTCCATATGCAGCCTGGTTATCCACAGGGCACATGAGGCTTTTGATGGTGTTGAAAAGAGCTCAGGAGCCCCATTCCTTCATCCCCAAAGGCTGTCCCTGATTGGAATCTTTTTGGATTACATATGCCTTTTAAATAACACTTTCATTGAGATATAATTCATCCATTTAAAGTGCACAGTTTAGTGGGTTTTAGCATGTTCACAGAATTATGCAACATCATCATAATTTTAGAACACTTTCGTTACCCCAAAAAAGAAACCCATACCCACTGGATGAGTCACTCCTCATACTTGCCCCCAGCTCTACACCGTCACTGATCTGCAAATACTTCTTTTATATAATTTTCATTGGTGTATAGTTGATGTACAATGTTGTGTTAGTTCCAGGTGTACAGCAAAGTGAATCCGTTATATATACACCTGTATCCACACTTTTTTAGATTCTTTTCCCATATAGGTTATTACTTTTGAAAACATAATGAAACTTCTCCTCAGAAAAACAAAAGTGCATTCACACGTTTTGCCTACAATTTCAGGGGCTTTGTGGGCCCCCTGAAGCTTATGGACAACTATGTTAAGGAACTTGCCCATAGTGGGGACCTCTGTGCCACCTCATCCCATGAGCATTGGAAGCCCAGAGAGGGCAAGGGCCTTACCCTGGGCGACCCAGCAAGCTGGTAGCAACACCATACCCAGGTATATCCTTTCTGTGGTTCCCTAGTGACAGAGTTCCCATGAGGCTTGTTTGTTTATTTTAATAAGGAGGATCAGCCACCTTGTCTCCAGCTGTGTGCCAGGCACTATATATGTGCTTATTATATATGTTCATTTCATCTTCACAACCCTGGAGAAGGGCATGGTAACCCACTCCAGAATTCTTGTCTGGAGAATCCCATGGACAGAGCAGCCTGGAGGGCTTCAATCCATAGGGTTACAAAGAGTCGGACATGACTGAAGTGACTTAGCATGCATGCATGCAATCTTCACAACAGTTCTGCTAAGTGGGCAGTTAAAATCACCACCTTAAAAATGAAGAAGCTGAGACTCAATATTGCACAGCCAGTAAGTGCTGGGACTGCATTCAAACTCAGGGCTTCCGACTCTTGGACTGTGATCACCCCACTACTACACGAGATTGCTCTCCTGGCCTGTGACTAGGAGATAAAATAGTCTTTTTATTCCCCACACTTGCTTTGCGCACTCCAAATCCCTGATTTCTGGTGTGTTCTTCCACGTGGTCCATTCAGACCCCTGCAGAAGAACAGAGCAGACAGAGGGTCTGGGGAGCATGACACGGGGTGGACAAATTGTGGGGATAAGCCTGGTGGCAACAGTGGTCACATCCCCAGCAGCTGCCAGCCTTGGAGGTGGTGGTGGGTACAGATACCTATACCCAGCTGGGGCCCTAAGAGTGCTCTGGGAGTGCTCTAAGAGCTTTTGTGGTGTCCATTTTTACTCAAGCTGCTGAACGACACCCTGATAGCCTCCAAATGAGGACAGCTAATGAAAAGGGTGGATGCCAAGGATAATTTTCCGGAATGACAATGGGAGTGTGTTCTAGCAAGAGTAGGAATGTTCCCTAATGTGCTCCTCTGCCTGCCCGTGCCAGCATTTAACATCAGCTAAACACTGGGAGGTAGATGGTGAAGGGGTCATTTTCCAGCCCCTAAGAACCCGCTAATGGAGGAGGTGTTCTGTAATTAATAGATATTACAGAGTCAGCCACCCACTCCTCTCTCCTTGAGATGGTGCAGGAGCTTTGTGCCAATTTGATGAGGGCTCAGGCAGTGCAGGGCCAACCTTACCATTTTTTTTTTCAATTAAGGAAGACAGCACATCTGTTCTTCCAGAATAAGCCCTGAATTTAGAAGTGTCTGCCTTTGAAGGCAACCTGCGAAATTGTCATCTTGAGGCTTTGGGGGCTGGCAAGAGTAATTTACACTTCTCATCAATATTCAGAAGCCGGCTGTCACTTACATAAAGCTAGAAGCAGAATGAATTCTCTTTTTAGAGAATACCTACTGGATTCATTAAAAATTAAAGACACCAGGAACATTAGAATAAAAAGTAAACTCTCAGAGCCTGGACTCGTTTTGTCGGGCATGGGTGCCGTTCTTTTACCTCTTTTCTCAGGTATCACTTTTTTCCAATAGAGTGAAATATCAACCTTGATAAGCAGCAAACTGAACAAAAGGTACCATCACTCTTTGTGCAGCCTCAGCTCTGAGACTGGCTTCCATCTGGAAAGGATACCTGGAGAGAGTGAATGCCCCAGTCAAGCTTGCAGATAAATGTATTTAGTTGCCAGTCCAGAAACTCTCTGCTTGTGTGCGAACCCATCGTATTAATCCCTCCTCCTGAAATCACACTGTCACACCTCGTCTTTTCTCCCAGGAAACTTTGGAAGGCTGGACACCAAGGCATGTCCCACTTTAGGGTGGTGGGGTTGTGGGGGTGGAGTGCAGACTTTGTTAATACCCGCTGGCAGGGGCTTCCCTGGTGACTCAGTGATAATGAATCTGCCTGTCAGTGTAGGAGATGCAGGTTCCATCCCTGGGTTGGGAAGATTCTCTAGAGAAGGAAATGGCACCCCACTCCAGTATTCTTGTCTGGAAAATCCCATGGACTGGGGAGCTTGGTGGGCTACAGTCCATGGAGTTGCAAAGAGTTGGACACGACTTAGTGACTGAACAACATCAACATGACCTGGCAGGGCAGCCCCCAGGTCAAAGGGAACTCATCTCCACAACCCTCCCTCAGATCATCGTGGGTGTGATTCTCCTTTACTACATCCTCGGGATCAGTGCCTTAATTGGAGCGGCTGTCATCATTGTACTGGCCCCTGTCCAGTACTTCGTGGCCACCAAGCTCTCCCAGGCCCAGCGAAGCACACTGGTAAGAATCCACAGTGTGCATGTGGCCCCTCTCCCCATCCTTCCCCAACTCATCTCCCCTCGTATTGGTGGGTCTCCTCACTCTTCCCCCGGGTGCCACCAAACAGCCCCTCACACATCCACACTGTGACTGACCTTAAACAGGTCACGTCAGCTGTCCAGACTTCAGTTTCTTTGTGAAATAGGGTTAATGCAGGGACATTCCTGTGGGGACAGAAGCTGGGCATCATCTGTAAAACGGCAAGGGCATTGACTCAGCTTCTTCCTCTTGGGTGGGATGGGGGCAAAGGAAACCCTCCTCTGACTTGGGGACTTCTGGCAGGAGTACTCCAATGAGAGGCTGAAGCAGACCAACGAGATGCTCCGTGGCATCAAGCTGCTCAAGCTGTATGCCTGGGAGAACATCTTCCGCACGCGGGTTGAGATGACCCGCAAGAAGGAGATGACCAGCCTCAGGGCCTTCGCCATCTGCACCTCCATCTCCAGTGAGTACCCGCCGCCTCCACCAACCAGCCAGCACTGTGTACTGCTGCCTACATGCCAGGATAGGGTGTCGGGGCTGGAGGAGGAAGTAGGGGTGCAAAAGCAGGAGACTTTGGGACCATCCCATCCAGGGATGATCAAACTGTCTCTTAGAGCTGCCAGAAAGCAGTGTTCTCAGCCATTGATCCAGCAACTGTATTGAGAGCCTGCCACGTGCAGGACACTGGGCTGGCCCTCAAGAGACAGTGATGAGAAAGACAGATGTGGTCTTTGATGTCTTACTAAGCTGATGTGTTATTGAGAGGCATCAGTAAATGAATAAAAAACAGCAGTTTTGAATTCTCCCAAGTGTGAGGACTTCTCTTCAATAAGTCAGGCTGAGCTGCCACTGCCCTAAGGAAGCTACAAGGAAGCTTTTGTCTCCCTGGGGCCAGAGGAGTGAGAAGTTTTCTCTTTAAAGAACAAAAGCTCAAACTTGAGGTACTTACAGGTATAGATACTGAATTTACATTAGTCAAGTGGTTTGGGAAGCCCAAATCCAGAAAATAGAGAAAAAAAAAAACAAAAAGCATTAAACTCTTATGGTCCCAGAAGATACACATATTAAAACCGTTTTCCAGAGAACATAGGACTCCAGTGGCAAACATTCATGTTAAATAATGAGCTAATAATTAAGAAATTAAAATCCACCAGAAAAGATGCACCATCAGAGTGAAAGTCAGCAAATGCAAAAAATAGAATTAGTTCTTCAATACTTAGAGATGATAGAATAGTTTGAAAGAGATAATAAAATATACGTGTTAAAATAACTAAAGAGCTAAAGGAGGGCACAAGGCAAAACAGCGAAAAGAAAGCCAAAAGAACTTCTCAAAATTAGAAATTCAGTTCTTGAATTCAGATGGCTTCCTGGTCAGAGTGAGCATATAGAGGTCAGGCCGTGGATCGAGTCCTGGCCTGAGTTTATCTCCACAGTTGGTCTAGTGGCTCCATGGACTCACCGCTTTGCAGTTACTGCCCAAGTCCATAATCAGGATGTAGATATTTAGCAGCTAGAAGACCCCATACCGATTCCCTGATCTGCCCAGTTTAAGAGCCATTTTTGTAGGAAGGGCTGAGGGGAAGCCCCCAAAGAGAAAAAATAAAAGGGCAAGAACTCAGTGTACAGGTTAAATGAATTCACATAGCCGAAGAGGGGATTTTTGAATAAAAAGATATATCTGTGGAAATTACACAGAATGTGGCAGGGATAAGTAAATGGGAAATGTTTTTGCAAGTTAGGAGAACCATTTTACAGATGGGAAATTGAGGCCCAGAGTGGGTATCTCCCTGAGGTCACTTCTAGGTTAATAGCATAGCTCAGACTAGATTCTCTGGAATCTCTGAGACTCTCAGAGCTGAGAACCTAAATGAGGTGAAGAAAACTTAGGACACAATGGAACACCATTTTCAGGCTGTGGTCTCTGAATGGAAGAAAAGCAACCTAGAATGGGCTTTGATGGGAATGGGAAACGAAGGGAATTAGGAGAGAGAGACACTACCACCCCCTCCGCCAGCTGAAGCTGGCTCTCTTGATGCGCCAGGAAGAGACATACGTGTGGGTGTGCCAGCAGTGGGTAGCAGTGGAGGGTGCACTGACTGTGTTTCCCAGAGAGGCACGGGGGAATGAGATGGGATTCGGGTCATCTGTGTGTTCCTGGCAGTCCACTGCCTAGAGAGAGGGTCTGGCGGGGCAAAGTGGCCTGCATTCAACCTGAAGGTTCTCACAGGGCAGGGCTTGCACTGAGCACCTCCTTGTGTCTGGCCAGACAGCACAGGACAGATGGTATCCTGGTCCATGCAGCAGTGACCAGCCCATCCACCATCATGGCACCAGCCATGGCATCTTTCTGCAGGAAATCCTGCTAAGAGCTGATTTTCACAGAATGGAGTGATGAGCATCGCAGGCTTCCTGGACTCCTCACTGAGACACTCCAGGTTCCTCTGCCATGACCCTGTGGCCTCCTCCTAGACTGAGCACTTGATCAGTTTGGTTCATTCACTCAGTTGTGTTCAACTCTTTGTGACCCCATGGACTGCAGCCCACTAGGCTTCCCTGTCCATCACCAGCTCCCAGAGCTTACTCAAACTCATGTCCATTGAGTCGGTGATGCCATCCAGCCATCTCATCCTCTGTTGTCCCCTTCTTCTCCTGCCTTCAATCTTTCCCAGCATCAGGGTCTTTTCCAATAAGTCAGTTCTTCTCATCAGGTGGCCAGAGTTTTGGAGTTTCAGCTTTAGCATTAGTCCTTCCAGTGAATAATCAGGACTGATTTCCTTTAGGATGGATTGGCTGGATCTCCTTGCCATCCAAGGGACTCTTGTGAGCACTTGATAGAACAGGAGAAATTGGGAAGGAGCCTCTGGGGAGCTCAGGGAAACCAGTGTCCACAACCCCAGGCCTTCTTCAGCCTGTCTGTCAGCTCTGCCTACCCCTGGGTCTGGTTGTGGTAACAGTAACCCCACACTATGTTCACCTCCGTGAGTTACAGACACTTGGCTTCCAGACACCCCATCAGGAGGAACAGCTGTTGAGGTAGGGGAGGGCTTCTCCCTCCAACAAGAATGTGGCAGGGTGGAGTGGGGCAGGCTCACCGTTGCTACAGTGGGAGAGAGAGAAGGGAAGCAGAAAGGAAATTGGGGGCACCAAGTCCCCAAGATTCCTGGCAGCAAGGTAGAGGCAGCCTTGGACCATATAGACGGGGGCATGTGGGAGCTCCTTTGCATCTAGGAAATGTATGCTCATTTCCTGCGATCTGAACTACAGCCTGCTGGGACATGGCTTCCTATGTAAACAGCATTATAAGATGCCTAGGTTTCCGGGCTAGCCCAATGAAGCCTGTCTAATAAATTCTTTTTGTCCTATGGGCCCCCAGACAACAAGCCATAGCTTTGTGAAGGGTTTGGGGAAGGAGGACCTAGGGCAAGGAGACTGCTTGTTGTCCAGAGCTGAGATGACTCTGGAAGGAGTCAGGGGCTCTGGAGCCATGCAGGGGTGTGCCCAGGGCCCCTAACCTGTCCAGTACTTGGTGACCTAGAAAGATAAACAGAGCAGCCGAGGCTGGTCCATGGAAGAAGGCAGAGAGGGGAACAGGAAAAGCCCTCGGAGAGAGAGAGCTTGGAAAGCCAAGTGCTGCTCGCTGGGTGTTCACCTTTCCTGGGATGGGTTTCTCTGTGTTGGTTGATGGTGGGATGGGGAGAGACAGGTTAGAGGCCCTGCCAGGCTGCAGTTATTAGCTTTGAGTGTGTTTTCACTTACGTCCTCCTGGACTTCCTGCCTTCTGCTCTCTGTCACCTGGAATTAGGACACAGGTGATTAGGCTTGAGGTAATGGGGCATCTTTCATCCTCCCTTCTGGCACCAACCATGGGGTCCTGGTGCCGCAGTGGAGCCCTGGAGTCACGTGTCCTGATGGGGCCCATCGGTGGTGCGGCCTGCGGGGTTTTCAGTCTGGTCATCATACACCAGCCAGTCAGACTGTCAGGCAGACAAGGTTACCTGTGACACTCTATCTGATGGTCTCAGTGTCAGCATCACTGAGATCTCCTGTGTGTGGACCCCTGAGCTGGTGCAGGGCAGGTCAGCACAAGGGGGTGAAAAGGAAATGAGTCCAGTTTCCCTGCTATCAAAATCCAGAATGGGTATTTCCTCTTAAAGAAAAACAGATGTGAGTTACTCAGATGGCACTGAGCGAGCCCTGCCCTGTGTTAATCACCCAAAAGGGCAAAAGATGTGCTGCTATTCTCATGGAGTTTATACTCTGCTGAGAAGTCAGCGCTCACGTACATGAGACAGTGTGGCTGGGAGTTCTCAACCACAGGACCTGCTCTGCACTGGCCGCACTAACCCTCACGACTCTGTGAGCTGTGTGCCCCTGTTGTCCCATTTTACAGCAGGAAAGACTGAGGCTCAGGGAAGGGAACGGACTCTCTGAGGTCCTCAGCCAATAAATGGCAGAGAATAGAGAAGAAGGAAGCCCACATGGGCAGGGAGTGCGCACAAAGCTTCATGCAGGAGGAGGTTTGGCTGCAGCTGGCACAGGCCAGGTTTTAGTAAGAAGACCAAGTGAGGAAAAGCAGGGGTGAGTGCTGTGCTTCCTCTTAGAAGTCAGTCCCACCCTTCTTTTCTTGCAGCACCCACATAGCCCTAGGTGTCCAGTCCAGCCATGCATTGGAGGACAAGCTCTGCAGAGGTGACAGAAGGGTCCCAGGCCCTACCCATCACCCAGCCGACATGCTGCCCGTTCATTCTGTCCTTCATGCAGCACTCATTCCAGAGCCTTCTCTCTTTGCCAGACTCTACTGAGGCCCTGGGCATTGGAGAGGAGGCTGCGTGGCCTTTGCCCTCCGCGTCTTGTGGGAGACCATGACGTGAACAGGGGCCATGCCTGTGGTCAGTTCTAAATCCCCCGGGTTTGCTTTCATGGTGCACACCTGGCCCTGGCCTCTTTTATTTCATTCCCACAGATGGTGCTGCATCTTGTGCGTTGGGTTTCCCCCTGAGGCAGGGAGGCATTGAAGGAGTTTAAAGGAAAGGGGCTTGCCGTCTTTTCCAGTGTTCTGTGGTCAGGGACCTTCCCTCTTCCCGCTCGGGTCGGAACCACATTCAGGTGGTTCACTTTGGATAAATGTGACTGGCCTCATACTTTGTCCTGAAAAACAAAAAACAACCCCCCGTCCCCGCCAAACCCAGCTCTGCCATTCACAGAGCACCCAGCACCTGCCCCTCCTGGAAACCCAGGGCCTGGCTATTCTTGGTGAGTCTTAAGCTCCCTCTTTCCCCCTGGGTGGAGGCCCTGACTGAAGACAGCCCGTGTCTGGGGACAAGGTGACCTCCAGACTTCTCCAGCTTCTCGGGACTTCTTCAGCATCTGCTCTTCCTCCCGCCAGCTGGTGCAGCCGCAGTGGGCTGCTGATGCACATCCTGGCCTGCCTGGGGAGGGGGCCACTGGATGGCCGGGGGGCGGTGTCTGGGGAGCTGGAGGCAGGGCTCAGCTGGCTGTGAGCCTCCCGCCTCACTTCCACCACCTCCAGCGCCGGACACACCGTGAACCTGCTTTCCTTCCCTCTCTTGACTTCAGACTGAATAGCGCTCTTGCAGGTGCGGCCTGCCTCACTGTGAGCCGGCAGCTTCTCCCCTGGGCCTGGGGAGAGGCGGTGAACTTAACCAGAGGCACAAATGGCTCACTGTGCCTCCCCGACGCGTGGCTTCTGAAATATTTATCAGTGCTTTGGAGATGAAAAGCTGCTGTTATTACAGTGTGGGGGCTGGCACCCGCGGGCCGGGCAGCATTCCTTGACCAAAGCCGGCAGGGAGCGGGCTATCTGAGCCCTGCTTTGTGTTCAGGGGATGTGTTATTTTGTTTGAGGGGCGACACCATTGTTCACTACTGTACCCCTCAGTAGTGAGGGGTTGTGTTGGTTGCCTGGAATGTAGTGCCTGGAACAGAGGAGACCCTCAATTTCTGAATGAATATTTCTTAAAGGAGGAGGGGGTTATTCAAACAATATCTGTCCTTAACTCTGCGCTGTTACAGAAAGGCTTTCCCTTTTGAAGGTGGCCTTTCAGGCCTGCCTACACACAACTAAACTTTTCCATAACAGCATCACACTCACACCTCGTTTCGTAATCTTCTGCTTTCACTTCGTGTTATTTAACAGTATTTCCTGCTCCCCAACGTTCAAGGTTTGAGCACTGTCATGTTTTTCTTTTTTTAATTTTTTCCTAGATCACATCAAAGTGAGTCAGCCTACCCCATGCCAAAGTTGGAGAGAAATCTACCCTTGGTCTTACTTCCCACTCCTCCTATAGGCCCTTATGTGGTTCAGGGAAATGGAGGCAAGGCCTCAGGTCTTCAAGCCATGACCACTTGAAGGGATGCCCAGCTCCCTTCCCACCCCACCCCACCATACCTTCATCCCAGGCACAGGGGGGTCTGCTGAGTGCAGAGAGAAGCCAGACCTTGTAGCACGCCTGCGGCTAACACCTCCCAGTCTCCGGCACTGACACCCCCAGTTCCAGCTGTGTTCACCCCAGGTCCTAAGGGGCTGATCTTGCAGCTGGCAAGTCTATTCACCCAACCCCCACCCCTGAAAGTGACCCAGAGCTCCCTGTAAAAAGGCCATCCTTCCAAAAGAGAATGAGGACAATGGAAAATAAAATTTTCATTTTTAGCATCTCCATACAATAGCCAAAACTGATAGAAGTTAATTATATATCACTTGTGTTCTCCGTGTTGCTGCATCAGCTTTGGAATGCTCCTTTTCAGATTTATGTGTAGCTCGTCTCATTCCTCAAAGGAGTTCAGGCAGCTACAAGAATGAAGACAATAAAATAGAAAAAAATATATAAATGAAAAAATCACGACCAAGGAAAACACGGAGTAGAACAAAATGTCAAGTATCACACGTCTCCTGACTGTAAAGTCTGCCTGGAGTTGCCGTCCATTGTTTACTAAAACAGCCGCTCCCGTTAGATGTTTCCAGTTTACTTCGTTTCAGTGCTTCTTTGCTGTGGTTGCGGTTTTCATTTTGCTGTGACAGATAGTGCTGCGGCTAACACCGTCTTACTGAGAGCTTTGTGCTTCTCTTGAGTGATTATTCAGGATAAATTCCCAGGAGAGAGATTACAGGATCAGAAGGTCTGAACTTCTGTGCAGCTCTAGCTCCGAAGCACCAGATTGCTTTCTGAGCGAGTCCTACCGGTTTATAATCTAACTTCCTGGTCTGTTCTTTAGCTGGGAGTTGAGCCCCCGCATGTGTGGGAGGGGTCTTGGCCTGGGGCAGGGGTGGGGTGCACAAGTTCCTGTTGACAGGATGGGCAGGAGAGGAACAGAAGGTGCCATCTGCCCTGAGGGAGCTCCGAGGGTGAGGCTACCTGTCTTTCGAGCTGTGTGGTGATGGTCAAGGGCCCAGGCCTGATGGGCATCGTCCTCTCCCTCCCTCTCCCCAGCCAGTGATGGCCATGCTGTGTCCTGTATGCCAGATCTGGGTTCCCTGTGCTGTGGGAAAACCAATACTGCTTATATCCTGCCCCCTGCAGTGTAAGAGGGCCATGAGGGAGGGCTGTGGCATTGTGGTGGGCACCAGGAGACCATGGAGCCTTCATCCAGGAAGAGCAGTCAAAGCACCGTCATGTATGATATTAGTGTTGATAAAAAGCCCTGTGGTCAAAGAGATTGGCAGTGCCCCAAGGGCTCCAGTCATATCTTCTCCATGAGACAGGGAGCCCTCCAATGGCAGGGCCCATAGATCAGGAATTCCCCAAAGATGGGAACAGTGTCTTTCCTATTTGCTTGAGAGCCCCACAGGGGCTGTCTCCCATCCTATAAGGTGCCTCCTGGGAGCATAGTTCCTTACCTCCTTCCGCAGACTGGGAGCCTCATGAGGACAGGGACCATGTTCTTCCTCTCTCTTGGGGTTCCGCATCTCCAACACACACAGTGGATGTTCTCGCTGGTGCTGGACTCTTGGAGTAACTAGACAGTCAGCTTCTTGGAATGGTGTTGAACGTCTGGAATTTTTCAGTGTCAGACGCTTCACCATTCATTGAACAGGGGCCATGTGCACAGGCTGAGCCCTTGGCCTCTGGCTCCTGGCCCCTTCTGCTTTCATCTGGCTAATTGTAGAACCAGACTCTTGGCTGGTCTAGAAGAGGCTTCAGGAAGGAAGGGGGAGGTGGTGGGATGGTGGCAGCTAGAATGGGCATCTCTTACTCCAGGAGGGGTGCTCTCTCCGGAAGTTTGGGCCAGGGGTCAGGGCTGCCTCCGGCATCTCACAGGTTGGTCCAGAGGAGCAGGGCTAAGCTAGCCGCCCAGGAGGTGTAGTACTTAGGTAGCACTAAGGCTTCATGGAGTCCCTTCCCTACATTACCTGCTCTCACCGAGGAGAGCGCCTGAGTGTGGGAACAAGTCGGTACAAGTTAACAAAACTCAGGGGAAAGAAACTGAGGTCCAGGGAGGTAAATGATCAGCCCAGGATTACACAGGTTAGAAAAAATGAGGACTCCACCCTTCTCTGACTTTAAGTCCAGATCTCTTTGCTCTTTGGGGTCCCTGTGAAGAGTCTGAGGACTGCTCTGTAGACAGAACAAAGAAGGGGCTTCCATTGCAGGAAACCTACTGCCCCACCTATGCATGGACTCCCAGCCTTAGAGCTAAGGCAGTCCCTGCTTCGAGCTGTCCTCAGTCACTAATACCTCAGTGTGAATGAGTTTGAAACCCTTCCTAAGAGCCATGCAAGAGTGAAAGTGTTAGTTGCTCAGTCGTGTCTGACACTTTGCGACCCCGTGGACGGTAGCCCATCAGGCTTCTTTGTCCATGAGGATTCTCCAAGCAAGAATACTGCAGTGGGTTGCCATTTCTTCCTCCAGGGGGTCTTCCTGACCCGGGGATTGTACCCAGGTCTCTCACATTGCAGGCAGATTCCTTACCATCTGAGCCACCAGGGAAGTTCTAAGAGCCTTGGGAGATTAGGAATCCTGTAAGCCTCAGTCCAGGGAAATTCAGGGACCAGAGACAGAGGAAGGAGAAGCAACTCGGTGGCCCCAGAAACACATGCTGCTGACCTCATGTTTGACCACCAGCTGCCAACTCTCCAATCCTTCCCCCTGCCATTTTCTTGTAGGGCTTTCTTCACACTGTCTACATGGAGCAGAGTAAGAGCATTTCAGCCTTTCTTTAGAGGCTTTTATGACTCAAGGACAGGGGATAAGCATCTTGAGGACACATGGTAAGGAGCTGGAGGTGCCACAGGGCTAAGATTTCTGTCCCAGCTCTACCCTGCAGGCTGGGCAAGGACCCCAGAGGCTGCCCTGCCTCCAGTCCAGCCTGGGCAGCTTCACCTCCAGCTGTCTTCTTCATCCTGCTAAACTCCCTCTGTGCTTCCTCCGCAGTTTTCATGAACACGGCCATCCCCATTGCAGCTGTCCTCATCGTAAGTGGATCCTTTCTCCGTCTCCCATTGTTGGGGGGTTGGTTGGGGGCAGTGGGGATTTCTGGAGAGAGAGAATCCCAGGGTTTGGCCTTTCTGTACAGGGGCTTCAGGAGCTAGGTTCAGCAGGGGCACTGAGAACAGGGTCACGGATGGCAAGTCTGTCTGTATATGGAGCTGGTCGCTTCTCCACACCCCATCCAGGCAGACAAGACCTCTGCCTTCCAGCCTGGAAGACCTGATGCTTAGTCTCGAGATCAATTAAACTTTCTTTTAAAAAGTGCCATCAAACTTCTTCATTATAAAAGTGAGACACGTTTTTGTAGAAACGTTGGGGAATTCAGAAGGGAAAAGGCAAAGAGAACTTAATTCACCCATAATCCCACTGGCAACAACTTCAATGTGTTTCTTTCCAGTCTTTTCTTGAGTCACAGAATACAGCATTTTTACAAAAATAGGATTGTGCTTCACACGCAGTTTTGCAACCTTTTTAAAATTTAAGACTATGACATGAACAATTCTCTGTGTCATTAAATATCACAGTGGTGGTTTTCTAAAGCAATTTTGGCCAAAGCTGTGTGGGAGCTGAGTAGTGGGGGCCAGCAGCACACCCCTCCAAAAAGGCCACACGCCCACAGCCCCTTCTCTCAGGACTCCCATCCTTGACTTCTGTGACTGCTGCAGTTCTTTAAAGAGATGCATTTCTTTCCCCCGGGGCCGGAGTCCCTGAACTGTGTCAAGTTCACAGCCTGTCAGTCACGCTTGGGAATTCACTTTCAACATGACTTATTGGGCTGGTTCCCGGCCTGGCTCTTGGGGAACTGTGGGTAACAGAGGCTACCGAGCCAAGCCAGGTAGCCGGAGGCTGGGGGGCACAGCTGAGGAGGTGGTTTTGTAAATAGCATGTTTACATTTTCCGGCTGAGGACTGTTGTCTGAGAGTGGGCAGAGCTGACCTAACCTGAGGGCTCCTGGTGTTCCTGGAATGAAGGAGGCAGGGCCAGGAGGGATGGTTCCATGAGATGACTCTGAGGATGACAGCATCTCCAACCAGAAGTTCCCCTGGATCCCTTGCTCCCCGCTTCTGGTTTCCTTCCCCGGAGACTGAGGCCCGCCAGTGTGGGAGGGGCCCGTGCCCTGAATCCCGCTCTGCTCTGTCTCATTTGTGCCTCTGTCCACAGACCTTCGTGGGCCACGTCAGCTTCTTCAGAGAGGCCGACTTCTCCCCCTCAGTGGCCTTCGCCTCCCTCTCCCTCTTCCACATCCTGGTCACACCGCTGTTCCTGCTGTCCAGCGTGGTCCGGTCCACCGTCAAGGCTCTGGTCAGGTGAGAGGAGGGGTCCGGCCAGGGCGACAGGCTGCTCATGTGTCGGGCCCAGGCTCGCTCTGGCGACCACAGCAACCATAGCTGTTTGGTCCCGGGATACGCCTGCCCGTTGATGTGGGCTTTGCTGAAGCTGGTTGTGGTTGGTCAGAGGGACATAGTCCATGTGTAGCTCCCCTCTACACCATCCCTGAGAAGGACTAGCCAAATTTCTTATGTCCTCCAAGGAGAGGGAACTCAATGTCACCTTCAAGACAACTTCATAAAAAAAAAAAAAAAATCGACTTTGAGCCGAACTTGGTATATCCTCATAAATTCTAACCATTGCTCCAAGTTCTGCCTTCCAGAGCCACTCAGAATGAACATCATCCCTCTCCCACATGATGACAGCCCCGCAGATGTTAGAAGGCATCCCTGAAATCCTTGTCTTCCCCAAGCTGAACACCCGCGGTCTCTCCACGGGACTCAGCACCTTCACAGTCCCGGTCGGTGAAGAGGCTTTCCCCAAGCACCTGCACCCCCTGGCCTGCACTCTGGGAGGCCCCACTTCAGGGCTCAAGAGCCCAGTGGTGACTCTGCCACTCTCCCAGAGGCATCACCTTCTTGGGAGTGAAAGCCTGGAGGTAAAAGGCTGAGGCTCTAGCTGGGGAATGCCACAGCTGGAGTGTGAAGATCTCCCGAAGCCGCTGAACTAGCTTTGTGAAAGCAACGGGCAGGCGTGCCTCTGGGGAGAGCTGGCTATGTCCTTCCTTATCACCAGTGGGACCAGACAGGAACAAACGTCCTCTGTACTCAAACCCCTCCAGCCTTGTGGGAAGTGACATCCCTCTCCTGAACCCTGGCAGGTCCGAGGCAGCTGGCAGGAGGGGTGGCTGTTGGAATGAAGTAGCTGATGGAAAGAGGGTCAAGGATGGAGGGGCATAACACAGCAGAGCTGTGGTCGTAGGAGAATCTCACTAGGGAGTAGCTGGCTGGAAAGGGATTAGCTCCCATTTCCAGGATCAACTGTGTTGACTCACTTTTAGTGACATTGTGAAACAACTAATGATCAACCCTCCTCCCCCACCCCTACCCCAGCCGATGATTCTGTGTAGAACCCATATATTCAGAGGTGTTACAGCTATGGGGAATCTCTTGCCTGACCCAGAAGCATTTCTATATAAATACTCCTCATCTCACCTCAGGATAGCTACAGCCTTTTTAAAGAAGGAGACCAGACTCTGGGCTGAAAGTGGGAACATAACACAGCCTGAAGCTTTACCCTAAGTCAGCTCCATCTCCCACTCCTTGCCCCCGCACCACCCCACCAAGCTGTGTTGGAATGGGGACAGAAGGAGAAGCAGGCAGAGGCTGGCAGTCTGCTCCTTGTATGGGGAGAGACTGTGTGCTCAGAACAGAGATAGGGGTGGGGTGGCCCCAGGCTGTTGGAAATTTTAGCAAAAGGTGGGATTGTATGAACAATTCTCAAGATTCCCCAGACACCTTGCCCACCCCTAGGGATAAGAGAGAATGAATCAAGTGAAGATTCTGGAACCTCCTCTGAGTTCATAAGGAAATGCTTGGGGTGGAGAATAGCCTTTTCCTCCTTGAGTTGGGAATAATACTTCTTCCACACCTCCCCCAGCAAGATCAAATTATTTAATGGGGATTCAATTATGTGCTTATAAACCATTTAACAGTGTCCGCTGTGTAGTTAGTAGTGATGTCATGTCATGTCTGACTCTTTGTGACCCCATGGTCTGTAGCCTGCCAGGCTCCTCTGTCCATGGAATTCTCCAGGAAAGGGTACTGGAGTGGTTAGCCATTCCCTTCTCCAGTGGATCTTCCTGATCCCAGGATTGAACATGGGTTTCTTGCATTGCAAGCAGATTCTTTACTGTCTGAGCCACCAGGGAAGCCCCAACTCAATGGTTAATAGCCAATCCTAATCCTAACTAACCTATCAGAACTCCCATAAAGCCCAACACCAACTATCCTTCAGTCTAATAACCAGACTAACCAACTAACTTTAAACTAACCCTAAAACTAGTCAGTCCCTCCTAATCCATGCCCTAACCTACTCCAGCTGACTAGTCAACACTAATAACCCTAGTAACTCCTATTGCCCCCACAGAATGGCTCTGGTCTGTCCCTTCCTGTGTGGGCTTTGTGGGGGCCACAGCTGGAACCTGAAGTCTTTTCAGAACTGCTCTCTCAGGCCTCACCCTCCTCCCTCTCCCCTCCTCTCTGCCCCCCCGGCAGGGTGAGGGGTGTCTGCGCTTCCTCTGCAGCGTGCAAAAGCTCAGCGAGTTCCTGTCCAGCGCAGAGATCCGTGAGGAGCAGTGTGCTCCGCGAGAACCCGCGCCCCAAGGCCAAGCCAGCAAGTACCAGACGGTGGTGAGTGCCCCCCTGCCCTGCACCCCAACTCCGGTGTATTTCTCTAACGCCTACAGCTCGAGCCCTGCTGTTGTCCTGCCTCAGCTTCCTTGCACAGCTCCCAGCCCCTGGGCCCTCACCTCCTCTAATAAACTCCAGCCCCTCAAGGTTGTGAACCGCAAGCGTCCAGCCCGGGAGGATTGTCGGGGCCTCACGAACCCACTGCAGAGCCTGGCCCCTGGCACAGATGGGGATGCTGACAACTGCTGTGTCCAGGTGAGTCCTAGACCCTGCACCTCCATGCCCGGCCACCCAGCACCATCTCCACAAGGGAGCACAATGTCTGAAGGATCAGACACCTGGGTCCTGAGCCCTCTGCCCTGGATGGAGGTCACCCTGCCTGCCTGTAGTGTCCATAGGAGCCCTGAGACCAGGGCCAGTGCTTCAATCTCCACCAAGTGGGGGCACCTGTGGCCATCCTCTGGGGAGGGTGCCTCAGGTAGAGGTCTGCATGAGAAGGCCATGCTCCAACTCCCCTGCCTTGGAGGTGGACTGGAATCAGTGTGTGTTTTGTTTTGTTTTTTTGCTTTCATGGGGGAGGGGAGGCAAGACTATTCACACCAAACTCAGCTGCCTTTCTGTTCTCTTCTGGTCGGTGGGGTGCCCCTAATGAAGATCATTGGAGGCTTCTTCACGTGGACACCCGATGGAATCCCCACACTGTCCAACATCACCATCCGCATCCCCCGAGGTATGACCCGGCTCACACCTCCATCATGGTCTAGGGGTGTCCCCCTCAGAATCATGTCTGAAGTGCCCCCTCCCCATGTTCCACTGAATGACAAGGAGAGAAAAAGAAAAATCAGGACCAATTGAGCAGCTGCTGTATGTGCACTCTTGGTGGGTGCTCTGGGGTACGAAGTCTAGAGAGGGGCTGGGCTCCTTCCTCGGGGAGTCCAGGTGCTTGGTGGGAGAGCAGCAGCAAGGACAGGGCAGGACAGCGGGGTCTTGATGTCAAACCATCTGTTGCAGACAGAGTGGGTGCTTCACAAAAGGAAAAGTGATCCCCAGTAGCCAGGGAAAGCATTGTGAAAGAGCTGGGGACTCCGAGAATGAGCAGGGTCCTTCAGGCCGTGAGCAGGGTAGACAGTTGGGCAGAAGCAGCAGCTTGAGCAAAGCATGGGAAGGAGAAGGATAGGGTGGCCTTTGTGGGGACCAAGAGGCACTGAGCTCACACTGGAGAGCACTGGAGAGAGACGTAGGCCCTCAGGAAAGGGCAGGGAATTAGTAGTAGAAGAACATGGGGAGCCAGAGATAGGGTGTGGGTTTCCAGAAGGAAAGGCTCAAAGGAGGAAAGGACTCCCTGGGGATTCTAGACAGGAGAAGAGCATGTGGGGGCCCTAGAGTTGGGTTGCTGCCTGTCTGTCTGGGTGGTAGTTGTTCAGACTCTCTCTGGCCTCCGCTCCCCCTGCTGCCCTCCCTACCTGCAGGTCAGCTGACCATGATCGTGGGGCAGGTGGGCTGCGGCAAGTCCTCGCTCCTCCTCGCCACCCTGGGGGAGATGCAGAAGCTCTCGGGGGCTGTCTTCTGGAACAGGTACTGTGTGCACCTTCCGGGATCAGTCAGTGGAAAGACAGCGGCAGGTGGGCAGCCCTCCTCGCAGCCGTTCTCAGTGCAGGGTGCGTCATGCGTGTATTGAGTGTGTTCCATGAGCGCTCGGTGAAACCAGTTACTTGTTACTCTCGTTACCATCATTAGCATTAGCCCTCACTATGTGCCAAGGACTTCCCTGCTGGCTCAGATGGCAAAGAATCTGCCTGCAATGCAGGCACCTAGGTTCGATCCCTGGGTCGGGAAGATCCCCTGGAGAAGGAAATGGCAACCCACTCCAGTATTCTTGCCTGGGAAATCCCATAGACAGAGGAGCTTGGCGGGCTACAGTCCCTGGGGTCACAAAGAGTCGGACACGACTGAGTGACTAACACTTTCACTATGTGCCAGGTACTTTGCCAAGTCCTCTGCACACACTATTTCATTTAATTCTTACGAAAACCAGCAAGGTGAGTACTGTTAACAGATCTCATTTTGGACAGAAGGGCCAAACGATTTGCCCTAATTCACCTACCCAATTAGTGGCAAAGCTGGAATTCAAACTCAGTTCTGTTTGACTCCAAACTCCACGTTCATTCGGCTGCACTGCCCCCCACTGCGGGGATCCATAACATGAACGTTGGTTTCTGGCTTGGTTATCAGCAAAGCTGATACAGACCAGTCAGTGCGTATTTCAAGGAACCAGAGATAAATCAGGCAAATGTGGGATTCTGGGCAAAGATCACTGTCTCAATTAAAGAGCCGAACCCCAGCCTGAGTCAATCATGAATCTATTATTTATGGCTATCTATTTCCCCAAAGCACTTGAAACTAGTTGATTAAAGATACATAAATGATAAAAGCTTTTTTAAAAGTAAGAAAAGAAGAGCCAAGAAATGAAGAGGGTGGGAAAACTGTTCAGAAACCTGGGCAGAACACGGCTACTGCAGTCAACATGTAACCTGGGTTGGAGTCCACCACCCTCTGCCCCCCAACACCTCCCTGCCCCCAAGTATCCAAGAGAAAGAGGGATATGATCAAGGTTTAAGGAATAAAAGTCGAGACCAATTCAACAGAGGACAGACTTTCCCTAGCAATCATTTCTAGGGGCAAATTAGCATTCAAGATGTCAGGTTTTTTCACCAACTTGAGAGCAGACTGAGGAGAGAGAGAGGCCTTGGGACAGGCCCCCCCATCTCCTGCTTTTCCAAAATGCCCCTGAACAGGGCACCCAACAAATGGCAAGTTTCCTTCCTCAACGGGGCTATGGGCTGGCAATGAGCTCCTTGGGTTTCCTATAACTTCAGACTCAGGAACCTTAATTCCACTGGGAATATGTTGTGTCTGGGGGCACAGGGTCTCTGCCTCCATTCCCCATCTTATTCAGGTGTTTCTCAACACAGCCTGACTGGAAAGGTCCAGGCATTGGATTGCCAGAGCCTGGTGCCAACTGCCTCTCAGGGCTTTGGAGAGAGGAGCCCTGCCACTGGCTGCCTGTGTATATCTGTGACAGGAAGACAGGAAACCCCAGTGAACTGTGAGCCGAACAGAACAACTGCTAGTCACTGCGCACCCGCTCTGCGCAGGCCCTTGGCTAGGTGCACTGCACACATGAGCTCATTGGATCCTCCGGCTGGGTGCTATTATCCCATTTCACAGAAGTAGGAACTGAGGACAGCGAGGTGGGGTGACATGCTCAGCATGTGGACCAGAGTCCCAAGCCTGGACTCTTTCCCTCAAGCCTGCCTGCTGCCTTGGGCTGGGGTGCCTTGGGTCTTAGCTCCAGAGATTATTCTCCAATTTCCATGTAGAGGGCAAGCTGGATCCTCTCAGGGCAGGGTGGGATTTCCTGGATGGGATTACACTGCTCAGAGACTGGGGTCACTCCTGGATTCCCATTTCTGCATCTGGCTCAGCCCTCTCTGAGCCTGTCCCCTTTGTCCCACTTCCTTCATCTCCTCCCCACCCTGCTCACCCTCGCGTGCCCTTTCACACCAGCATCAGACCTCTCTGTCCTCTGCAGAGGCCTCAGCCTCAGCTCCACCTCCTCTCCAAGCTCTCAGGGTCTGACTGCTCCTCCTTTCTCTTTGGAAGCCTCTGCCCCAGCCCCAGGGGGTCTCTCCAGGGAGTTAGAGCAGCTCTTTTGTGCAAGATTACTGTGTAAGGTACTTTATTTACTTCATTGTCTTGGTCACTCTTCACCAAACTCTATGAGGCAGGCGTTCTCATTATCCCCATTTAACAGATGAGAAAATCTGCACCAGCCCCAGGGGGTTCAGGGTCCTCTCCAGGGAGTTGGAGCGGCTTTTGTGTGCAAGATTACTGTGTAAGGCACTTTATTTACTTCATTGTCTTGGTCAGTCTTCACCAAATTCTATGAGGCAGGCGTTCTCATTATCCCCATTTAACAGATGAGAAAACTGAGGTGAAGCAGGTTGCCCTGAGCCACCCAGCTCTTAAATGGCAGAAGTGGAATGTACACTTAAGTAGTGCTCAAGTGCATGTGCTTTCCACTGTGTGCTGAGAGAGAAGGGGCTGGAGATCAACATGAAGAAACAGCCAGCCTGACGTTCAAGGCCAGCAGCCGCTATGGCTGTGATACCCTGCCCCCCGACCCCAGCAGAACCACCACATCGCTGCTCACAGCTCTGTCTGCATGGACACTCGCTCTCCTCAACAGGCAGCTTGGGCCCTACATCCTAGTTCTGTTTGAGGCTCAGGGAGGATCTCATGTCTCCTGAAGCTACTTTGTGGCAGTTTCCCTCCCAAGCATAGCGAGCACGTCAGGGTAGCCTGCAGCCCACCCTGAGAAGCTGTGAGAATTCATTCATGACTCAGCTTGTGCTCTGGTTTCTCTGCATTGGTGTATTTACTCGCCACATATTTATCGAGTGCCTGCTATACGCCAGACCTCAGGCACAGCAATAGGAATGCAAAGATCATGAAGACGTGGCCCTGCTTCCAAAGGAGGGGAACAGATATCCAGTGCCATGGTGCCACCTCGTGCCACCATCAAGCACAGAGGAAGAGTGAACTCTGAGGTCAAGGGGAAAAGACTCATGTGGACATGGTATCTGAGTTTTGAGGGACCCTTGTGGCTTCATCAGATGGAAGAAGCAGGGGTGGGAGGGGAAGATGTTCCAGGCAGGAGTATCAGGGTGGGCAAAGGCATGCTGATGTGAGAGGATGTGGTTCTGGTGCCCGGAGCAGTGGGTGTGAGGGGCGCTGGTGAAGGTCAGAACTGAAATGTAGGCTGAGCTGAGGTCAGATACCCTGTGTGCCAGGCCCAGGAAATAAGATTTAGTCTGAAGGCTGTAGAAGAAAGGTACTGATGATACAGGATGAGGGATGGGAGAGAGAGAGGCCACAGGAAGGGAGACCAGCCCCGAGCTCATTACAGTAACTGGAAGGAGTAGGCTGGCCGGACATGGCTCATTGGCTTCATCTGCTCTCAGAATCCTGGCTTGTACACAGCTCTGCCTGGCCCACCTACGCTGGGCAGTGAGTTAATTGTACGGGCTGTTTGTTGAGGGCCCTTCTACGTTACTTGCAGGAGCTCCATGCCTCAGACCTTGGGCGCCAGGTCTGCAGGGAGATGATGCACTTGCAAAATGAACCAAGAGCAAAATAGCGTTTGACCCAGCAGCCCCTCCCGAGGGCCTGCCTGTTTGCAGCCAGAGGTGAGGGCGATGCCAGGTTGCTCCCATATATTTTTTAATCCATACCAGGGCTGAGACCTGGTAACCAGGCAGCCAGAAAGAGTCCCAGGAGGCCCAAGGCAGAGATTTGGGGGAATAGGAGGCACACAACAGAGAATGCTCTGGGATACAGGTTTGTGTGTGCACCATTCATTTATTCCTTCCCTGAACAAGATGAGCAGTACTGCTGAGCACATAGGATCAGAAGTTCAGGAGGCAGGCTGCCCGAGTTCAGATCTGGACTCCATCCTCTGGGAAATTCTGTGACCCATCTGCACCAGTTTCCCCTTATTACCCACGGAGTTAATGTGAGGCTTAACCTGGCACATACCAAGTGCCCTATAAATATTAGTGTAAATATTATTCTTTGACAATGTACTTCTATGCCAGGAAAAAAATTCCCCTATTGCTCTTTAATTATACCCCAGCCTGTCTCCCAGGAGAGACTGCAGTGAGCTCCCTGGGGACAAAGATCATATCTTATTTGTCTCTCTGTATCTACAGTGCCTTTGCTAAATGAATGAACTGGGAACAGTTTATGACCTTTAGGAGACTGCCATTAAATACGTCTTTATGTCTCTCTCCTTCCCACACACCTTGGCCCAGGCTGTTTCCCTCACCCATAATTCTACCACCCAACTTTTCCACCAACATTTAGAATGTACAAATCCTCTTTGTGTGGCCTCATATCGCATGCTTGTGTGTCTGTCTCCCCCAGGACACTGGGCTCCTTGGAGGTGGGGCTGGAGGGTTATTCCAATGCGGTGCCCACACGGGATATGTATTTTGTGAGCCACTCTGTGTAGGCTACAAAGGAGAAGACCTGGCCCCACCCTCAGGGGGCTCACCAGTCTTAGGTGGACAGAAGCCTGTGGGGGACCCGGAGTCCAGGGGTAACGCCCTGAATTCCAGGCTGAAGAATTACTGTGGCTGCACTGAGAAGATCCCACACATCAGCTGCTGGGCTCCAGGTCTCTGGGAAAACTGTGCAGCTTTCAAAATTCTCTCTAATGATACTCGCCTGCCCCAGCCCAGCTCTGTGCTCTGATGCACCATTAACCTGGAATTTGCAAACTCTTTCCTTGATCATTAAGAGAAAAACATTCTGATAAGCGGTCAAAATTAGCAGATATACTCTAGTGAAGTTCTTTCCTTGGAAATAAAAAAAGAGAACCATTAGTGTCCACAGTAGATTGATTTTAGATGTCCCCCGGGAGCCAGCAGGAAGCAGGGATCCGAGAAAAACTTAGGAGTGAGAGCCCAGCTCCCCACCAGGAACTGCAAACTGGCCTCACTGGAGCTCCCTGCTGCTCCTGCCACCCGCTAGGGTGTGGGCCCGGGCCCTGCTTTCTCTCAGACACTCTCAGAACATTGCTGCCTTGTGGTGGTTGGGTGTGAAGGCTGCTTCCTGAGACGCCTGATTCCCCAGGGGTGAAAAACAGCTCCTCTTAGATTTCCCTGGTGGTCCAATGGTTAAGACTCTGTCTTCCAATACAGGGGGTGTGGGTTCAATCCCTGGTCAGGGAACTTAAGATCCCACATGCTGTAGAGTGTGGCCAAATGCAAAAAAAAATAGGCTCCTCTCAGCATAGCCTTGTGATCCATCTGTTAATACAGTCCCTGGAGCCTTTGGGGAGTTAGGTCAGGAGCTCAAGGACACCCCAGGCTTCCTTGGCAGTTGTGGAGAGATGGTGGGCAGACAGAAGGGGCGCTGTGTGAACGTGACAAGCCTGCCTTGAGAACGGGATGATCTCTGGCTGTCGTTCTCACTCTGCCTCTCAATAGCTGTGTGACGTTGAGCAGGTTATTTCACTGGTCTGAGCTGTAGTTTCCTCATCTGAACAATAGCAAAAACCCTTTCCTCCCTCAGAGATTTGGCATTGGGACCCAGTGACCTCAATTGGAAAGGGCACTGTGGGTGAAAGGTTACATTTCAGAGCAGCAATAAGTATCTCTGGGGCGGGATGTATGGACCGTGGAGACCTGTAAGGCCTAATTTGCCCTTCCAACCTCAGTCCCCACAGCTTTCCTCTGTGTTTATTGTTGGGGGTCTTAGATGAGTGTTGGGGCCTTTGGATTCCTCCTCTGTCTGCACCTTTGAAACCAAACACTGAGCTGAAAGGATGGTCTCCCCACGCCCCTAACTCCATCCCTCATTCTCAAACCCCATCCTCATCTTTCCCTCCAACCAACTCTGAGCTGTGCTGTTAATACATTCTCCCAGTGTCACGGTGAGGTTCCTACCATGACCTCAATTTTATAGGTAAGGAAACAAGGCTACCTAAGTAAAGGGACTTGCCTAAGATTTCACAACCAGTGAGTAGAGAAGCCCCTCAGATACGGACTTTCCAGCCCATGTTCCTTCCGCTTCTCTCACTGCCTGCACTTGTGCTAGCTCCTCCTCCAGCCCGGAATTCCCTCCTTCCACTCCCAGTCTCAATCCTTCTCTCTTTGAGGTTCCATTCACCTGTAACTTCTATGAGCCCGTCCTCACTTTCTCAGATTTCTTCCTCCTCCAAACTACTTGTAAATATACATTTGGACTTACCTGGTGGTCCAGTAGTTAACACTTTGCCTTCCAATGCAGGGGGTCCTTGGTCTTTTGATCCTTGGTCAGGAAGCTAAGATCTCACATGCCTCGCAGCCAAAAAGCCAAAACATGAAACAGAAGCAATATTGTAACAAATTCAAAAAAAGACTTTAAAATAGTCCACATCAAAAAAAAAAATCTTTTAAAAAAGTATAGTTTTCTCTGATTCTAAAAGAATGTACATTGAATAAGAAAAGAAGCAAGTGTAAAGAGGGCAAAAACCACCTAATATGAACACATACAATATCCACCACCCAGAAGTTTCCAGTCTTTTTTCTGCATGTTTGCATATGTGTTTGTATACTTTTCTCCCAAAGTTCTATAGCAGTTTCTTGCTCCTACTTTTCTTTTGGCCTCTATAGCTTTCTGACTTCTGTATGTGTGGGATTCAGTCTGCCAGTCCATGAGCCATTTGAGGGCAGGCTCTGGGCCATGATTCAGGTTGGTGTGCACTCAGGGACCCAGCTCCCAGCTGGCTGCAGAGAAGGAGGTGGGTCAGAGAACTGGAGAGATAATCTTCTTAGCTCAGTGTTTGGTCCCAAAAGTGCAGGCAGAGGAGGAACACTCCTTTAATAGCCCAGCAATCAATGGGAGGAAGCGCATGCCATGTGTACCCTTCTTTACTTTTCAGATTAAGAAATACATATACAACAAGGAGGCTCATTCTAGAAAGGCTGGAACTATGCTGGAAAGAGGAGACGATGAACCTGGATTCACACCACAGGCTCCCTTCTCCCTAGCTCTGACCTTTGGGTACATCAGGCAAACTCTAAGCCTTGGTTTTTCTGTAAGATGGAAAACCTCTTTATAGAGTTGTGAGGATGAAACCATGGATACAAACAACTGCACACAATGCCTCACGTTGAGTGCCAGCCCCCCTCCCTTCCTTCCTCCCAAATAATTAAAGATGTCTGTTATCAACCTCCATTTATAACAGATCTCCCATATGCTAAGCCCTGTGGGGGCTAAAAAAGATGCTCTTCCTGCCTTAAAATCCCACTGGGGATAAACGACTTACACAGGGACTTATTAGAGGGGAAAGTAGTCCATTATAAGGGCTAATTGAGCAGCCCAGATAATGATGCAAACTGAGTTAGAGCCGAAGGAGCGCCCTGTGTCCCGGGGTCCTTGGGGAGGCCACAGATGTGCTTCCCTCTGGATAAACAACAGCCTTTGCAACTCTGGAAGCAGTCAAAGCAGAAGACTGCAGAGATAAGCCTCTCTGGGCTGTGGAAGCAGAGTTAGAATTTGGAAGCTTGGGTTTTTTATCTGTTTCATGTTACCAGCTTGTCCATAAATCACAGCAATCTGATGATTAAGCAATACGAGTTAGGTTGAGTTGAGAGAATGAAGTGAAACTAATAAAGATTGAAGAATAAGATCATAGGGAGTTGGTGATTATATACCCATCAAGGTCTCAATTAAGTTCTGCCCCTCAGCAGAGGACAGAAGAGAATTTCATCTGTCTTCTTCCCATCCCTGTTTCTATCCATCCTGATTTTCCTTGCAAGAAATTTATCAGAGCTATGGCCTGGGTAGTCATAGTGAGGCAATATAACATAGTCATTAAGAGCATGGAGCTTTGGAATCAGACAAATCTATTTCCTCTGCTATTTGCTGGATGTGTGACTTTGGACAAGTTACTTAGACTCTCAAAAATCTCCTTGTCTTTAAAGAGACTTTCCTTGTCCATAAAGAGACCTCTTCCATATGGTTTTTTTGAACTTTAAAATAGATAATAGTATTGCAGTGCTAAACTCCGGTAGATAGTGAAGGCCAGGGAAGCCTGGTGTCCTGCAGTCTATGGGGTCACAAAGAGTCAGACACGACTGAGCAACTGAACTGAACTGATTGCAGTGCTTATCACTGTGCTTGTCAAGATTATAATAAATGTTAGCTGGTTTTATTAAAGTAATATCTGCATGAAAACAGAACAGATTGATTTTCCCCAAATGTGCATGTCAGATGTACACACTTCATTGGCAGAAGGTTGCTTCTGGAAGGTTGGAAGGTGGCCTGGGGCAAGAGAAAGAGCACTAGCAAAGTTGGCACCAAAATTCAGGTCACTTCACAGTGTTTTTCAAAAAAAATTTTTTACTATAATTCACAGTATGAGATGCATTTTATACCACAGTCTGCTACATTTATGCACTGATAGGCGAGAAAAAATTTTACACAAAGAATACACATCTTGACCACATGTGGTACAAACTGGTTTTGGGGTGGGGGAATTGTATGTTGGTTTGTTTTAGCGCAGTTGCAGTTTACTTATTTCGGACCCTATATTGGGTCCCAATCCACAGTTTGAAAACACTGTATGAAATGATTATGACCTTTGGAAAGTCACTTTCCCCCTCTGAGCTTTAGTTTTCCCAACTAAAAGCCCGTCCTGACACCAAGCCAGCCTCGCTGCTGCTGAGAGTGGTGCCAGGGGCACTGATGAAGCCCTTGCTGCTTGGAGGACGCCCATCCAGGGCCTGTGGGAGGGACAGACGTTGAGAAGCCACTTGGGGACACTGGGGATGGGTGGGAGGGGTGGGGATTGTGGAGGTTGCTTCTCCCCAAAGACACAATGTGATCTAAATAAAGGCGGTGGGCAGGGGAGAAGTAACTGGTGGTGTTTTTTCCCATTTGTGCCCCAGCAGCCTTCCTGACAGCGAGACGGGAGAAGACCCCAGGTACAGCCTTGGGACTGGGTTGGAAGTGGGTCCCCAATAAAGGGAAGGAGCTTGGGGGGATTCCCTGGTGGTTCAGTGGTTAAGACTCCACACTTCCACTGCAAGCAACACAGGTTCAACCCCTGATCAGGGAACGAAGATCCCAAATGCCACGCTGTGTGACCAATTTTAAAAAAGGAAGAAGAGGGAATACAGGGGAGGAAAGTAGTTTTAAAAAAATGGGGGGGGGGGGAGGGGCTAGGCAGGGTGTGTGGGGCGGGGAGGGGTGCTAAGGATAGATTCAGGGCTGTATAGTCCACATACACTTAGAGACATGAAGCCCTATAACACGTGAGGCATGCATTCTCAAAGAGGGAAAAATCTGGTACTGGAGAGGAAAAACTTAGATATTCCAATGTTTTGTGGCTCTCCAAAGGGCCACAGTATATAAGCAGACATACAGTAGATCTGTGGTTTTAAAATTTCATAGAGGATAGAGTCAGAAATCGGATTAGTGGGAAGGGAGGAAGGTGATGACTGCTAATGGGTATGGCTTCTTTCAGGGGTGATGAAGATGTTGCGGATTTAGACAGCAGTGGTGGCTGCACAAACTTGTGAATATAATTTTTTTTTAAACCCACTGAATTGGAAAATAAATGCGGCAGGGAAAGGACAATTAGAAAAAATACGTCTAAAATGGCCCTGTGGTGATCCAAAAAAAAAAGTTGAGAAACAAAGCTATAAGGAGAGGAGGTGGTTATCCCCGAGGCCAGACAGGAAATTCAGCCTGTTGCTTTATGTTCTATGTGCTTTATGTTCTGGTTGTCTAAAACATCCAAGTGAAATAGATTAATGTGGCTGCAAGACCTTCAAAACCCTCCCTAAGCACACTTCTTTCAAGACAATCGAGACACACTGGAGGAGGTGGGAAGTCAGGACTGGGAAGGTTGACTTGACCTTGTAAATCAGTGTAAGTGTCTGGCCTTCACTCCCCAACTCCACAGAGGTTTCACATCCCCACATTTTCTCTGCCGTTTCTCCCACCTTGTCACCAAGTGCCAGGGCCTGATGACAGCCCAGCCTCTCTAGCCATAGTGACCGTAACTCTTGAGCCAAAAAGCAGACCTCACGGTATGTGACAAGTGTGAACATGTGGACAAGAGCAACAGGGCAGAATATTTGACACCGGAGCAGCTGGGGTCCGTCCAGGCCACATGGCCACCACAGCTGACCCTGTCCCTCTGAGTGAATCTCCTAGGCTCCACGGTTGTCTTCTGGGAATCACACTTGGAGCGCTTCTCAGCCCTGCAGGTGCCACCCTGAGTTGCATCAGCTGTGGGTTCCCACCCCCAGACTCGCAGGCACCCATGGTCCCACCCGGGCTGGCTGCTGTCAGAGTGCACTCCCTGCTCCAGCTGTCTGTGCAGCCGTGTCAGCCCATGAACTTGGCCAGTGCATCCGAGCCCTGGCTCAGAAGCTGGGTCTGCAGGACCCATGAGTTGGGCCTCAGACTCCCCTGACGTAGGAAGACCCCCACCACCGTGAGCCTACGCCCAACGTGCCTTCGCTCCACTCTCCCTTGTAATTTCACACACCCCGATTGTATTCAGGCAGTGGAGGCTCCCCAGGGGGACCTGTGGCATTTGTGGCTGCAGACTCCGTCTCAGGGGTCATCAAGGCCCTCGTGCTGGGTCTGAAGGAGCTGAGAATGTCTATGGCGTGCTCAGTCCATGTGGGTGAACCCTGAATGTATGTCTTTCCCTCCCTGCTGCAGCCCCGAGCGGGAGACGGTGGCCGACGCTGACGTCAGGTACTGTGACCCCGAGCACTGCCCCCTGGGGGAGACTTCCTCAGAGGGGCTGTGAGGCCTGAGGAGCCACAGAGTTCAGGAAGGCAGCTCCCCAGGTCCAACCCAGCCTCAGAGAAGGCCGGGGAGGGGGCTCTGCTTCACAGGGTGGCTGGGAGACCACTGCTGCTTCCAGGCATCAAGCCCTTCACACCAGATTGTTTTTATCCCTGTGGTCATCTTCTCCTTTTCTTTTTCCTTTTTTTCTTTCTTTGTCTTCAGAAACCATACCACAGTAAACATGATTTCCTTAACAGTGCTCTTTTTAAAATTTCCATTTGGAGAGTTAGCTGCTAACATCAAAGTTGAGTGGTTTGAGGGCTACGCAAGGAAGGAGGAGATCAGGGTTCAAGTATTCACTTAGTTGGCTTCTCCCAGGCTCTGAGCAGACCTGGGAAGGGGAACAGACTGCAGAGGTGGGACAGGGAGGGGTGGAGAGCAGGGAGGGGTTGAGGTCCCATATCCCCCAGTCAGCTAAGGCCCAGCACCCAAGCCTGCCTCAGGCCTTGGGGAATGGAGAGGCCACCAGGAGCCACACGCAGAGCAGATTTCAGCCAACTGCACCTCCTCATCTTCGCGGCGCCCCCACCCCCTAGTCCCAGTTTTATCCGTCAGCTTGATAACCACCTCTGACAGTGACCCCCTGAGAATGCCTCCTCTCCTCCTGCCCTACTTTTTCCAGGAAGAGAGGCCCAGTGGCCTATGCTTCTCAGAAGCCGTGGCTGCTAAATGCCACCGTGGAGGAGAACATTACCTTTGAGAGTCCCTTCAACAAGCAACGGTAAAAGCTTCCCAGAGGGAGGGAGCTGGGGGAGGGAAGAAATTGGTCATGCTTTAGTCTCCCTCCCCAGCCCCTAAGCACAGCCAGCTGCCTGCTCCTCCATCCATCTCCCTCACCCCGCCATCCTGCTCTCCAGCCTGCTGATCGGGATTCCAGCCTGTTCCATAAGGTCCACCTGGAAATGATCCAGATGTTCTGGACGTCGGGGCAGTCCAGCTCCCATGGTTGAGAGGGTAGGAGGGGAGGGAGGTGTGTGCACACTGGTGCCCCCTCTTGAGGTTGGTGAAAAGGCTCCCCCAGCGCTCTGCCCTCTCCATTCTCGTGATTCTCCGCCCCCAGCTCTGCAGCTCACACACAGATCCCTCCAGGGCTAATGACCACTGACATCCATGGACCTCTTTCCAGAGGCTCTTGGTATTCATGATTTCTTCTAATGCTCACACCAATCCCAGTAGGCAGGTACTATTATTATCCCCATTTTATAGATGAGGAAACCGACTCAGGACGGTTAGGTAAATTGCCCAAGACCACCCAGCCAGGAAGTGACAGAAATGGGTTTCGAATCCATCTTCTAACGCCCAAGTACCTGTCACCAAGACACTCTGATGCCTCCATGCACTCTGGCTAGCACCCACCCAGACTGAGAGCTGACCAGGGAAGTGTGAGGGGAGTAGGCTGGGCAAATATTTGAACGGCCATCATCATTTACTGCCTCAACAAACCAGCAGTGATTTTTCCCTGGCAGTGCCCCAAGCGTGGGCTCTGGCTCTAGCTTTTCCCACCGTACAGGGGCCACAGGCCCTCTCTTGTCACTTACATGGCTATTTGCTCCCATCCAATTTCATCCTTCAAATATTTAACTTGCTCCAAGATGGTGTCAGGTGCTGCCCTCAGCTCTTTTCGAGCTCACGTGGTGTTTGCTCACACCCATCAGGAGGCCCATTAAAGCCATCGCTCATCCTGGCACAGCTGCCTGGAGGGTAATGACCCTCTGCAAAAGCTCAGGCCCACCTCCGGCCAGGCTGCTCAGCTGTGTCCCCACCCCACCCCACTGCAGGTACAAGATGGTCATTGAAGCCTGCTCCCTACAGCCAGACATTGACATCTTGCCCCATGGAGACCAGACCCAGATTGGGGAACGGGTTAGTAGCAACCTCCAGGGGAGTTACTCAAAGCTGGGACCCTTGGCCTCCCCTGCTCCCCACCCATCACCATCACCACGCCCTGAGATCGTTCTCAAGGAGAGCAGGGAATGTGAAATGAAAGAGGGGTAAGGCTGCAGAGTGCCTGCCATGGGATCAAAATGATCTCCTTGAGCCCTGGGCTTGTGGCTGTCCTGGACAAGTTTCCAGTCTTGCTGGGTGCAGAGGTCAGCTTAGCACTTTCCCAGGCTGGGGAGGACTTGACCTCTCTACTGATACCCCGAGTATGTACTGAGAGCCTGCCCAGCACTGCCCCGGGCTCAGGGTTATTCTTCCTGTTCCATCCTCAGGTGGGGTCCCTCCTCCATAAGCTTAGATGAATAGGATTCTCCCATGGCTGTCCTCCTGGTGTGTGATTTAAATCCCCTCATCCTAGGGCTTCCCTGATAGCTCAGTTGATAAAGAGTCCACCTGCAATGCAGGAAACCCTGGTTCAATTCCTGGGTCAGGAAGATCCACTGGAGAAGGGATAGGTTACCTATACCAGTATTCTTGGGCTTCCCTTGTCTGCAGTGCAGGAGACCTGGGTTTGATCTCTGGGTTGGGAAGATAGCTACCCACTCCAGTATTCTGGCCTGGAGAATTCCATGGACTGTATAGTCCATGGGGTAGCAAAGAATCAGACTTGATTGACAGACTTTCACTTTCCTCTGTCCTGGTTTTCATGGGTCAGATGGTCCCTAGCAGCTACATGATGAATTGTTAAAGGCCTGGGGATCATTCTCCCCACTTCTGAATGAATTCAGTGAACGTGTACAAGTTCCTCCTCTCTACCAGATGAGGAGGGCGCAAAGAGGTGAATGAAGCCAAAGAGCTCACATCAAGTAGGGGCCTGGACAGTCTCTGCTGAAGGGCTGTGCGGGCCTGACCTTTCCTCCCCTTCGGCGGCAGGGCATCAATCTGTCCGGTGGTCAGCGCCAGCGAATCAGCGTGGCCCGAGCCCTCTACCAGCACACCAACGTCGTCTTCTTGGTGAGTACACCAGCCAGCAACTTCCTTGAGGTCCTTGTGTCTGGCTGCCCCCTTGGCTCAGACAGACAGACACACACGCACACACACCATCACCAAACAACATCCCTCTCCAGGAGCAAACTTCTCCTGCCAGAGATAGTACCTACTGATCTTTTTTTTTTTTTAATTTATTTATTTATTTTAATTGAAGGCTAATTACTTTGCAATACTGTAGTGGTTTTTGCCATACATTGACATGAATGAGCCATGGGTGTACATGTGTTCCCCATCCTGAACCACCCCCAACCTCCCTCCCTCCCTACTGATCTTATTGATGGAAAAACTGAGACAAGATTAGTCCAACTGATCAATGTGGACGTCACACAGCTCTGCAGTAGGCACGAGGGGAGATGAGCAGTAATTATAGGCCCCTGCTTTGTAGCACATCCCCAACCTATTAATACTCATTTAGCCCAAATATAAGAATCACAAATACCTGGAAAGTGAGTTGCCATTTCCTGTTTCAGGCCCAGAGCAGACATTGCTAATTGATCTCAGTTTTCTCTCCCATGAAAACTGAACTTGGCCTCAGAATCCTTCTTAACACAGCACTCCAGGTAACCTCTAATAATCAAACATGAGATAAAACTTGGCTGTACCCGTCCTCCTTCATGCCAAGTTCTGTGTGGTGTGCCTTAGTTGATACTGAAGAATTCCAAGACATAGCCCTTGGCTTCAGAGGTTTAGAATCTAATTAGGGAAACAGAGCTCACCAATACTCAAGAGCCACAGCCCACTTGAAAGCCAAACTGTGTAACAGGCTATGAAGGGCCTTGTCCGGGGAGACAACTGTGAGGACAAGAGTAATCAGGGAGGGCTTCACAGAAGAGAGTATTAAAGAGTGAATCAGTTAAACAGAAGGAAAGAGCGAGCCATTAGGACAGACCGCTGGCAGAAGGACTCTCAGTTCTCTGATCCTGGCTTTATTCTCCACCCCGCCACCTCCCCACTAAACTCACTGCATGACGGAAAGGTTCACAGTGTTTGTTACCATCTGACACAGGCATAGCATTTTACAAAGTACTAGCTTATTCATCATCCCTTGTGAGCTTCAAACAACCTTGTTAGAGAGGAATAAAGTGGATACTTTAATTTATTTCAGCTAACTTTTAAGCTCCTACTCTGTACTAGGCACGGGCTCAGGGGATATCAGTTCTTGAGGGCCCCACGGTCCAGGCTAGACAAATAGCTATCAAATCTGACTTCCTGCAGGGTATCACTGGGACAGAGGGAGGAAAGACTAGGCTCAGGTATCAGGAAAGGACACAGGAAGAGCTGGTGCTTAGGGGAAGTGCTGAAGGATGAGTAACAGTTCACCTGACAGACAAAAGGCCGATCAGCACTCCAGGCAAAGGGAAAAGCTTGGGCAAAGGCCTGGAATGGCAGATTCCCTGGAAATCAGAGCATAGGGAGCTTTTACAAGACAGATGGGAAGTGAGGTTGGAAAGGAAGACTGAGCAGGTGGGAAAGGGTCTGGATTAGGGTGCTAAGGAATTCGGACGTAATAGACTATGGGGAGTCACTGGAGGTTCAGGAGTTAGGAAGTGCTTGTGATTAGACCTGTTTGAGAGTGGTGACTGATAGCCCATTGAGATGAGGCAACTGAGGTCCAGAGAGGTTAGGTAAACTGTCCAAGGCTACACAGTGAAGTGGTGTCAGTCCCTAAACCACAGCATGTACATCCACTGTTTTTACTTCCACTGTTACCCACCCCCATGCTTGCCCCTGTTTTCTCCCATCTACCCAGGACGACCCCTTCTCAGCTCTCGATGTCCATCTGAGTGACCATCTGATGCAGGCCGGGATCCTTGAGCTGCTCCGAGATGACAGGAGGACAGTGGTCCTAGTGACCCACAAGCTACAGTACCTACCACATGCAGACTGGGTGAGGGGCCAGCAGCGGGTCAAACTGTGGAGGGCTATGGTGGGAGAGGCAGTTGGGTGTCTTCAAAGGACTCCATCAGATGTCTGAGCAGCAATTGCTGAGGGTCACAGAGCAGAAGAGAGCAGCACTGGATGGCTTCACTCAGGCTTGGCCCATCAGGGAGACCTGGCATAGTCCAAGTGTTTGGTGTCACCTAGAGTTGCAGACATCTGCATCCTGACTGGGGGCCCCATGGGTGCACACAAGGTCAGCACCAAGAAGTCTAGAAAGAAGCAGACACTCAGTTCTTACTTCCATTTCCTACCTACTTTGATGACTCATTCCCCTGTCCTTGCGGAGTGCCCATGTGGACAGGAGAGCATCTTCCTGCCCACTAGTGCGTCAGATTCAAGTTAGGATCAAATGGGAAATATGGAAACAAACATTGGCAGTAGTAATAGAAACGTCAGTGTTATCAGTAGAATGAAATATCACATCAGTTAAATCCCCATATTCCTCAACATGAAGACAGTAGTTATTTTTAATATAATTGGAAAGCATTTAATTCTTAAACTGGAAATCATGTGACTTTTGAAATTGGGGCCTTGCCTGACTTGTACATAAATTTGTCTGTGAAAATGAGGCCCTTCCTAAGCTTCGGGTCTGTGTTAAATGCCCCTGATAATTTCCCTCAAATAAGTCTTCCTTCTACATGTAGTAAGGTCTTCCCCTCTACTATGAATAAAAAGGAAAAAGATCCAGACTTTTCAGAAAAGCTATTAAAACAGAAAAAATGCAGGGGGCAGGGGGTGGGGGGAAATTCCAGATTTTAAAAATAGCTATTAGAGGAGGTACAAGTTTGTGTCTGAGTTTCTGCAGTGACCCTGGTGAGACAATTCAGGACAGTCCTTAGTCCAAAGAAGGCCAACACAGAGGTGCCTGGTTCCTTAAGTGAACAGGACTTTGGGGCATCAGCCCTTGAACCCCAGCATGGGGTGAGTGGGAGTGAGAAGAGCAGGTTGGGTTTCTGAATTAATGATGGGTCTACGTGAGTATAAAGCATTGACTGTTTCAAATAAAATACATTTTATTGATCTCAAAGGGGCCTCCCACATTTAGACCAACAGGTGCTTTGCCAAACACTGGTGGAACCTGACAGGCCTGATGTGAGGAGGAGTTAAGGGTAATGAGCTGTTAGCCCACTAAGTGCATGCAAACAGCTGTCATTGCTGGAGTCCTTGGGGATAACCAGACAACTTGACCAGGATGCACTAATTTGCTCTGCAAACCCTCCTATCAACCACGGGGCAACCATTGAGAACTACCCCTGAGATGTACCAGATTCTAAATCCTGGAGTGTCCTGCTGAGGGCAGTGGGTGAGCGGGAGCCATTTGTGGTGGGGAAGGGATGTGTGCTCTGAGCACATCCGTCTCAGAACCCTCGGTCAGGCAGGAGTATGACCTCCACTCCCCCGCCTCAGCCAGCCCCCCACCTCAGCCAGCCCCCCACCGAGTTTGTTTCTGCCTTTTTAGATCATCGCAATGAAGGACGGCACCATCCAGAGGGAGGGCACCCTCAAGGACTTCCAGAGGTCTGAGTGCCAGCTCTTTGAGCACTGGAAGACCCTGATGAACCGGCAGGACCAAGAGCTGGAGAAGGTGGGTGTAGCCTGGGGGCCAGGCAGCCTGGCCCCTGAGGATAAGATTCTGCTAGAACCTGAACTCATAAAGGCCTTCCTGCCCTCATTGGCCCTAGGAAGCCCCCAAAAACACACACAAAAGACAGATGTGGACGCTGGGCATGAAATTGCTCCTACTAGACAGCCAGTACCTGTGCCAGCTACCCAAGGCAGAGTCAGGCCAATGCCTTCCCCATGTCCCGAAATAGTCAGATACCATTTAGTTACAAAGCTTCAGATAACCAACTCAGACTGGCTAAACAAAGAGAAAAGGGGGGTGGGGAGTTAAGGATTTACTGGCTCAGGAAACTGGAACATCCAGTGATGCTATAGCTTCAGGTGGAGCTGGATCCAGGTGATCAAGCAATATCATGAGGAATCTAATTCTCCCCACCCCTTGGCTCTGCTTCTCTCACACCAGCTTCATTCTCATGGAGGCAGTGAGGGCCATCGGCATCTCAGGCTTCCATTCTTCCAGGTCAGCAGCTCTGCCAGAAAGACAGTGCCTGTTTTATGATAGTTCAGCAAAAGTCCCAGGGCTGACTTCTGTTGGTCCAGTTTGGTCAGGTGCCCATCCTGAGCAAATCACTGTGGTCAGGGATGTGGAATGTGAAGACTGACCATTCCCGGGTCACATGACCACTCTGGGATTCAGAGAGAATGATTAGCCCACCTGAATCACAGAGACAGAATAAGGGAGAGGTGGTCTCCCACAGGGATACTGGGATGCTAGTAGCTGATGCAGGGGAAGGAGTAAATTCTGGCAGGCAAACATGTGTCCATCTGGACCATCCTCCAGGCAGGGGCAACTTGATAACTGCCGGTGGTCAGCACCAGGGGCAGTTCCCCCCTACCCACTTCCCTTTTCCCCTCCGCACACCCTGAGGACATTAGCCAGGCCCCATCTATCTTTCAGGAAACCGTCATGGAAAGAAAAGCTACGGAGCCACCCCAGGGCCTGCCCCGGGCCATGTCCTCAAGAGATGGGCTCCTGCAGGATGAGGAAGAGGAGGAAGGTACAGGCCATGGGACTGAAGTGGAATCATGGCCTGAGGTCTGCTCCACCGTGAGGAGACTAAGGGTTGGGGTTCCGGGAGTGGGGAGATGGTGTGCCTCTGATGCATACCTTCCCCGCTGTGCACCTCAGTATCCCCATCTGTAATTGGGGCTGATCCAACCCCTGTTCTCTTCAGAGGGGTGTGCAAGGTGACTCCATAAGGGGGTTCTTCCACCTGCAGAGGAGGCGGCCGAGAGCGAGGAGGAGGACAACCTGTCGTCGGTGCTGCACCAGCGTGCCAAGATCCCGTGGCGGGCCTGCGCCAACTACCTGTCCTCGGCTGGTACCCTGCTCCTCTCGCTGCTCGTCTTCTCCCAGCTGCTCAAGCACATGGTCTTGGTGGCCATCGACTACTGGCTGGCCAAGTGGACTGACAGTGCCCTGACCCTGAGCCCCATGGCCAGGAACTGCTCCCTCAGCCAGGTGGGTCCAGCAGCCCCAGTGCCAGAGCCAGGGGACCGGGAGGACTGAGCACGGGCCACCCCCCACAGGATGCCAGCCTCGTTCTCTGCCAGGCCCAGGAGTGTTCCCTCAATCAGACCGGCTACGCCATGGTGTTCACGGTGCTCTGCAGCCTGGGCATCGTGCTGTGCCTCATCACGTCTGTCACAGTGGAATGGACGGGGCTGAAGGTGGCCAAGAGGTTGCACCGCAGCCTGCTGAACCAGATCATCCTGGCTCCCATGAGGTAGCCCTCTCCCCTGGCTGTGCCTGGCTGTGGGCGAGTCATTGTTCTCTGGGCCTCAGCTCTCCCATCTGTAAAATGGGGATATATCAATACATACAATCTCTATTGCAGGTCGCTAGATGTGACTCAAGGACATGGGGTGGGAAAAGCCCCCTCCTTGGTGCAGAAAACAGGGAAACTGTTATCTACTCAGCTAGACAGGGTGTTACAAATGTCACACAGTTAGCTCATCTAATTCTCACAACAGCCCTTCAAGGGTCTGCAGGCTCTGCATGAATGTTTCCCCTTTCTAGGCAGGTACCACCCCCGGTTCAGCTCTCCCCTTCCCTGCCTCTCCTTCCTCATTCAGCCATTCTGCAGGTTCTGACCCCAGGGACACACGGTAGTTATTCTAATCCTCTGTAATGGGATCAATCAAAACCCCAAAGGCTGCTTGGTGTGAAAGACAGTTAAAGCTGTCATAGCCCGATTGGCTGCCAACTCAGTTTACAAACCCAGCAGGCAAACAGGCTATCTGATCCCTCCTCATCATCCAATCACAATCTCCTCTCCAGTTTCATGATCAGTCTGTGACCCACAGACACAGCCTCCAAGTTTACTTATCCTCTATTTGTCTCAGATCTGTGGTTCTGAAATTCTCTGGTTGGGGTTGGGCTGTTTCTGGGTCACAGCCAGAGTGCTGACAGCTGGAGTGACCTCGCAGGGCCAGCCAGCTGACAGGCTGTCCCCAGGGCCCGGCCTCTACCCTCCCTGCCCCATCCCCACCCCCAGGAGAGTCGTCTCTCTGGAGAGAACTCTATGTCCCCAGGAGGACAGCTGCTGAGTGAGGCAGGCCCAGTAAGAAGCAGAGAATGGTGGCAGTGGTCACACATGGGCTGGAGGGTCAGAGAGGCTGCGAAGGGGCTAGCATCCCTTTGGGCAGCCATGGGAATTCTCAGGGACACAGGCCAGACACAGGCAATCACCCTGGGAAGGCAGACCTGGGGATGACTCCAGAGATATGGAAACAAAAAAATAACTACCCTCCTTCAGTAAACAGGAAGGAAATCAATACACGGATGAGTAACTGTCCTCTGATCACCTGTTAGGTTTTTCGAGACCACGCCCCTTGGAAGCATCCTGAACAGATTTTCATCTGATTGTAACACCATCGACCAGGTACACAAGATCGCAATGACGTATGTCCCCAGTCCAAAGAGAAGCCAGGTCCCCAGGAGCTTCTCCTGTCTGATGCTGGCTTCCCCAGATCAGCTGATCAGAGCCTTGGGCTAAGAACCTAGTGGGCTCCATCTGATTATAATGCTGCCTCAGGACCTGGGGCCTCCCCTGGGAGACTCTCCTAATGAGGCTGAAGGAAACCACATCCCTTTGGCTTCTGCCCAAGCCCACTCTGGCTCACAAGAAGGTTCCAGCATACTCTGCACCAAGGTGACTGATTTTCTGGAGAACAAGCATTTTGATTCTGCCTATGTCCTTTATTCTTCATCGTACTAAATGGTGAAAAGGCAAAGTCCTAATGCCTGGCCTCAGGGAGCCTACAGTGTAGCTGTAGGGATAAGACATGGGCCAGTAGTAAAGGAAGAGCAAAACCTGGCAGCAGGTAACACGCTGAAGATGACCAAATACCAAAACTCACCTCCCAGAACTTCCCTGGTGTCCAGTGGAAGAATTCGTCTTCCAATGCAGCAGATGAGAGTTCAATTCCTGGTGGGGGAACTAAGATCCCCCATGCTGCAGAGCAACTAAGCCCACGTGCCGCAGTGGCTAAGCCCAGAGGGCCTCAGCTAGAGAGCCTGTGTGCCACAAACTACAGAGCCCAAGAGCTCTGGAACCCGCAGGCTGCTCCCACATACCACAACCAAGATCCCACGTGCCACAACTAAGACTCAATGCAGACATACATAAATAAATATATATATTTTAAACGCTTTGAAAAAAAAATTCACCTCCCTTTCTCACCCTTCCTTCCCGCAGCACATCCCGTCTACGCTGGAGTGCCTGAGCCGCTCCACCCTGCTCTGTGTCTCAGCTCTGGCCGTCATCTCCTATGTCACACCGGTGTTCCTCGTGGCCCTCCTGCCCCTGGCTGTTGTGTGCTACTTCATCCAGAAGTATTTCCGGGTGGCATCCAGGTGATGGCAGCACTTGCCAGTGGGGGTGAGGGATAGGAGCTGCTTTGCAATAGTCACTTCAGCTCTGTTATCAGAATCATTATAGAAGTGGTAGAGTCATGTCCCCTTCCCCAAAATGAAAATAGAAATATTCATATTCCACTGTCCTAATACAAGCATCTGGCAGCACACACACTGCAGTTACTATCTGGACTATTTCCTGGGGTGATATGCTCAGGAATGGGATCACTAGGTCAGGGTGTATACATGCGACTATGCCCTTCATTCATTTTGCCAAAATGCTTCCCAGAAGGATTGTATGATTCTAGTGTCCAGGCTGATTGCTGATGCATAAAATCAGAGGGCACCTGATGTGACGGGTCTGATGGCAATCAGACCTCCCAACTCACGTGGGTCCAGAGCAAGGATAGAAAAATCCCTGACTTGAGGGAGCTTCTCACGGCCTTTCTCATTGATCACATTCACCTTCATGGGCCGTGGAACCATGCATGGCTCTTTCCTACTCAAAATTTTCTAAGAATGTTTTCTAAGAAGTTCTTTCTGGGAGTGATTCTATTAAGCTCACAGATTCAAAGATTTGTAGGGCCAATTTTTAAGAGCCTCTAGGCCAGTGTTTCTCAAACTGCCAACCACAACCTATCAGTGGGTCATGATATCAGTATCATAGATCACAACCAGTTTTTCAATGAAATAGAAAATATATAGAAAATATCAGGCTGTATTCGCACACAGTAACAATAAGCTTTGCTTGATAAACCTTTGTTTTGGCTGTGTATGGGTGTGTGTGTGTGGGGGGGTGCACGTTTGTGTACTGATTTGTAATATAATGTTTGTTACTGGGGTTGTGGTCAGAAAGGTTAAGGATGTCTCCCAAGTACACAGAGTTTGTTAGAAATGAATCAAAATACTGATTGGGCATTATAATAATAATTAAATTTAGATACATATTGGGTACAATTACCTTGCCCGCAAGGATCAAGATCTGTATAAATGGCTTTTTGCCTGGTTGATCTGGAATCCCTTGGTACCCACGAAGAACAAAGTGCATTGATATCCATAAAATCACAGAGGCTTTTTAAACACTATACAAGCTGTTCTACAAAGTTCATTTCTTCTGCCAGAGAAACCACCCTATTCCCCTGGCATCCACTCTGGCTGTGGGTGTGGTTTGTCCAGGAAAGCTGCTTCCTGCATTCCAACCTGGCCTCCCGGGCACTAATACACTTGTCAAGGTGCAGCTGTGGGGAGCAGGAGCAAATTCTGTTGCCATGGAAACCACTGGCCTTTCCCTCTCAAGGAGCTCTTTAGATCCTGGCCTGTGATGTGCCAACACCTGTGGTGGTTACTGGGGAGTTTGGTCCTCCTGTTCCTTTGCCTGGCTGTTAAGGTTGTTCACCTCTGAAAGGGAAGCAACACTGCCTGTAGAGCCTCACCACAGAGTGAGGCGCTGCAGCAAAGCCAGCGGACAGATGCAGACGCGAGGTGGATGACGTGCGTGGTAACGGTAACCCTTCAACATGCTCTGCTTAAGCATCTGCATGAATGAGATGGGGTGGTACCCTCCTCTTCCCTCTTCACAGGCGAGAAACTGAGGCCCAGAGGGGTGAAGCCATTTGGCCCCACAATGGTAGGGGTGGAGCTACGATTCACACCCAGGCTGAGCCCCGACCTACCATCTTAACCATTAGGTTCTGCTCCCCGCTTCCCCCACAGGGACCTGCAGCAGCTGGACGACACCACCCAGCTCCCGCTGCTCTCGCACTTTGCTGAAACTGTGGAAGGCCTCACCACCATCCGGGCCTTCAGGTACCAGATTCACCCTGGAGGGTAGGGGAGTGGGGATGGGGCCAGGGTCACAGGTCATGGGATTTGATTCTCAGGGCTCCACTTAGGAAAGCGCAGAACACATGTCTGCCAGCCCCCCATCAGGCCCTGAGGCCGGTCCACCCGAGGGGTCAGGTCCACTGGGCTCCAGCTGCATGATCTAGAGGGGAGATTCTCAGACCTAGAGCCAAGCCCAGGGCCTCTGTGAAAAGGTAAAATGTGAAAAGAGACAAGGCCGAGACAATTCCTCATAAATCTATGTGAAAAGGCCCTCACAGGGTGTGGGCCAGTCCTGAGGCCATCTTTCATTGAGACATTACTGTGAGCCAAACACTAGTATGCTGAGTACTTTACATGCCAGTACTCATTCATTCTGCCCTGCAATCTGACATGGAAAGCTTGATGAGTCCCATTTCTCAGGTAAGAAAATTGAGGTTCTCTGTAAGGTTTCACAAAGTCCAGATTTGAAGCTGGCTTGTTCATTCAACAAACATTTACTGAGTGTTCACCCAGCCCCTTGCCAGGCACTGAAAAGATGGAAATAATTCAGATGAGCCCATACCCTGGAGGCATTTACAGTGTCAGCTTTGAGCAGGCCAGGACAAACCCATGTGCCAGGTACTCTGAAAGAAAGGCTATGGTAGCACAGCAGGGAGGCAGTCATGGAAGCCTTCACTGAGGAGGTGGCATTAGTGCTGGGACTCAAAGAGTAGGTAAGAGTTCACCAGACATAGAAACTTACCCCAGCGTCAGTGCCCTGCCATCCTCTTGCCACTCTGAGTTGTGGTGTTCAGCATGACAGGGGCATCTGAGGCTGCCTTGGGAGTGGGGGTTAGAACTGTTGTTCCCCACCTCAGTCTCTGTCTGAAATATTAGAGCATCTGTCCTCTGGATAGACACGTTAGAGACATCTGACCCAGATTCTGGGCCCTGGTCTCTAAGCCTCAGAGAGTGACTCTAGGTTATTTTTAGGATAACATAGCTGCACGGGGCATGCCAATAACCATGCGGCACTGGCCTTGTGTCCAGGAACCCTGGGGCTCAAGGAGAGAGTCTAAGGAGGCTTCTATCTCCTTCCTCCAACCCCCAAAGTCCAGCTGCCCAGACTCCTGGTGCCACACCGCAGCCCCAGTTCACTCCTTGGGGATCTGGGGCCAATGGGAAGTCCTCTTTGGGGTCTCATCTGAGTAAAGCAAAGCTGAACCCTGCCCTGGCCTTGGCCCTGCTCCCTGGACCTCCCCTGCCGCTGTGTGAGCCTGTGCCGTCTTCCCCACGGAATACTCCCTGGAGCCTGGCCTGACTCCAGGGTTTCCTCCCAGCTTTGTCCTCTTCTCCAGTCTGAACTCCCTAGTTCTTCCACCCTTTGGATCCCTCAACACTCCCAGGCCAACCTCTACTCTAACTTTTGGTGATGCTCCTCTTAGAATTGGTATCCTGGAGGCCTTCAGGCTGGGCCTGGGGCAGAGAGATTGTGACTTTCCTCGAGTGGGCCAGACCCCCTAGACAGGATCTGCGTGGATGCCAGCATCCTTGCCTCAACCAAGCCTATGGTCGGCTAGAGAAACTGCTCCTCTGGAGGCCTACTCCACATTGCACCGACACAGTGGATGATTTTTAAATTTGAATGAAGGACTTTTTAAAATCATCCCTGAAGGTGTTGAATTCATTGGCTTTTGCCCAGCAGCCTGCCCTGCCAAGAGCAAACTAGTGATTATTTATTGGTTGTACACTTCCTGTGTGCCAGGCATGTGTGTGGATTATAACATTTAATCCTCACAAGAGCCTCGTGACATAGGTAGGAGAAGCCCCATTCTACAGATGGGGCCGAGTAACCAGCCCGAGGTCACACAAACAGTGAGAGCTGGTTCTGGGCTTGGGACCCAGGTCTGGCTGACCCTCTGGTTTTCCTGGAAGCCCTACTTTTTATCCCCCCAAAAGTTTCAAGGATGCCCAACACTGAGTGATTGTTTCAGTTCACGAAGGAACTATTACTAGCCCCGTGAAAAAACTTAGTTTCAGTCCTGAAACATAGCCGGTAATAGTAATACTCAGACTCTAGCCTGCTTCTGCACGACTCCAAATCTGGGGCTCTTTCCACATTCCTTACATCATCACACACCTATCACAGAAGCCCCATCTCACATGCACCTTCATGCACACCCACCCCTCAGGCCAGTCACACACGCTTCAGACGCTCCAGTTACACGAGCACTCACACATGTACATCTCCAACATGCACTTACTCACTCAAGCCCTCAGACATATGGTTTCACACTCCCATAAGATACATCACCCCATCACACACACATCTACCCTGTGGTTGGGCAATCACACCCTCTCACACCCCAGAGATTCACTTTGCTCTCCTCAGACACATGGTTCAAACTCAGACCCTTCACCCAGAAACAAAGCAGAACAAACATCTTCTGGGAGTGAAACGCAAATGCCCAAAAAGGTTCATCTTGAGTCCCTCTGAGTCCCATCGGTTGTTTCCCTGAGACCGTGTTGAGATGGCTTTCCTTTATTCACCATCAAACAAGCACAGCTGCCCGCTTCTGTCGGCCTGGCCCAGGGTCTGACGAGGTGGCCAAGGAGAGTGACACCAGGAGCCCAGGCTGGTCAGAGAGAAGAGGCAGATCATACAGAGTAACATGAGGGAGAACATGAGGAGGGCACGAGAACAGGGAAGAAGCCTCCAGAGTTCCTTGCACAGAAAATCCCATCTATCTTAGAGGGATAGAAGGTTCGTTCACTCAACAGATACTTATTGACAGTGCCAGGTGCTGGGGATAGGGTTTCCCAGGTGGTGCTTGTGGTAAAGAACCTGCCTGCCAATGCAGGAGTCATAAGAGACGTGGGTTTGATCCCTGGGTTGGGAAGATCCCTGGAGGAGGAAATGGCAACCCACTCCAGTATCTTTGCCTGGAGAGAGGAGCCTTGCGGGCTACAGTTCACAGGGTCACGAAGACTTAGACACGACTCAGCCACTGAGCACACACAAGTGCTGGGGATACATTAGTGACCAAAACAGACAAGGTCTCCATCCTCGAGGAGTTTACAGGCTAGTGAGGGAGATCGATGATAAATAGCTAGAGAAATTAATATATGAGCAGAGATTATGAAACAAACAGGCTGCAGAGATGGAGAACAATAGGCCAGGAAAGGCCGCTCTGAAGAGATGTCATTTAAGGTAAAGCCTGAAGGTTGAGAGAAATCAGCCTTGGGTAGAGCAGAGGAGAAAACATTCCAGGCAAAGAGAACAGCATGATAAAAGGCCTTGGGTGGGGAGGAACTTGGCATTGTCACAAAACTGAAAAGAGGCAAGCAATGTAATAAATTACTTTGCTGTCATTTCTGTGGCTGCAATGCAGTGAGCAAGGGGATTTGTGGCATGGAAGGAGGCTGGTGAGGTTGGCAGGGACTGGTTCCCACAGGCGAGAAAATGGTTCTTTATCCTAAAAAGTCTTTCATATTCTTAGCATCAGAGAGATAGGATGCAATTCATAATTTGGGAAGCTTATGCTGGCTTCTGTGTGGAGAGTGGACTGTAGAGAGATGGCAGGTAGACCTGTTAGGAAGCTGATGCTATAGTCCAGGTGAGTTTGTGGTGGGCAGGGAGCAGGCGAGAGGCAGGCAGAGAGGCAAGGTCAGTACTGGAGGTGGTCAGAAGAGGACTGAGGGATTGGATGTGAATCAGATGATTGGATGTAAATCAGGTTTCTGGCCTGAGCAATGGGCTGGACGGAGGAGCCCTTTCATGTAAGAGGGAAGCCCTACAGAGGAGAACTGGTCTTGGAGTGAAAACAAGAGTCTGAAGGAGGTGGCGCTCTTGACAGGTATGAATAAGAAGAAGGGAGCTGGTAAGGCATTCCAGAGAGGAGAGGTGTACATCAGGTGGCAGAGGTGGCATGTTTCAGGGCTGCAGGTGAGGAGGGTCCCAGGGGCTTCATGGACCAAGATGATTCCCCCTCACCCTCCTGATCCTCCCTCCAGGTACGAGGCCCGGTTCCAGCAGAAGCTCCTTGAATACACAGACTCCAACAACATCGCCTCCCTCTTCCTCACGGCCGCCAACAGGTGGCTAGAAGTCCGCATGGCAAGTGCCTCCCCCCACCCCCCAGCCCCGGGACAGGGGGCTCTGATAGCGCTGTGCTGCCAGAGCAAGGGCCAAACGGGCCAGAGGGCGGGAAGGCAGGATGGATGCTGACCCAGGTGCGCACACGGGGTGGGTGCGGAGCCCTCCTGCGTCTCCCAACCCTGGGGGTTCTCCCTGTGTCTGCCCTTGGCCTCCTCTTCCCTCTCTCACTGCCTGGAGGCTTGTGTGTCTGAGGTGTGGGCCAAGGGGGAGAACAGTTGTGCGTTGAGCTGTGACAAGTGTGTGTGTCTGGAGTGGGTCATATGGCACGTGGGGCCAGCTGGTGAGGTATGCGTTTGGGCATGGGGGTGGGGGGAGCACTGCTGTGTGCACACGGTGACTCCCGGGGCTCCAGCCTTCACGCCCTCCTGCGTGTCTGACGATGTGTATGTGCAGTGCGGGGCTGGGGTTGAGTCTCAGCTGAGCTGCTCTCTGTCCTAAGGGAGTGGGTGTGGGTTGGGGCGGTGTGCTGTGGCCATAGCGCCCACTGAGGGCCCAGGCCAGCCCCGCTCCCTCCACAGGAGTACATTGGTGCGTGTGTGGTCCTCATCGCGGCTGTGACCTCCATCTCCAACTCCCTGCACAAGGAGCTCTCTGCCGGCCTGGTGGGCCTGGGCCTCACCTACGCCCTAATGGTGAGTGGTGACAGGCGGGGCAGGAGAGGGGGTAGACACCAGCAGACATCAGGGCACCCCCTCCCCTGACTGAGATGCTCCTGGGCCTTCTCCCTCCACCCGGCTACACCAAGTCTGATGCCAGAGGGACCATGTGGGCAGGAGGGCTCCCTGCAGGTCCCCACCCCTTCACCCAGGCCTGGGCCCCAGATGGGTGCTGGGTGAGGATCCACATTCACTGTAACCCCCAGGGAAGGCACCCTGGGCTGTAAGAAGAGCCATCCCAGGGCCCAGGGACAGGACCAGGGGATCACCAATGGGACCAGGTGACTGGCTTGCTCCCTGCAGGTGTCCAACTACCTCAACTGGATGGTGAGGAACCTGGCGGACATGGAGCTCCAGCTGGGGGCCGTGAAACGCATCCACGGGCTGCTGAAAACTGAAGCGGAGAGCTACGAGGGACTGCTGGGTGAGGGGCGCGGGAGGACTCCCGGAGAAACAGCCCAGCGTGGATGTGTGTTTAGGTTGAGGAGGCACGAGGAACCTGGGGGTGGTGGGGGGCACTCCTGGATACCAGCTGTGGCCCATGCCTGGCAGCTGAGACCCCCACACTGGCCCCCAGCACCATCGCTGATCCCCAAGAACTGGCCAGACCAAGGCAAGATCCAGATCCAGAACCTGAGTGTGCGCTACGACAGCTCCCTGAAGCCGGTGCTGAAGCACGTCAATGCCCTCATCTCCCCTGGACAGAAGGTAGGGGCGGGGAGAGCTGGACAGCACCCCCAGGGTCGCCTTCTGACCCTCAGGGCCCTCCAGATCTCACACCCATCCAGCCCCTCAGTCTCCCAGCCCTGGGCCTCTCCCTTTCTCCTCCTGCTGCCCCCACTCACCCACCATGGAGACAGACACCACAGACTCCGTGGGCTCAGAGGTGCTTTGTCAGGGCCCCCTGCAAACGGCCAGGGGCTCTCCCAGGACACTGGTCCCTGAACTTCAGAGCAGAGTCCTGGGGCAGAGAGCGAGGGCCTGTCCTGGGGAGGAAGCCCCCCGTCTGGCACTGATCTGACTTTGATTGACCCCCTCTGCCTCTCCTCCTGTCTTTCTCACTTCATCATTGTCTGTGGCTGCCCGTCTTACTCTCCCTGACCTTTCGATATACTTCTGTCCCTGCCTCTCCGGTCCTTCTGTATCGCCATCTCTGTCTCTGGGTTGGTCCCTGATGATCATTTCTGTAGGCATCCATGGGCAGGAAGCTATGGGGTAAGGGATGACTCCAGTTTAAGGCGGGGCACACCTTGCGGCCCACACTCGGCCACCCTGTGCCCTCCTGCCACACCCCACTGAGAGTGCTCCAGTGCCCCCACCTCCCCTGAGGCCCTGTACCCGACACAGCCACACCCACACGCAGCCAGGCAAGCCGGAGCCCCCTCTGGAGCCACTGCAGGAAACAAGCCCGAATCCAGGACCAGCGCTGGCTGAAGAGACACTCCCACGCCCGCACAGCCCAGAGTCAGCCCTCACGGCTCCCAGCCGCCCCAGTGCCCACAGCATGGCTGCTCTTCTCCTTCCAGATTGGCATCTGTGGCCGCACAGGCAGTGGGAAGTCCTCCTTCTCTCTCGCCTTCTTCCGCATGGTGGACATGTTCGAAGGTGAGCCGTATGACAGGCATCCCACAGCCACCAGACGGGATCGCAGTCCTGGGTTTGCTCAGAAGTCACAGGAGGCCCAGCCGTTGCCGCCTTCCCCTGCATCCTCATTGGGACCCATGTCCCAGGCGGACCCTGTCCCCAGCGCCATCATCTCCCCGCTCCCTGGTGCCCCACCTGTGATACTGTCTCCTCACAGGGCGAATCATCATCGACGGCATCGACATCGCCAAACTGCCACTGCACACCCTGCGCTCGCGCCTCTCCATCATCCTGCAGGACCCCGTCCTCTTTAGCGGCACCATCCGGTGAGCCCCTTACCCCACTGCCAGGCCCACCCCAGCCCCAGGCCCAGCTCCACTCCTCCAGATCTGGGCAGAGAGAGGAGAGAATGGCAAGGCCAGGGGCAGCCCTGCTCCAGCTCTGGCATAAAGGGTTGGCATTGGTTCTTTAGAGCTGCACCCTGATGCCTTTCTCTTTCCTGCGGCGCCCAGGTAGGGATCTCCCACTCCTCAGGCCTGGGTGCTTTCCTCCCCCCTCCCACAGCCAGCAGCTTGCTGCTGCCTCCCAGCCAAGCCCCCAAGTCAAACGGGTCCCTCACAGCTCCCTTTTCCAGCCTTGCCCACTGCACGTACCCTGGGAATGGAGCCAGGACCCTGCTCCCCTCCCAAAGGGCTTTGTGTGTCACCCTCCAGATTTAACCTGGACCCAGAGCGGAAGTGCTCCGACAGCACGCTGTGGGAGGCCCTGGAGATAGCCCAGCTGAAGCTGGTGGTGAAGGCGCTACCAGGAGGCCTTGGTAACTACTCCTGGCTGAGCACTGGCTGGGCACTCAGGGACACCTGTAAGGGCTGGGGATGGACGACTCACACCCACATCAACTTCACCCAGAGTTTAGAGTCTAGGGTCTGGCAGGACCCCAGAAACCATCGAGTTCTATCTCTTACCATACAGAAGCTCAGCGAGGTCATGTGACTTGTCCCAGGTCACACAACTGGTCAGTTCAGGATCTGGCCCCTCCTGCAGGGCACAGGGGGGACAGTAAGGGTCACTGTGACACAGAGCTTGCAAGTCCCTGATACCATGTCCCGCCCTCCCCATCCACCTACTTGCCCTATTCCACCCTGAGGAAGGAGAGACTGACTCAGGGATCACAGGCACAGCTCACTCATCAAGGCTACTGAGAAGAGTCTGTCCCCAACCCGAGGGGTGGCGGGGGCGTCAGCAGAGCCTTGGTGTACCTGCTGCAACCCCTGGGGCAGTGGGGGCCAGCCAAGCCTTGGCTTCAGAAAATTACCCCACCACAGCCCACACATATGCCTGACGTACACACTCTGTGCTCACACCTCCTCCCAGTACTGCCCAGGGCCACAGCCGCGCATAACTCCTGGGGACGCTCTTCTCTTTGTAACTCCTGTAATTCCCGTGTTGTGTAAGGTGCAGCCACCCTGCACACACCTCTACCCATGACACACACCTACATGTTAGCCCCTGTACACACATTCCCACACAAGCCACTCTATCCACTCAACTCACAACGCAGGGTTAACTCAGCGCTCCCTGGGGCTGTTTTCAGATGCCATCATCACGGAAGGCGGGGAGAACTTCAGCCAGGGCCAGAGGCAGCTGTTCTGCCTGGCCCGGGCCTTCGTGAGGAAGACCAGTATCTTCATCATGGATGAAGCCACGGCTTCCATCGACATGGCCACGGTCGGTGCTGGGCACACCCATGGGGCAGGGGTCTTGGAGACGGTTTTCAGGGGGTGTTAGGGAGAAGTTCAGAAAGTAGTCCTGAAGTTCAGGTTGCTTTTAGCATCAAGGGCCATTTGGGGCAGAAAAGGCAAAGACTGAGGGACTCTGATTTCAGCTAGTCTTAGGGCATGTTTATAACACACATATACACAAGCTGCACAGGGACCCACAGACTTCACACCCATCCCCCACCAGACAGCACACCCAGACACACTCACAGCCTGCATGTATGCACACATGCACACACACAGCTGAACTCCCAACAGGCAGAGCCCAGCCCCTGAATACTGGGAAGCAGGTTGGTCCTGTGGGGACTAGAGCCCCAGGGAGGGGGCAGGGCTGGGTTTGGGGGCACATGGGAACTGGGCCAGTAGCCAGGCCAGACCCCACCCCCTGGGCAGTTAAGCCAACAGCTGCTGCTCCCACCTGGCAGGAAAACATCCTCCAGAAAGTGGTGATGACGGCTTTCGCAGACCGCACCGTGGTCACCATCGCGGTAAGGGGCCCACCGATGGGGTGCAGGGGGACACCCGGAGAGAGGGCTGGCCTCCTGAGGCTATCATCAGCGGGCAGCCTCTGGGCTCACCTGCACCCCAAGAGAGAGCCCTGGGCAGTGCAGGGCAAGCAGCCTGGCAGGCTTGCAAGGAGTCTGGATTGCAGGATTTGGAGTGTAGGAGGATTTGCACCCACACTTCCCTTAGACTTGCTGTCTTTCTCCAGGTCCCAGGGTCCACCCCTGCCCCAAGGCCCTGTGAGCTAGGCTAGGGTTACTTCTCCAGAGCAAATGGGAGATGCAGGTGTTGGGGATCTCTGAGCAGATCTGAGACATGGTGGGGGAGAAGGTGGCATTAGTGGATGGAGGGTTTGGAGTCCCACCCTGGGAAAGGGCAGTCACCATGGAGACAGGACATTCTGGCCACATGCCTCCTCCTCCAAGATGCAGGAGGGATGCCTCAGTGGCCCCAGCCCTGCCCACACCACCCTGACAACCCCTCCTGCCTCGCCCAGCACCGCGTGCACACTATCCTGAGCGCAGACCTGGTGATCGTTCTGAAGCGCGGCGCCATCCTTGAGTTCGACAAGCCAGAGAAGCTGCTCAGCCGGAAGGACAGTGTCTTTGCCTCTTTTGTCCGTGCTGACAAGTGACCTACCACAGCCCAAGTGCCATCCCTGCCCCACCCCCCTGCCTGGGTTTTCTAACTGTAAATCACTTGTAAATAAAGAGATTGGTTATTTCCTACTGAAGGCCAGAGGTCATGGGTCTGGTGGGCAGGGACTGGGGTGGGCCATGGGTCCCATGGATCCAGTCTGACTTTAGCATCAAGCAGATCTGAGGAAGCCATGTGAGTGTGGCCAAAAGCACTTTCCCTCATCTGTGAAATGAGGGCTGTCTTCGTCTCCTAGATTGTGTTCTGCTGTAGCAAAACACCATAGCCCCGGCGGCTTAAACAGCAGAAATTTACTTTTGACAGTGCTAGAGAGTGGAAGTCCAAGATCAAGGTGTCACAGGCTTGGTTTCTCCTGAGGCCTCTCTCCTTCTAGCTGCATCTTCACATGGCCTTTCCTCTGTGTGCACACCCCTGGTCTCTCGCTCTCCTTCTTAGGATACTAGACATATTGGATGAGGCTGCACTTCTGTGACCTCATTTAACCTAATTACCTCTTCACTGGCCCTATCACATTGGAGGCTCCAACATATGAATTTCGGTCATATGATGTAAGTCAGTCCATAACAAGGTTATAGTATTTTCGTGATTATATCATCAGATAAGGTGGCAGATCTCCATACAGTCTGGTCCCTTTTCCTTCTTACTTTAATTCTTGGGTTAAAATTGTGGGTCCCCAGGTACACTGGATCAGTGCATTTCGATTACAAATGACAAGAACCCAACTCAGAGTGGCTTTAAAAAAAACTGGGATTTCTTGTCCTATGTGACTGAGAAGATCAGGAGGTGTACTGCTTCAAGCATGGCTGGATGCAGGTGTTTGCCATCAGGGCTGATGGATTCCGTCTTCCTGTCTCTCGCCCATGACGGATGGCTACTAGCACCTGCAGCGAACATCCTACCCCTCTGAAAAGGAGAGGGGCATGCATCATATGTCCCCCACTCCATCCCACACACAGGGACATTCAGAAGTTGACGAAGGGTGGCCCATCATCCTACCCCTCTGAAAAGGAGAGGGGCATGCATCATATGTCCCCCACTCCATCCCACACACAGGGACATTCAGAAGTTGACGAAGGGTGGCCCATCATCCTACCCCTCTGAAAAGGAGAGGGGCATGCATCATATGTCCCCCACTCCATCCCACACACAGGGACATTCAGAAGTTGACGAAGGGTGGCCCATCAGAGGGAAAGCACAGTACCTATACCACAAGTCAACCAGGTAGTGACTGGGAGGTGCTGGGCCCAGACACTGGGGAGACTACAACAGTTGTCCTCAGACTCCACAGTCATTGTGAGACAGGAGTGCACACCTGTCCCGGCAAGAAAGGAAGGTGCTTATTTCCATATCGCTTTATTATCATTTATATGTTTCCTTTAGTACTAGCTTTTCTGAGTACTGGGGTGCAGACACAGGCTGCAGCTTTGTCAGTTGCAAGGGGGTCAGAAGCAGACAATGTAAGGGAAACCCACCAGTCATTGGAGAGGGGCCCAGCACAGGCCCTTCTGGCTGTTCTAGGAGCCAGAGGAGCTCAGAAGGAAGAGCTCTGTGAGGCCTGGCAGGGTGCCTGGGAGACACAGGATTGAAGTTGATCATGGGAAGGGTAGGCATTTTATCTAAGCAGAGAGTTAAAGAAAAAGGCCCAAGAAGGGGAGGGAGAACAAGATCAGAGAGCCTTGAATGCCAGGACCAACCCAAGGTCTGGGACAAGCCTATGCACAATAGGAAAGTGAAGAAGGTTTCTGAGTGAGAGAGACCTGACAAATGCAGTGTTGGGGGGAGATAAGTATGAGGAGGTGAAGGATGGAGCACAGCAGGAGGCTGAGCTCTTTGGGCGGGGAGCAAGCCTTCCTACAAAGGGAAGAGCAAGGAATAGCTGAGGTCTCGGGGCCACCCTGTGAGGCAAGTCCTAGCCTTTCCAGCTCTGAGATGCCTCCGAGATGCCTCTGGGGGCCCAGCAACTCCCTCCACTGGGAAGGAGCAGAGCCTGAGGAGGGAAAAAAGGGTTCCCAATCCTCGTGTCTATGACCACCCCCCCCCCCCGCAAGGGATTAAAGGAAAGTAGCATAGGCACAGGGGCACATCACAGCTCACACTGAAGTCCTGCAGAGATGCCCAAGGTCATCTTAACCTAAATCTCTCTATAGCACCCCTGATGGCCCACCAACCATGATATGGACACCCCACAGATGAGGGTCATCTCTGGTCATTAGAACTGACTTTTCCATACATGCATGATGATTCCCTGGTGGCTCAGACAGTAAAGAACCCGCCTGCAATGGGTCGGGAAGACCCCCTAGAGAAGGGAATGGCAACCCACTCCAGTATTCTTGCCTGCAAAATCTCATGGACAGAGAAGCCTTGTGGGCTACAGTCTATGGGGTCACAAAAGAGGTGGACATGACTGAGTTACTAACACCTTCTTTCACTTTCTTTTCCACACATGAAATCAAAGCCTGCCGCTGTTCCACTCAGTATCTATACCAATTCTATATTTTGAGCCACACAAAATAACTAGTCTATCCTCCTTGGACACCAGGGGTTTCTGCAATAGTACACAAACTCCCTGGGAAGGCTCTCCAAGGCTTCTTTTCTGATGGCTGAACAGCTATAGTTGCCCCAGAGGTTTCCTGTGTAACTCTGTCTCCTTGAGCTCCCCTCTCTGCTCATCCTGTTTTCCCCTCCCCATCCTAAGCATTTCATCTCTGGTCAGTTCAGTCACTCAGTCGTGTCTGACTCTTTGCAACCCCATGGACTGCGGCACACCAGGCCTCCCTGTCCATCACCAACTCCCGGAGCTTGCTCAAACTCATGTCCATCGAGTTTGTGATGCCATCCAACCATCTTATTCTCTGTCATCCCCTTCTCCTCCTGCCTTCATCTGCATCTCTGGTAACACAGCCCCAAATCATGCTTACCATGAGTAGTAGAGGGGGCCCAAGCCACAGAACAACCCGAGGTAGATGCCTGCAGTAGAAACACCATTCCTCTCCAGGCCAAGAGCTTGAGCCCTCCCTACACCCCCCACACACAGTGCCCAAAACAGCCCTTTGACACAGCTCCTCAGACCTAGGTGCCTCCCATAACCTAAGGCAGACAAAATCATGTACCCCAGGAGGTGTAAAGCAAGCAACAGTAGCTTAAGTGCGTGCATGCTCAGCCGTGTCTTTACAACCCCATAACTGTGGCCCGCCAGGCTCCTCTGTCCATGAGATTTTCCAGGTAAGGATACTGGAGTGGGTTGCCATTTCCTTCTCCAGGGGATCTTCCAGACCCAGGAATCGAACCTGCGTCTTCTGCATCTCCTGCATTGGCAGGCTGATTCTTTACTGCTGAGCCATCCGGGAAGGCGCTGGTAGCTCAAACCCTCTTTAAAATGCAGGGGTGGTTTTACAAGGATGGGTCATGACTGAAGAAGATGCAACCACCCAGGCTTCTGGGCTTAAGCATCCAGCATTCTCTGCAGTGGGTGTTAAACTGTTTCTACACCTACTAAGGTACTTTTTTTCTGGGGAGGAAGTCCGTAGCTTTTATCAGATTCCCAAAGAATCCGTGACTCAGAAAATACTAAAAATCATCGCCAAGGAGAAGTGGTCTGTTGAGAAGTCCTCCGGCCACCTAATCTGCCCCTCACCCCAATACCAGGTTGTGACACAGCTCCTGTATCTCCTATCGCGGGGAACCCACAAAGCCCAGGCAGATACTGGCACAACCGACGATGGGAAAATTGGAGTAGGAGAGCCAGGACAACACGGAATCTGTCCCCAGAATGGGAGATCGGGTCGCGACTCCCTTCACTGCCCCTCACCCCGCCCTGATTTCATAGTGTGAGGGCTGGGAGGAACCTCTTCGGAGCATCTGATTGGGCAAAGTCCCCAAGCCAGACCTCGAGCTCGGGAGAAGGCAGGCGGGGGAGGTGAATGGCGAGGGGCGGGGCCTGCGCCGGTGCCCGCCCGCCCTCCAGCCCAGGAATAGGTCGGGCTCCCCCTGGCGGTCCCCGGCCCCTACTCCACGCCCCGGGCGCCCGGTGTCCTCAATCCTCTACCCGACCTAGCACAGGTCGGTCTCCGCGGGCCGACTGACGGACAGACGGGCCGCAGAACGACCCGCCGCGGGCGCCCGGGCAGCAGGAGGGGGCGGGGAGGCGAGGACTGCGGCTTGAAGAGCAGGAGCAGGTGCCGTGGCGACGGGCGGGAGAAGCAGGGACAGAGCGGCGGGCGGGGGCGCGGCGCCGGCGTGCGTGCGGCGGGCGCGGGGCCGGGAGGCCGCGACTCCGAGTTGAGCCCCGCCGGGTCGCGCCAAGGCGAGGGGATCTGGAGTGGGGCCGGGTGTACTGGCGACTCTGGAGGGCGCAGGATCCCAAGGAGACAGAGAGGACGAGAGCTGGAGGGGGATCGCAAATTGGCGAGAGCGCTTCGAGGGGCGGGGTAGGAAAAGAGGGAGCGTACCTGGAGGGGAGACCGTGTGAAACTGGAGCTTGGAGGGGAGCCCAGGGCGGAAATGGGCCAGACGGGAGACACGGTGGACGCTGTGTGAGGTCTGGTCAGCCGATAAGATCCGTAGGTGTGAGAAGGAAGGTTGAGAAGGAAGGCTCGGTGGGGAGAAGGGGTCCTAGGAAGACGCCTAGGGGTCGCCAGCGGGTGGAGGAGAGTTGACCTGGGATCCAGCGCCAGGTGGCGAACAGGCAGAGCGGAGGTGATTCAGTAGGCAGTGGGGCAGGTGGGCTGAGGCGTGAGGCTGGTATAAGGAAGTGAAGCAGGGGCCAGGTGGAAGTGAGGATGAGTCGAGTCTAGCTGGAGACGCGTCTCAGAAGTAAGACCAGTGCAGACTGAGGGTGGTCCCAGGGCGGGAACCCCACAGTAGGGAGAAGGCTCAGTCAGGGGTTGTCCCCCTCCTCCATGGGGGAGGCCTCTACCTGGTGGTCCCTGGAGCCATGCTGTCCCGCAAGGGCATCATCCCCGAGGAGTATGTGCTCACGCGACTAGCAGAGGACCCCGCAGAGCCCCGGTACCGTGCCCGTGAGCGGAAAGCCCGCTTCGTGTCCAAGAACGGCAACTGCAACGTGGCCCACAAGAACATCCGGGAGCAAGGCCGCTTCCTACAGGACGTGTTCACCACGCTGGTGGATCTCAAGTGGCCATACACGCTGCTCATCTTCACCATGTCCTTCCTGTGCAGCTGGCTGCTCTTTGCCATGGTCTGGTGGCTCATCGCCTTCGCCCACGGTGACCTGGCCCCTGGCGAGGGTGCCGCTGTGCCCTGCGTCACCAGCATCCACTCCTTTTCGTCTGCCTTCCTTTTCTCCATTGAGGTCCAGGTGACCATTGGTTTCGGCGGGCGCATGGTGACCGAGGAGTGCCCTCTGGCCATCCTGATCCTCATTGTGCAGAACATCGTGGGGCTCATGATCAACGCCATCATGCTGGGCTGCATCTTCATGAAGACGGCTCAGGCCCACCGGCGGGCCGAGACCCTCATCTTCAGCAAGCATGCGGTCATCGCCCTGCGCCACGGCCGCCTCTGCTTCATGCTGCGCGTGGGCGACCTCCGGAAGAGCATGATCATCAGTGCCACCATCCACATGCAGGTGGTGCGCAAGACCACCAGCCCTGAGGGTGAGGTGGTCCCCCTCCACCAGGTGGACATCCCCATGGAGAATGGTGTGGGTGGCAATAGCATCTTCCTGGTGGCTCCGCTCATCATCTACCACGTCATTGACGCCAACAGCCCGCTCTATGACCTGGCGCCCTGCGACCTGCACCACCATCAGGACCTTGAGATCATCGTCATCCTGGAAGGTGTGGTGGAAACCACGGGCATCACCACCCAGGCCCGCACCTCCTACCTGGCCGACGAGATCTTGTGGGGCCAGCGCTTTGTACCCATTGTGGCCGAGGAGGATGGCCGCTACTCTGTGGACTACTCCAAGTTTGGCAACACTATCAAAGTGCCCACGCCACTCTGCACAGCCCGCCAGCTTGAGGAGGACCCCAGCCTGCTGGATGTCCTGACCCTCGTCCGCGGGCCCTTGCGCAAGCGCACCGTGGCTGTGGCCAAGGCCAAGCCCAAGTTCAGCATCTCTCCAGACTCCCTGTCCTGAGCTCTGCTCCCTTGGGCTCCCTCCTTATGTGTGCGCACGCCAGTGTGGCATGGTATGTAGAGCGGACGTGGTGTGGGCCCCTCGGCCAGGCCAGGACCTTGTGTGAGGCTGGGCCCTCCAGCTCAGCCTCCCTGCCTGCTGCTCGCCCAGGGTGTTACAAGGCACCTGTCACTACTCTATTTCTGGCCTCAGCAGGAGCCTGCACTGGGTTATTTTTGTCCCTGCTCCTCCCAGCCCCAACTCAGGACTGGCTCGTCCTGCTCCCCTGCCCCAGACTGACAGAGCTGTGGAAAGGGTCAGGCCCTAAAGTTGGGTCTCCATCCGATCCTGGGCCCCCCGACCAACTGGCCACAAGCTGGGCAAATGGCTGGGGAAGAACAGGCCCCACATTGGAGGCCCGCTGCCCTGTTTCTGTGGCCCCAAGAGATGCCTGTGGTGAGGCCCCAGCCCCTACATGGTCCCTGAAAAAGTGATGGGCGAAAGGGTGGGCCTGGCCTGCTAGGAAGGGCAGGTGATGAGGGAGCACAGTAGAGCTGGAGAGTTGGAGAAGTGGAGCCCCTGCCCCCCGGGCATGCTCAGCAGAGAGGAGATGGCGCTGAGGGGCTTAGCTTTCTGAGCCCTGCTCAGGCTCGGGGAGGAGCGATAGGCCGCTTGCCTCTGACCTCAAAGCTTCTTTAATGGGGGCTCCATGGCCCAGGGCTGCTGCACCTGCCTGTTCCCATTCTGTCCCCCACCCTGGGAGGCTCTGGACTGAAAGAGGCTGAGAGAGACTGGGGTCCTGGGCCCACCACAGGCCTGGCTCCCCACCGGTGGCTGCCACTCACTTTGTCAAAAGGGTGGCCTTAGAGAGCCTTTGGATTGCTAGAAAAGGAAATGTTGGAAAGCACAGGATGGTGGGGGTGGGTGAGGTCCCTGAGGCAAAAAGGCCATTGATTGTGACCGGCTTGACCCCAAGCCAGACTCCTGGAGCAGTGCTATGTGTACTTGCCCAGAATCCTGCCTTCTTTGTCGTCAATAAAGCCTACCCCTTTGTGACCTAAACTCTGGGCTGTTCTTCTGGTGGGCAGGGAGGGCAAGGGCTGGTCGCTGCCAGCCCACATTTCAGAGGCTCCAGGGACCCTAGCTGGGAGGCCAGGAAAGGGACCTGGGGTTGGTCCTCTTCCGCTGTTCAGGGACACTTCCCTTCTCTGCCTCCGGTAGCCCAGCCCTGCCAGCCTATCTGACTGGCTCGATTGGGCACTCATCAGGCTTACAGCCCTGAGCCCTGCCTCCACTCCCAGGGATCTGCTGGAAGGCTGAGGTGCTCAAGGAAAGAGGCAGGGACGTCACTGGACGTCACATGTCCAGTGTGGCGACTGGAGCATTAGCTCTCAAAACAAGTGCTTTCGTTCACACCCTGGCTCGAGTTCTCAGCCTTCATCTAACGTAACCTCTCTGTGCTTCAGTTGCCTCATCTATAAAGTGGGGCTACTAATAGTACCGACCTCATAGAATTGCTTTGGGAGTAAATGAAGAGCACAAGTCAAATGCTTGAGTGCCTCGTCCATAGTAAGTGCTCAATAAATGTTAACAGTTGAGACTGCTGTTGAATCAGCTACATGATGAGACAACTGAGCAAGTGGATGCCAAGAGAGAAAGTGCTATTATGTGTCCCCTAGTGAGGAGTTTCTCTGCCTGAACTTACCTTCTACACTGTTTCCCCATCCAGCTCAGACCCTGATGACAGGGGCTGTGGCAGCACCTATTACCTATTTCTCTATCTCAACCCTCTGGACTCCATCCACCATGTGGCCACCAGAGTAGTCTTATTAAAAGACTTCATTCTTTCCAATGTCAAGTACCTCCAGTCGTTCCCCATTACCTTCTGGTCAAGGCTAGACACATAACCAGTCGTTTCAGGCTTTGCCTGACTTCTAGTCATTATAGCCTACTGTTCTCTGGCCAGGACCCTATGTAACCGCCGACCACCCTGGCAGCCTCAATATCCCCTCCCTGCATACAGCATTGATCTTCCTACCTCTGAGCTTTAGATGATGTTATTCCCTTTGCCTGGACTGTCCAGGCCTCATCTCTCCCTGTGGAAATCTATAAAAGTCCAAGCCACCATGATGCCTCCTTGAAGCCTCCCGATTCCTCTAGAAAGTGATGGTCCTGTCCCTTCCTCTGTGCTTGTGGGCATTCTACTTTTGCCAGTGTTTGTGGGTCTGTCTCCCCATTCCCAAGTCCATGGCTCCTTGAGGTCAGGGACTGTGCCTGATTGAGCACTGTGACTGTCTTTCAGTAAGTGCTGAATGAGTGAATGATGAATAATGTACAGGACAAGTCAAGGTCAGTGGTGCAATGTGAGGCCTGTAGAGGGCTTTGGTTGCATCAGTGAGAGTTTGTCCCAGGCTATTCCAGAGGCAGGGCTGAAGGACTAAGGAGCTGCTGGTTCAGGCTCTAAGATGCCCCATCCCTGTACCCACAGAAACACACCCTGCCCCCCATCCAAAAGCTGATTTTTTGCTGTGCTGACTTGTTTCTGGTTTAGAGGAAGGAGATGAGAAAGCTGTTCAAAGTTGGCCCAGGGTTCTGGGGACAGTACCTGGTTCTTAGTCTAAAGACTCAGTTTACCTGTCTTCAAGAACAGAGGAGGAGGTCAGACTCACTAATGAGAAGCGTCTGGGCAGCACCTTCCTTGGGGACCATTCAGAGTAACCTTCCTCCACTCCTTCATACACCTTTAAACAGTTGCTGCTACTGCTACTGCTAAGTCGCTTCAGTCGTGTCCGACTCTGTGCGACCCCATAGATGGCAGCCCGCCAGGCTCCTCCGTCCCTGGGATTCTCCAGGCAAGAATAATGGAGTGGGTTGCCATTTCCTTCTCCAATGCATGAAAGTGAAGTCGCTCAGTCGTGTCCGACTCTTAGCGACCCCATGGACTACAGCCTACCAGGCTCCTCCATCCATGGGATTTTCCAGGCAAGAGTAAACAGCTGGTGATAGTGAAATGGCAGAACTGAGGGCTTAGTGCCACCTGCTGGCCACAGACAAGACCCACTTGATCCCAGAAAATCAGAATCGCTGCTGCTGCTAAGTCACTACATTCGTGTTCGGCTCTGTGCGACACCATAGACGGCAGCCCACTAGGCTCCCCCGTCCCTGGGATTCTCCAGGCAAGAACAGTGGAGTGGGGTCCCATTGCCTTCTCCTAGTCCTGGGCTTTTCACGTTGTAAGATCCCTAGCATTTAGGCTTAACTCAGGGAAAAGCTGAAAAGCTCCAGGCATGGAAGGAGCAGCTGGACCAGACCTCCTTTGATCACCCCACAGATGTTCTTGTCCTCTAACAGTGCTCCCATCCTCTGGGGCCACCCATCTCTTTAAGGCACTTGTCTAACTATAGACAGAAGAGCTCCCCTAACCTCCCCTCAGCCTAGCAGGAAATTCTTTGAGAATTGTTTCTGATATTCTGCCTCCAGGGCATCATGTGATGGAGCAGTCTAAGCTCGTCCACACCCCATGTGCAGATCCCCCAGAAAGGTGTGTCTCATGTCACTGTGGTCCAGTGCTGAGGAAGGCGCTCTTCTCCCAATTTTCAGATGAGGAAATAGGATTGGACTTGGGGGTCACTTGCTAAGACCATACAGCTAGTAAGTGACAGGTCCAGTATTTGGCCCTGAGTCTATCTCACACCAAAGCTCTCTCCCTTCCCACTGCTGCAGGATCCCAGTGACCTGAGCATCACCTTTTACTAGGGGTGCCACCTTGCTCTTGGTTGTCAAAAACCACCACTGGCAGACGGATGTCTCTGGATCAAGAACAAGAGGGAAAGTGTAACTCAGAAAAGTCCCAGATTTGAGACTGATGCAGACTCATCTGTAAGTGACAGCCCAGATCATGTCCAAACACCAAAGGAGCCAGAGGGACTGCTACTGAGTCCAAGCTCATATTGCTCGCCACATGAGAGGCTGATAAATCAAGAGACCAGTTCTTGGGGCAAGGAATAGCAACTTTATTTAGAAAGTCAGTAGCCCAGGAAGATGGTGGACTCATGCCCCTCAGAACCATCTTGTGAGTTAGAATTCAGGCAACGGGAGGAAGTAAAAATCAAACATCTTTACTTGTTCTGGTCATCCTCCAGAGATGTGTTCATTGGTTCCTTTCTGCAGTCATTCATAGGTCATCAGGATGTTTCCTTTGAGCTGAACAAAGGTATTTTAGCTCAATACTCGTTACTTGGAAGGCAGGCTTCCCAGGGATGGGCCATTATGTATAATTCAACCTTACAGGCAACAGCCCTTTATTGGTTAATTTGTAATAGAATACAAAGTTTCTTCCCTATTACAGGACCTCACTGACACTTTTTCCCACTGGTGTCTATGAAGAACCCTCCATCTTCTGCCTTCTTTATGTGGACTGGGGTCCCTACCTTGCAGGCTCCCCCAACTCCAGCCAGTCAGGCGGCAGTGCAGACTGACGTTGCACATCTGCCATCCCTGTCTCCAACTCACACAGGTGTTGTGACATGTGTCCTGGGTCTCAGTCCTGAGCTCAGCAGAGAAGGGAAGCCAAGCCACCCTCTTCCAGTAGTGAAACTGAACTGCTAGGCTGGAGAAACTAGCCTACTTAGACATTCTGGAAAACTGCTCAGGCCTAATGCCTCTGGGTTTGGCATCTCCAGCCAGTCACCACACAGCCCACATGTGGCCCACCTAGGTGGCCCTCTGGTCTTTCTGCTGGGGAGGACTCAGCCAGCTTCTATGAACCCACTCTCCTCATGTATCATCCTCTCAGCTCTGTCCTGCTCTTGAGTTCCTCTCCAACGTCTTTTCTTAGGGAGAACTTTCCTAGAGTGCTTGCTGCAAAGAGTAGCTCTGGCTCCCCATACATCTCTGGGTTCACCTCTGAGGTCTCCCCAGGGCCAGTGTCAGACACCTTATTGTACTAAGACATGCAGAAGACCTGGAGGAAGAAGACATGAATGCTGCTGACCCCAGATTAGGGTAGGCTTGAATAACAACAGATCTGTTCCAACTTGAAAGGAGTTGGGGAAAGGCCAAACGATGGGATTAGAGTCAGAACTGGGTTCCAGAGGGTGGGCTTGTTGCATTAGAACCTAGAGTATTGGTGTCTCACTGTATCCTGCTGACTATACCAGCTGTCTTGCGTATCTCATTGTATGCACTGTTCGCTGAACCCAGGGTAGGTGAGGCGTGAACCAAGAGGCTGGAAGGAGATGCAAGGAGCCATAGGAACTGCAGACACATTTATTCTCTCCTGACTGGCACAGCACCCATGACAGCAGCCATAACATAACTTTAACATAGCTGTAATGTAGCCTTAATGCAGCCTCCAGGGCTTTTCAGGCGGAGCTTATATATACTTGCAGAACAAAAACAGCCTGTGGCCAAGAAGTACGTCGTGACATGTATGCATAGTGCTATAAATGATCTCAGCTCTTACATATTATTATTTACCAAACGTGTAAGAGCGAGAAACCGTGGAACAAGAGAAAGCCTGACTACTGCCACCACCAATTGCTCTTTCCCTACAATTGGCATCCTCGCTGCCAGGTCCACCTGCCTGGGGCATCGTATATCTTCATCTACCTACACTCTACTCTATTTCCACTCTGGAGTGATGTGAAAGGCAGGCCACCTACACTGGCCACCTTGGGTACAGGAGTGTAAACTTCTGTCTTTCCCCTGTCCTTAGGTCCTTCCAGGCATTGATGCCAATAATTGAAGCAGTGATACAAAGTGCATATGCAACTGCACAATTCATTACAGAACCCTGCTTCTACGCACTCTGACTTCACTTGACCAATTCCAGTTTTTCTCTCTATGCCACTGTTACTGGGGAAGAGAAGATAAATAAATACAGGGTAAATCAGTACATTTATTTATAATCACTACATTTATTTATAATCAGTACACTTATAAATACAGGATAAATTAGTACATTATCCTGATAAATAAAATCAGGATAAATAAATTCAGGGAAATAAGTACAGATCTGACTGAAACTTTGACACAGGTCTGCTATCTGTGAAGGGAGGAAGAAGGGATAATGAGGGATAGCATGCCATTAGCTTTCAAGCAAGTTTGAAACTACAGCAGATGCCTGAGATGCCATAGCTGGAACATGGTGGCTAAGTGGCTTTGAAAAATAAGTCTCATGCACTCAAGAGTCAGTTCTGTTGGCACTGATGATCTTAGCTAGACTTGCTGATGCGTTGAGGAAGCGGTCATCTGATCCAGTTCCAGCTTCGAGGGTCCCTTATCCTCCAGAAGTCTCTGTTTACAGTGTCTCTCATCCTCCAGCTTCCCCAGTGGCTCAAGCAGTAAAGAATCCACCTGGAATGCAGGAGACTTCGGTTCGATCTCTGGGTTGGGAAAAGCCCCTGGAGAAGGAAATGGCAACCCATTCCAGTGTTCTTGCTTGGAAAATTCCATGGACAGAGGAGCCTGGCAGACTACAGACCATAGTGTCATGAAGAGTTGGACAACATGAGCGCAGACTCTCTCCAGCAGGCACCATTTCCAGCATTTTACTGACCTAGGTTAAATAAGGAGAGTAAGTCCTATGAATCAGTTGGCCAACTTTAGACAAACAGCCTTTTTTCTTGATGAATCGATTGGTCTGCTTTTCCAAAAGCATTTATAATGAGATATACTAGCTATTGCACAGATTCTGCATCAGCAGGCCTGTAAATAATTGGGGGCAGTTTTATTACCCAAAAGCATTTAACTAATGCATTTAAACTGGCCTCGACAACAGTTTGAGTTGTTTTATTTGCTATTTGGACCATAGGGAATAACATGTTTGGAAACATGTTTTAGATTGGCAACACCCTCACTGGGGTTGGAAATTCTTGGTTAAACCAGTATAATTTGGGTGGTAAGTTATCCCATTGAGTTATTAACAAAATGTGCACAAATGGTAGGGAAGGAAATCCCCTCTCTGAGCCAAGGACTCTGTATGCGACAGCAGTACTGCAGCTCATATATCATTCACGGGCCTGGTGTGAACAACGAGGTCAGGCTTGATTCACAGTGAGCCGATTCATCAGGAGGAGGCAGAAGGGCCTTACAGCACGTCTTCCCAGAGTTCCAGGCCACTACATGGAGACCAGATGAGACAGTGCCTCCCCAACACATCAAAAAAAGCCATACATCATAAATATACTTAGAACACCCCAGCATCAATCCTGAGAGCTCTCCAACACCATGCACTGGCCATGAATTCTGAACTCCCAGAGCGTACTCCAAAACACAAGGCTAAACTTCGCTTTAGAGCCCCTTACCTTGTCTTAAGAAAAATATATAAAAGTATGATCAGTCCAATGATGATTACTACAATCATTCCAATAGAGAGCCAGTCAGTTTTCTTCTCAGATTCTGCAGAAAAAAGGAAGAAAACGTTAAGAGGAAGCCTATTGGCAGGGGCCAAAGAGATCACATGACTGCTTCTAGGATCGGTGTGGTTGTATGTCATCTTCTGTCAGGGATGGTACCACCAACCTTCTGCCACATGTCTTTGCCCTCCTCCATCCTATCACTTACACCTCCAGACGTCAAACAGCCTGTTTAGCACTTATCAGAAATACAGCAATATCAAACACCACATACAATATGCACATGCTGTGCACATGTTTAAAGCTTCCATAGCATTATACCATCCTGTATCACCTGTATACTGCTATAGACTGAACGTCACTCTCCCCTCAAAATCTGAATGCTGAAATCTTAATGCCCAGTATGACAGCATTAGGAGACAGGGCTTTGGGGAGGTGATTAGGTCATGAGGGTGGGGCACTCAGGAGTGAGATGAGTGCCCTATAAAGGAGGGCCTTGAGAGATCGCTCACCCTTCCACCTTGTGAGGACAGCATGAGAAGTCTGAAACCTGCAAAAGGGCTCTCACCCAACCATGCTGGCCACTAATCTTGGGACTCCAGCCTCTAGAACTGTGAGAAATGAAGTTCTGTTGCTTATAAGCCACCCGCATGCGTGTGCGTGCACGCTCAGCCACTCAGTCATGGCTGACTCTCTGCGATCCCATGCACTGTAGCCTATCAGGCTCTTCTGGTCCATGGGATTTCCCAGGTAAAAATACTGAAGTGGGTTGCCATTTCCTTCTCCAGGGGATCTTCCCAACCCAGGGATTGAACCCGCATCTCCTTCATTGGCAGGCGGATTCTTTACCACTCTACCACCTGAGGAGGCACTTATAAGCCACCTAGTCTGTGGCAATTTGTTACAGCAGTCCATATAGACTAAGAGGGCTTACCTGGTGACTGGTGATGGTAAAGAATCTGCCTGCCAATCTACTTCCATATTCTTACCTACAAGTCCCATGGACAGAAGAGCCTGGCGAGTTACAGTGCAGGGGGTCACAAAAGAGTTGGATACAACTTAGCGACTAACCACCAACAATGGTAAGCACCAACAATATACAACAAGATATATACATATCACCCAGCCCAGACAAATCCCTGATACCAAACACACAAAGCATATTTCAATTTCATATTCCCCTGTTTCTGAGATACCCTAAACACATATGTGTACACACCACCCACACAATCCCTGGTCTTTACTTCCAAGAACAATTTCTCTCTCCCTTCAGGATCATCTCAAGCCCCATCTGGCACACCCAGACCACATCCCTCAGGGCCACCAGTCAGCCTCTGCCTTCATGACCTCTCTCAGCTCTATGCAGATGCATTGGACCAACAGGATCATCCCCACCTAGGACCAGAGCCATGACCATAGAAGCCAGGTCACCTATTAGACCATCTGTCCTGGCTTAGGGACCTAATCTATTCTGCTGACTCTGGGGCTGATCTAAATCAGACCAATTTTTCTCCCCTTCCCTATATAACCAAAGTTTATATGATACTCCCCTCAAAATGAAGAATAAGGGAAATGTCCAGGAAGATGCTTACCTGGATGTAGAATCAACTGAAAGTCCAAACTCTGGATTGTGGGCAAGGATACATGCCATACCACACACTGATAGATGGTCCCATTGTCTTCCAGAGATGGCTTCAGGCTTAGGTGGCTAGTGATATTAAATGTACCATCCTCATTCTTGACTATGTGGTCAGTGGTGATGTTCTTGGAAAATTCCCTGAAGTGGCAATCATTCTGGGTCCACTTTTTCCATGTGATGTTGATATGCTCTGGGTAGAACCCACTTGATGTACACAAAATATGTCTGTCCTTGTTATGTTTCATCATGACTTGTTCAGACAAGTTGCTGACTGGCTGAGCTGCCAGGGGAGAGAAATCATTCTTTGAGGGTAGGTAGAGATTTGCTTATTATCAGCTCAAATGTCAGACCCATGGCAAGCCTTCAGGAAAGCGAAGTAAACTGAATGGTATTCTGCTTAGACTAAGTGTTCTGGGTACGTTGGTCCCAGTGCCAGTGGGGTACTGATATGCTGTGACCCTGAATCTCAGGCAGCTTTATAAAGCAGAGTTTCTTAAGCCCCTCTGTGTCATAGATACCTTTGGGAATCTGAGGAAACTCTTGGAATAAACACTTGGAATTAGCAGAGACTGCTAACTGCTGCCAGTCTCCATTCTTCCATGACACCTCCAAGTTAAAGCTGCTTCTCCCACCCTCCTCTGCAGCTGGGTGTAGTCATGTGAATTAAGGTCTGAAAGTTTGATTGTAATCAGAAGTGGTGAGAGCAACTTCTAAGAAGGATCCTGAAATAACAAGGGTATCTTAAAGAAAAGAACAGTGTCTCTCCCCCTCCACTTCCTTCTTTCTACAGAATGGCTGGAATAGTATGTCATGGCTGGGGACAGAGAAGCCGTTTCTAAACACAAAGCAGAAATGCAGGTTGAAGACAGAAAAGTGACAAGATAAAGGATCTTGGGTCCCAGATGATCAGAGCACTGCTATATCTGCCCTGGGTTGGCTACATTTTTGAGAAAGGAAAATAAGCCGCCTTCTTAAAAGCACTACTGACCTCTGGCTTCCCCTCTCACATGTAAAGATCTTGAAAGTCATCATTTCTATCCTTGGAACAGGAAATAAAGCTGAACTGAACAAATTGAAAATCCACAGTTTTCTTTAGATTCATCAAAGAATTGAGGTGACAGGGCAAGCCACCACCCTGTAAACCATAGACACACACAGGCAGATTGAGAGAATCACGGCCAAGATCATAAAACCTTAAGCAGAAGGTACTAGAGCAATAAACTGGTTGACATACGTAAGCACTAACTCTGACAAATTGCTAAAGGATAAGTGTGGACTAGGTTGAGAGTAAAAGACTCCTAGAGGCCCAGCCTTAGAGGGGGCCACACACTTTCATGAGTTGTTCCTCCAAGAATCCCACCAGGCTCTCACTGTGAAGATCCAAGAAAAATCCCCTCCTGTTTTGAGCAGGGAAGAGAAGAAAAATAACTATTATAACTATTTCAAAATATACCCAGGACTCCCTGGTGGTCCAGGGGTTAAGAATCCACCTGCCAATGTAGGGGACACGGGCTTGATCCCTGGTCTGTGAAGATTCCACATGCTGCAGAGCAACTAAGCCCATGTACCACAACCACCGAAGCCTGTGCACCCTAGAGCCTGTGCTCCGCAACAAGAGAAGCCACTGTAAGAAGAAGCCCACGCACCACAGCCTGAGAGTAGTGCCTACCTGCTGCAACTAGGGAATGCCGGTGCACAGCAACAAAGACCCAGAGCAGTCAAAACTAAGTAATTAAATAAAAATTAAATATATATATACACACACACACATACCCAGTGCATTCTCCACAATAAAGGATGCTCTCAAGGGAAAAGAATTTGCCCAAGTCTTATCTGACCTGGGATAGTGATGTTTAGCGGCTCCAGCCCCCTCTTAGCCTTCCTGTCTCACCTAGGAACACTTGTGAAGGTGAGACAGTCTAGCGGCTCAGGCAACTCAAAGAATGAGATTTAATCAGAAAATTATAAACAGCTTCCCCTCTATGACAACTTACCACTACATCAACAGAGCCCCAGAATGATAACAGTAGATTACAACTGAGAGAGCTGTTAAATGTAGGTTCTATTTCAGAAGGAGTTCATGAGGAAACTCAAGGAAAATAAGGCGGGGGGTGGGAGGAAGACACCAGAAGGAATCGAAGTCTCTGGCATCTACAGGCACAGCATTAACATTAAACAGAATGCAACTCCTAGCCAAAGAAATGCAGATCCTCATACCAAAAGCCTATTCACCTCAGTTCCTACTATCTGATACGGAATATCTGGTTTTCAACAAAAAATTACAAGGCATGCCAAAAAGTATGAAAAGACAAAGCAAGCATCAGACCCAAACTCTGGAATGACACAGATTTTGGAATTACCAGATAGGGACTTTTAAATAACGATTAAGCACATGTAACCTAGAGCCCATGCTCCACAATGAGAGGCCACTGCAATGAGAGGCATGCCCTATTTGTCACAACTAGAGAAAAGTCCGTGGAGCGATGAAGACCAAGCACAGCCAAAAACAAATAATTAAATAAAACTCTTTTTGAAAAAATAGTAGCCTTCAGAGCAAAGAAAATTATCAGGAGGAAAAAACTAAGGAAATCTGAACAAACTATGTAAGTAAGTGTTAGTCACTCAGTCCTGCCCTACTCTTTCCAACCCCATGGACTGCAGCCCACCAGACTCCTGTGTCCATGAGATTTTCCAGGCAAGGATACTGGAGTGGGTTGCCATTTCCTTCTCCAGGGGATCTGCCCGACCCAGGGATCCAACCCAGGTCTCCCACATTGCAGGTAGATTCTTTACCGACTGAGCTACAAGTGAATAAACTATGGACGTTAATAAATAATAATGTATCAATATTGGTTCATAATTATAAAAATATAGCATAAATGCAAGATGTTAATAGGGCAAGTGGGGTGTGGAGGCAAGAGTAATATGGGAACTCTGTACTGTCTTTGCAATTTCTCCATAAATCTAATCCTCTTCTAAAAAAATAAAGTCTATTTATTTATTTAATTTTTGAAAGAAAAAAAAAAACCTTTTAGGCTATCAGTTGCAGAGGAATTCTAATATACATCCCTACCTCCAAAATTGATATGTACAAGTCTTCAGTGAAATTGTGGAGAGCTCACAGATACTGCCCCCCAGTTATACTGAATTGTACCCCCTTCCAAATTCATATGTTGAACTCAAACTAATTCCCTCAGACTGTGACTATATTTACAGATAGAGTTTTTTTTTTAATTAATTTAATTGGAGGCTAATTACTTTACAGTATTGTAGTGGTTTTTGCCATACAATGACATGAATCAGCCATGGGTGTACATGTGTTCCCCATCCTAAACCCCCCTCCCACCTCCCTCCCCATCCCATCCCTCAGGGTCATCCCAGTGCACTGGCCCTGAGCACCCTGTCTCATGCATCAAATCTGGACTGGCGATCTATTTCACATGTGGTAATATACATGTTTCAATGCTATTCTCTCAAATCATCCCACCCTCGCCTTCTCCCAGAGCCCAAAAGTCTGTTCTTTACTTCTGTGTCTCTTTTGATGTCTCGAATATGGGGTCATTGTTACCATCTTTCTAAATTCCATATATATGCGTTAATATACTGTATTGGTGTTTTTCTTCCTGACTTACTTCACTCTGTATAATAGGCTTGTTTCATCCACCTCATTTTTTTTAATAGCTGAGGAAGGCATTCTTTTTAATAGCTGAGTAATATTCCATTGTGTATATGTACCACAGCTTTCTTATCCATTTGTCTGCCGATGGGCATCTAGGTTGCTTCCATGTCCTGGCTATTGTAAACAGTGCTGCGATCAACATTGGAGTACACATGCCTCTTTCAATTCTGGTTTCCTCAGTGTGCATGCACAGCAGTGGGATTGCTGGGTCATATAAGCACATGCGCTGTGAGAGGGGCAAACCCAGTGTGGTCCATACACTGCGAGCACTCCCCACACATGCCAGTGATATTTGTTTGCAGTGTTCCTCCCTCCCCACAGCACAACTGAACAAGTGAGCCTAAATAAGTGACCATCTTTGCCCCTTTGTGTCAGGGCAGAAACTAGACACTGAAGAGACTTGCAAACAGAGGAAGCCAAAATAAACAAAGAGGGAACCGCTTCAGAAATGACAGGTTTAACAGATTAAAACCCTGTAGTTAGCATTGACTAAGTATTGGAAGGGGCCTATAAACCTTGAGAAGTATAAGCTGAAACAAGGAACTATCTGAAACTGAACTGACCCCACACTGCCCTCAACAGCTCCAGAGAAATTCCTAGATATATTTTACTATTATCATTTTTTTATTTTTTTATTTTTAAGTTCTTTATTACTCCTTTAATTTTCATTTTTATAATCTACTATTACCTTGCAAAAAAAAAGACCCTATCTTAAGGCAAATTTCATATATATATTTTTTATATTTTTTGTGATTTTGTTTTATATTTTTAATATTGTATTTTTGAGAGTCTAACCTCTACTCTAGATTTTTAATATTTGCTTTTTGGTATTTGTTACCAATTTTGTACCTTTAGGAATCTAATCTTCAGTTCCCATTTTTACTTAGGCGTGTGATTACTGGCTTGATTGCTCTCTCCCCTTTTGACTCTCCTTTTCCTCCCCAGGTCACCTCTATCTCTTCCCTCCCCCTTCTCTTCTCTACTTAACTCTGTGAATCTCTTTGGGTGTTTCGGGCTGTGGAGAACACTTAGGGAACTGATCACAGGCTAGATTGGTCTCTCTCCTTTTGACTCCCCCTCCTCTCCTCCTGGTCACCTCTGTCTCCTTCCTCCCTCTTCTCTTCTCTGTGTAACTCCGTGAATCTCTCTGAGTGTTCCAGACTGTGGACAGCAAATAGGGAATTGATTACTGTCTAAATTGCTCTCTCCCCTTTTGATACCCCGAATGGCACCCCACCTTAGTACTCTTGCCTGGAAGATTCCATGGGCGGAGGAGCCTGGTGGGCTGCAGTCCATGGGGTAGCTAAGAGTCGGACACGACTGAGCGACTTCACTTTCACCTTTCAGTTTCATGCATTGGAAAAGGAAATGGCAACCCACTCCAGTGTTCTTGCCTGGAGAATCCCAGGGACAGGGAAGCCTGGTGGGCTGCCGTCTATGGGGTCGCACAGAGTCGGACACGACTGAAGCAACTTAGCAGCAGCAGCAGCAGCAGCTTCTCCTCCTGGTCACCTCTATCTCCCTCCTCCCTCTTCTCTTCTTCATGTAACTCTGTGAACCTCTCTGGGTGTCCCCCACTATGGAGAATCTTCTCACCATTAACCTAGATGTTTTATCATCGGTGCCGTATGGATGGAGAAGTCTTGAGGCTACTGTAAGAATAAGATTGCAAGTCAGAGGCAGGAGGCTTAAATCCAAAACTTGAGAACACCAGAAAACTCCCGACTCCAGGGAACATCAATCGACAAGAGCTCATCCAAAAGCCTCCATACCTACCTGAAACCAAGCTCCAACCTAGAGCCAACAAGTTTCAGAGCGAGACATAACAAGCAAATTCTCCAACAAAGCAGGAAAATAACCCTGAGCACAAAAAAACAGGCGGCCAAAAGTCACACCAAACCCATAGACACCTAAAACTCACTACTGGAAACTTCGCTGCACTCCAGAGAGAAGAGATCCAGCTCTACCCACCAGAACACTGACGCAAGCTTCCCTAACAAGGAAACCTTGACAAGCCACTCGTTCAACGCACCCTCAGGGAGGATCCTCCACAATAGAGAGGAACCACAGACTTCCGGCATACAGAAAGGCCACCCCAAACACAGCAATCTAAACAAGATGAAAAGGCAGAGAAATATTCAGCAGGTAAAGGAACATCATAAATGCTCAGCAAACCAAACAAAAGAGGAGGAGATGGGGGTCCACCTGAAAAAGAATTCAGAATAATGATAGTAAAGATGATCCAAAATCTCAAAAACAAAATGGAGTTACAGATAAATAGACTGGAGACAAGGATTTGAAGATGCAAGAAAAGTTTAACAAGGACCTAGAAGAAATAAAAAAGAGTCAATCAATAATGAATAATGCAATAACTGAGATCAAAAGCACTCTGGAGGAAACCAACAGAATAACTGAGGCAGAAGATAGGATAAGTGAGGTTGAAGATAGAATGGTGGAAATAAATGAAGCAGAGTGGAAAAAAAGAATTAAAAGAAATGAGGACAACCTGAGAGACCTCTGGGACAATGTTAAATGCCCCAACATTCAAATCATAGGAGTCCCAGAAGAAGACAAAAAGAAAAGGCCAAGAGAAAATACTTGAGGAGGTAATAGTTGAAAGCTTCCCTAAAATGAGGAAGGAAATAGCCATCCAAGTCCAAGAAACCCAGAGAGTCCCAAACAGGATAAAGCCAAGGTGAAACACCCCAAGACACATATTAATCAAATTAATGAAGATCAAATGCAAAGAGCAAATATTAAAAGCAGCAAGGGAAAAGCAACAAATAACACACAAGGGGATTCCCATAAGGATAACAGCTGATCTTTCAACAGAAACTCTTCAGGCTAGAAGAGAATGGCAGGACAAACTTAAAGTGATGAAAGAGAAAAACCTACAACCCAGATTACTGTACCCAGCAAGGATCACATTCAAATATGAAGGAGAAATCAAAAGCTTTACAGACAAGCAAAAGCTGAGAGATAGGGTTTTTACTAAGGTTGTTGATAAGTTAAAAGAGATCATTAGGTTGAGCCCTAATCTGACTCATGTCTTTATAGAAGGAGATTAGGATACGCAAGCACAGGAAAAAGACAACCAGCTACAAGCCAAAGAAAGAGGCCTCAGAAGAAATCAACCCTGCTGTCACCTTGATCTCAGACATCTAGACTCCAAAATTGTACGAAAATTAATTTCTGTTGTATAAGCCACCCAGTCAGTGGTGTTTTGTTGTGGTAGCCCCAAGCCCATCCACAGAGAATCCAACCTACTTATAATAGCAGACAGAGGAGTTCAAAAAGGTGTTTAGGGAAGAACGTTGCTGTTGTTAAGTCTTGACTGAGCACCTGCCTTAAAACAGCACTGGCCGAGCATTTTCATACATGATCTTATGTAATCCTCGGAACACCTCAGCAGGTAAGATTTGTCACCTCATTTTAAGTGGGAAAATTCACAGGCAAAGATATTAAATGGCTGACCAATCACTCAGTTTGAAAGCAGCAAAGTCAGACAGAATAGGATTCAGACCCATGGAAACAGAGTGCAATCTCTCTCCTTCCCCAGGTACCTTTCAGAGGTATCTCTTCAGTGAAGGCTAACTATAGACATACCAGGGAAATTATCTAATTACTGTGAATATCTTTTACTGCTACTTTAAATGGACCAAGCTCTATTCTGAGCATTTTACCTGCATTTAAAAAAAGTTTTTAATTGGAGTATAATTGCTTTACAATGTTGTGTTAATTTCTGCTGTATAACAGTGTGAATCAGCTCTATGTATACATATATTCCCTCCCTCTTGAGCCCCTTCATCCCACCCGCCCATTCCACCCTTCTAGGGCATCTCAGAACACCGAGCTGAGCTCCCTGTGCTGTACAACAACTTCTCACTAGCTATCTTACCTGCATTTTTCTGAGCCACTTCTCTACAATCAATTCTCTTAGAAAAAACACTGTTACATCTGTTTAGAGTTTCAGCGTGATTAAAAACTTGCCCAAAGTTGTTAAGAAGTCCATGGAAGTCCTGGACTCAAACCTATGTTCTATTTGACTCCTAGGCCCATGCTCTAAACCTCTGCTCCACTCAGCCCATCCACATCTCCACTGCAAGCCCCACCATCATAAGAACCACAGGGCACTGCCCTCAGGCACTCACCTACAACCTTCAGCCAGACACTCCCCTGGGCCTTCTGAGGAGTAACCACCAGCTCACAGCGGTACTCCCCTGCATCCTCCAGCTGCACACGAGGCAGCTGCAATGAGGCATCTCCCTTCTGCAGACTCCGTAGAGACACCCAGGCTCCACGTTGGGATGTCTCCCTGTAGTTTCCGAAATACTGAAACAGTTTGGTGTAGGTTTCAGACTTTCCAGTCTTCTGAAACCACGTGATACCCATACTTTTGATGTCCAGGTGTGGAGAATCACGGATCTTGCAAAAGATAGTTACATTTTCATTCAAGAAAACCATCTGAGTCCTCCCTGCCATCTCCACTTGCAGTAAACCTGTGGCAACAAGAGAAGGTTATGGAAGACCCTTGAAAGAAACATAGTCCTGGTACTCTAAAACACAATCATGTGATTGGAAACATCTTCCCCTTTTTGGGGGTGGGAGCAGGTCTGGGGTGGGGGGGATCCTCAGATACAAAACCCCTTAGTTCATGGCCCCTCATTAATCCATATAAAATCCTTGAACTTTGTTCTTTCCTTCCCCCAACCAACCCCACCCCAACCCCATCCATCCAGCCAATCCACCAATATCCAAAATAAAGCAGTTTCCTTTCCACCAACCTGGCCTCTTCACTGGCTTTTGAGGGACCAACAGGTGGAGCCCACTTTCGGTTACACCCATGCACTCTCAGTAAAGACTTTAGTGAAGTCAAGATACACAGGTGGAGTCTATTTCCTTTTCTTTTTAAAGGGAATTTAAGGGACTCTCAGCTAGTATGATCCATGGCCCAATTCCTTCGCCCCTGTTGAAGAGGTTTCTGTTGAGTGTTTTTTGTTTTTGGCCACCAAGGGTGGCATGTGGGATCTTAGTTCCCTCCCAACAGAAATTGAACCCCCGCCTCCTGCAGTGCAAGTGGAGTCTCAACCACTGGACAACCAGGAAAGTCCCAGAGTAATCTCATTTCACATTTTTTATTTTTTCCCTCAGTTCTAGCAACTAGCATGATGCAAGGGATAAAGAAGTTTACAGAACACCAGAGCACAAACTTGAGGAAACACTTGTTCTCAGGCTCCTACACGAGGCGACTCTGCACAAAGCAGGGATTCAGTATGTAACTGTTCAATAAATCAATCAGCATTTTCCGAAAGCTACCTCGGGGTTATTCGCGCCCCTATATTGAAAAGCAGAGATACTACTTTGCCAACAAAGGTCCGTCTAGTCTAGGCTATGGTTTGTCCAGTGGTCATGTATGGATGTGAGAGTTGGACTGTGAAGAAAGCTGAGCGCCGAAGAATTGATGCTTTTGAACTGTGGTGTTGGAAAAGACTCTTGAGAGTCCCTTGGACTGCAAGGAGATCCAACCAGTCCATCCTAAGGGAGATCAGTCCTGGGTGTTCATTGGAAGGACTGATGCTGAAGCTGAAACTCCAATACGTTGGCCACCTCACGCGAAGAGTTGACTCATTGGAAAAGACTCCCATGTTGGGAGGGATTGGGGGCAGGAGGAGAAGGGGACAACAGAGGATGAGATGGCTGGATGGCATCACCGACTCGATGGACATGAGTTTGACTGAACTCCGGGAGTTGGTGATGGACAGGAGGCCTGGCGTGCTGCGATTCATGGGGTCGCAAAGAATCGGACACGACTGAGCGACTGAATTGAACTAAACCCAGCCGACTGCGATCTCACGGCCTAGCGACCGCTACCCCTCCTCCCTCCCTCCTTCTCTCCCTCATCCTACCTGCGACGAGCTGGAAGCGCTCCCGCACCAACACCGACATCAGAAGGCGGAGCAGCCACACGGAGTCCCACCGCACGCGGCCAGCCGCCCTCTTCGCCATTGCAGTAGCCTAGCTTTACCCGCGGCCTCGAACTTCCTCTTTGTTCCTTCTTCTTAAGAGTGAGCAGCGCCTAAGAAGTGGGTAGAAAGTGTATTCTCTCGCGTCCAGACCGAACTATAGGCGTATTTAACTAAGGTCTCTGGGCCCCTTCTGCAGAACTCTGCAAAGTCGTCTTGGTCACTCCGTTCACGAAGAAGGAAAAGTTTCACCGAGCGCCTGCTCAGTCGCACCTCCGCCAGCTGCGCGGGGAAATGGGCTGGGCTGGGAGCCGCGGACCAGGGAACAGGCAATCCCCACCTCCAGCGCGGGGTTGGCGGGCGGCGAGCGGCGGGGCGGCCGAGCGGAAGCAGGGCGGGGCGGAGGGATGCGCGCACCGACGGAGAGTCACAGGGGGTGAGAGCAATCAAGCCAGTAATCACACTCCTAAGTAATAATTGGAACTGAAGATTTGATTCTTAAAGGTACAGAATTGATAACAAATACCAAAAAGCAAGATTAAAAATCTAGAGTAGAGCTTAGATTCTCAAAAATACAATATTAAAAAAAAAATCGCAAAAGTTATAAAAGAATATATATATGAAATTTGCTTTAAAAATAGGGTCCTTTTTTTAAGGTAATAGTAGGTTTTAAAAATGAAAATTAAAGGGGTAATAAAGAACTTAAAAAATGATAATAGTATAATATATCTAGGAATTTCTCTGGAGTTGTTGAGGGTAGTGTGGTGTCAGTTCAGTCCATTCTAAAGGAGATCAGCCCTGGGATTTCTTTGGAAGGAATGATGCTAAAGCTGAAACTCCAGTACTTTGGCCACCTCATGCTAAGAGTTGACTCACTGGAAAAGATTTTGATGCTGGGAGTGATTGGGGGCAGGAGGAAAAGGGGACGACAGAGGATGAGATGGCTGGATGGCATCACCGACTCGATGGGCATGAGTTTGAGTGAACTCTGGGAGTTGGTGATGGACAGGGAGGCCTGGCATGCTGCGATTCATGGGGTCGCAAAGAGTCGGACACGACTGAGTGACTGAACTGAAAAAATGGTTATTATAAAAGAATGTCCTTGTTCAGTTTCAGATAGTTCCTTGTTCCAGCTTATACTTCTTCTCAAGGTCTGTAGGTCCCTTCCAGTGTTCAGTTCACTCGCTCAGTCCTGTCCGACTCTCTGCGACCCCATGAATCGCAGCATGCCAGGCCTCCCTGTCCATCACCAACTCCCGGAGTCTACCCAAACTCACGTCTATCGAGTCGGTGATGCCATCCAGCTATCTCATCCTCTATCATCCCCTTCTCCTCCTACCCCCAATCCCTCCCAGCATCAGGGTCTTTTCCAATGAGTCAACTCTTCGCATGAGGTGGCCAAAGTAGCCGGTGCTAACTACAGGGTTTTAATCTGTTGCACCTGTCACTTCCAAAGCTGTTCGCTCTTCTTTGTTTATTTTGGCTCCCTCTGTTTGAAAGTCTCTAAGTATCTAACTTCCGCCTTGACACAAGGCGGTGAAGGTGGTCATTTATTTAGGCTCACTTGTTCAATTGTGCTGCAAGGAGGGAGGAACACTGCACCTGTGGGGAGTCCTTGCAGTGTCTGGGCCACACTGGGTTTGCCCCCACTCACGGCGTGTGTCAGAAGCATGTGTGCTTTCCTGGTCTACACTGCTCAGGCTCCAGGTTGCTCTGCCAGGGAACTGTCTGAGGTGGGCCCTGGGTTGCATGCACTTCCCAGGTCTACGCCGCTCCGGTTCAGGTTCTCAGGTGCTCCACCAAGGCACAGACTCGGTTGGGCCTGCGTTTTGTGCCCTTCTCAGATACAAGCAGCTCAGGCGACCAGGTGCTCGGCGAGTGCGCTCTCCCCAGGTGCAGTGCATCTTATCACCTCCCCGGTCCCAGCCACGCGTTTCCTGGGTGCGCAGCGGTAACGCTGTCTCAGGTGTGTCTCCTCTGGGGAGCAGATCTCTGGCTGCGACCCTCCTGGCCAATGTCAACAGGAAGACTTGGTTAGCAACTGGGAGCCTGCTCACAGTTTGGTAGGGGATGCCATCTCTGGGGCTGAGTTTACCCCTTGCCTTCCGGCTCTGGCTATTGCCCACCTGCCTCTCTGCCTCCGGTGGGGGATGGGCCTGTCCGCAGCCGGCTAACTCTCCTCTGGTATTTGCTCAGTCCTTTGTTCTGTGAGCTGGCCTGGCAGTACCTTATGTTAGAGCTTTACACGGGAAAGTTCTCTCTCTCTCTCTTTTTTTTTTTTTTTTTCCTCTCTGGCTATCCCATGGTTTGGGTTGCTATCTCATGTTAGCTCCCTCAGATTGCCCTCGCATTCAGGCCTGCTCCTTACTCTAAGCAACGCAGCCTGAACCTCCCTGTTCAGCCCCTGCTAGCTGGTGGCGGACACGAGCGCGTCTGTGCTACTTCTCCGCTGGGAGTTGCAGTTAAGCATGTAATCTGTGGGTTTTATTTATTTATTTTTTCCTCCTGGTTCTGATGCCCTCTGAGCTTCCAAAACTCCCTGCAGACCCGCCTGTGAGAGGGTGTCCTGGTGTTTGGAAACTTCTCCTCTTTTACAACTCCCTCCCCGGGATAGGGCTCCATCCCTAACTCTTTTGTCTCTGTTTTTATCTTTTATATTTTGTCCTACCTCCTTTCGAAGACAATGGGCTCCCTTTCTGGGTGCCTGGTGTCCTCCGCCAGTGTTCAGAACTTGTTTTGTGGTATTTGGTCAGCGTTCAAATGAACTCTCAATGAATTTGTGGGGGAGAAAGTGGTCTCCCCTTCCTATTCCTCCACCATCTTAGGACCACCGCCTGCAATGTTGAGTTTTAAGTCAGCTTTTTCACTCTCCTCTTTCACCCTCATCAAGAGACTCTTAAGTTCCTCTTTACTTCTTGCCATTAGAGTGGCATATCTGCATATCTGAGGTTGCTATTTCTCCCAACAATCTTGATTCTGGTATTACTGACATGATTAAATAACATCCTCTGTGGAAATGTATGATAAATCCCTATACCTGCCCAAAAGAATGCACACAGTTGTGACATATACATATCATCCTGTAGAAAATTTGAGAAATTGCCTGAAAAAGTAAGCAGAGTAAAATTGGCAGCTTTCACCATTTTTATTAACATTTAAAGATTAATCAAATTTACATTAAATAAGTCTACTTATGTTATCATCTTTTCCAATTTCACATATTTTGAATTCCTGCAAACACACAAGAAAACATATCTTGTAATATGTTTGCTAGTCTTTCATTCAACCCCAAAGCACACAGCAGACGCTTCACAAATGTTTCTGAAACAAATGAGTTTAACATGGTAAAAACATATATTCCAATAAAAATAAAAGAATAAGGCATATTATACTATGCAAGGATCCATTGATTATGAAAAGAAAAGGGAGAATGACTTTGTTCAGAGCCCTTTGACAAAACAGAGACTGCCCATCCCCAACTCCTCTTGACAGCTAAGATTTGCCTCACTCAGCATTCCTGAAGGGTTTTCTGATGACTGACTCACATAGCCTGGCCTCTTTTTCTCCCACTTTCTCTCTCTGAAACCAGGTTCCCACTAGGAGAACTTGTTCTCTCTGCTGCTCCAAGCAGGACCATTTTCGCAAAGATTTGTCTCTTATGTGGTAGTCCAGCACAGCTTGTAATGGGATGTATAAAGTCAAGTCACTCACTCAGTTGTGTCTGACTCTTTGCAACCCCGTGGACTGTAGCCCACCAGGCTCCTCCGTCCATGAGATTCTCCAGGCAAGAATACTGGAGTGGGTTGCCATTTCCTTCTCCAGGAATGGGATGTATAAGGCTGTATATAATTCTGGAGTTTATTGTAATAAATCTCAGTTTCTCATAAATCTAGCCTTTACTAGTAATAAAGTTATTGTTTTATCATAAATAAATAAATTAGTTCTACCATGAATAAATAAAAGAAATGAGCTTACATTCTTAGACATCTCATGTTGAGACATGGTCCTCAAATGCTGGTTAATATTGAGGCCATTTATATAAGACAAATCCTGTCCAATGTGTTTTTGGAAGTCACATACAACTTGGAATCATATTTAAATTCATGAAAACATCCAACGAGAAATAAAAACACTGAAGAAGAGACATGCATATGAGGACAAAATGGCAGAGACTGCTATTTGTCAGTCAACTATTTTCTCCTTCTTCATTAAAAAAGTCACCAATTTTTTCTCCTGAGTACTGGGATCACCAAAATAAAAGACTGCGTTTCCAAGCTTCTCTTGGAGCACAGTGTGGCCATATGACAAAGTTCTGACCCAAGTAATATAAGTGGAAGTTCAGTTCAGTTCAGTTCGGTTGCTCAGTCATGTCCGACTCGTTGCGACCCCATTGACTACATCTTGCCAGGCTTCCCTGTCCATCACTAACTCCCGGAGCTTGCTCAAAGTCATGCCCATTGAGTCGGTGATGCCATCCAACTATCTAATCCTCTGTCATCTCCTTCTCCTTCTGCCTTCAGTCTTTTCCAGTATCAGGGTCTTTTCCAATGAGTCAGTTCTTCACATCAAGTGGCCAAAGTATTGCAGTTTCAGCTTCAGCATCAGTCCTTCCAATGAATATTCAGGACTGATTTCCTTTAGGATTGACTGGTTTGGTCTCATTGCAGTCCAAGGGACTCTCAAGAGTCTTCTCCAACACCACAGTTCAAAAGCATCAATTCTTCGGCGCTCAACTTTCTTTATAGTCCAACTCTCATATCCATAGTGACTACTGGAAAAACCATAGCTTTGACTAGATGGACCTTTGTTGGCAAAGTAATGTCTCTGCTTTTCAATATGCTGTCTAGGTGGTCATAGCTTTTCTTCCAAGGAGCAATCGTCTTTTAATTTCATGGCTGCAGTCACCATCTGCAGTGATTTTGGAGCCCCAAAATATAAAGTCTCTCACTGTTTCCATTGTTTGCCCCATCTATTTGCCATGAAGTGATGGGACCAGATGCCATGATGTTAGTTTTCTGAATGTTGAGTTTTAAGCCAACTTTTTCACTCTCCTCTTTCATCAAGAGACTCTTTAGTTCTTCTTTACTTTCTGCCATAAGGGTGGTGTCATCTGCATATCTGAGGTTATTGATATTTCTCCCAGCAATCTTGATTCCAGCTTGTGCTTCATCCAGCCCAGCATTTCTCATGATGTACTCTGCATATAAGTTAAATAAGCAGGGTGACAATATACAGCCTTGATGTACTCCTTTTCCTATTTAGAACCAGTCTGTTGTTCCATGTCCAGTTCTAACTATTGCTTCCTGACCTGCATACAGGTTTCTCAAGAGGCAGGTCAGGTGGTCTGGTATTCCCATCTCTTTCAGAATTTTCCACAGTTTATTGTGATCCACACAGCCAAAGGCTCTGGCACAGTCAATAAAGCAGAAATAGATGTTTTTCTGGAACTCTCTTGCTTTTTCCATGATCTAGTGGATGTTGGCAATTTGGTCTCTGGTTCCTCTGCCTTTTCTAAAACCAGCTTGAACATCTGGACTTTCACGGTTCACGTATTGCTGAAGCCTGGCTTGGAGAATTTTGAGCATTATTTTACTAGCGTGTGAGAGGAGTGCAATAAATTGAAGTGTTTTGTGTTATTTTGGGGAAATGTCCTTAAAGGGAGGGATATGCTCTTTACCCTTTCATCTGTCTGCTGGAAGGAATAGAGATGTAATAGCTAGAGCACAAGCAGACATCTTAGACCACAGCATAGAAGTCACGCACTGGGGACAATGTGATAGCAAAATAGAGGGCTGCTGGGTCCCTCATAATTTGTGAAACTGCCCTACCAGACCTAGGATGACACCCCGGAACTTGCAGAACATAAGAAACAAAGTCAGTAAGTCATTCTTATTTGAGGTGTTCTTATTTTCAGCAGAATTTAATCCTAATCACTACAAATGGTAAAAGAAATGGAGTTACTTTTGCTTGAAGTAGACTGAGGCTTTATGATGTGTCTCAGTTTTTTAAGTCTTAGAAAAGCTGACACCTAAGGATATGCATAGACATGTTATATGATGTTTTTGCAGGCAGAAGTAAAGTCCCTATGTAGAATTTATGGAGAGACAGATTTGAACTCAGCATAAGAAAAACTTCTGCAATAAAGGAATGGTCATTTTAAGTCACCCCACAGGCAACCATTCACTGAACTCTGACAGGTATGTCTGAATGTAATGGATTCAGGTGACTAAAACATAGTCCTTAGCCTCAAAAGGCTATTCCAGACACTGCTTGTCAAAATAACTGAGACAAAGGACCTTTGTAAAAAAAAAAAAAAAATTCAATCTAAAATATTGTATAACATCCCTTATATGCAGAATCTTAAAAAAAATGATACAAATGAACTTATTTACAAAACAGAAACAGACTCATAGACTTAGAAAATGAACTTAATGGTTGCAGGGGTGAAGGATGGGGGGAAGAAGGGATGGTTAGGGAATTTGGGATCAAGAAGTACACACTGCTATATTTAAAATGGATAACCAACAAGGACCTATAGTATAGCACAGGGAACTCTGCTCAGTGTTATGTGATAGGCTGAATGGGAAGGAGTATGTGGGAGAAAGATACATGTATATGTATAACTGAGTCCCTTTGATGACACATGAAATTATCACAACATTGTTAATTGGCTATACTCCAACATAAAAGAAAAAGTTTAAAAAAACAAGATAGAATATCCAACCTATTGAGGACTGATATTTTGTAAAATACAATAAAAAGGAATTCTGAGAAAAATGAAATCAAAAGACATAAAAATTAAGCCTCCAATTTTTACTATAAAACAAATGTAAAATTATTTTCAAAGGCACAACAAATTTCAGTTTCTATGTTTACCCATCATTGTTGGGTGACACTGGTGTATAGACAGCATCAGTCACAGAACATACTTTGAGAAATAATGGTCTAGACAAATGCAAGCTGAGGGCCATTCTATAAAATAACTGGCCTGTACTTTTCAAAAGTGTCAACATCATGAAAGACAAAGAAAGGTTGAAGAGCTATTTTAGATTAAGGGAAATGAAAGAGATGTGAGAAGTAAATGCAAAGCTTGATTCTGGATTAAATCCTAGCTTACCAAAAAAAAAAAAAAAATTGACCATGAAGGACAGTATTGAAACAGTTGGTGAAATCTGAGTATGGACCAAATGTTAGAGCAATACTTTGTAATGTCAACTGAAAAAAAATACATAATCAAAAAATTGAGAATTGTGTTTTATTCAGTGGTCTTACTGAGGACTAAAGCCCAGGAAAGAGCCTCTTGGAATAGCAAAAGATTCCCATTAACTAAAGAAAACCATATATCTCAAGTAATGAATTTAGTGCTTTTCTATGTATGGAAAGATTCAAGAGTCTGGGCTCATTGAAATCAAGGCTTTGATAAGCACCTCAACTCGCTAAGGCTGGTTTCCTGTTTATCTCCTTCCTGAGTTCCCCTCGGGGTGCACACCTGCACAGAGGGCAGCCATGAAGGCTGATGATGGTGGTGATGCAACATTCTTTATTTACAGAAGTGGCAGACCACATTCTTTGTCCACAGGAAATTTCCTGAATTTGAATAAGATGATAATTTGACCACTTCTAAAAGATGGTGAAATTCTGAAAGAGATGGGAATACCAGACCACCTGAACCTGCCTCTTGAGAAACCTATATGCAGGTCAGGAAGTAACAGTTAGAACTGGACATGGAACAACAGACTGGTTCCAAATAGGAAAAGGACTATGTCAAGGCTGTATATTGTCACCCTGCTTATTTAACTTATATGCAGAATACATCATGAGAAACACTATGCTGGAAGAAGCACAAGCTGGAATCAAGATTGCTGGGAGAAATATCAATAACCTCAGATATACAGATGACACCACCCTTATGGCAGAAAGTGAAGAGGAACTCAAAAGCCTCTTGATGAAAGTGAAAGAGGACAGTGAAAAAGTTGGCTTAAAGCTCAACATTCAGAAAACTAAGATCATGGCATCTGGTCCCATCACTTCATGGGAAATAGATGGGGAAACAGTGGAAACAGTGTCAGACTTTATTTTTCTGGGCTCCAAAATCACTGCAGATGGTGATTGCAGCCGTGAAATTAAAAGACGCTTACACCTTGGAAGCAAAGTTATGACCAACCTAGATAGCATATTCAAAAGCAGAGACATTACTTTACCAACAAAGGTCCGTCTAGTCAAGGCTATGGTTTTTCCAGTAGTCATGTATGGATGTGAGAGTTGGACTGTGAAGAAAGCTGAGTGCCGAAGAATTGATGCTTTTGAACTGTGGTGTTGGAGAAGATTCTTGAGAGTCCCTTGGAGTGCAAGGAGATCAGTCCTGGATGTTCTTTGGAAGGAATGATGCTAAAGCTGAAACTCCAGTACTTTGGCCACCTCATGTGAAGAGCTGACTCATTGGAAAAGACTCTGATGCTGGGAGTGATTGGGGGCAGGAGGAAAAGGGGACGACAGAGGATGAGATGGCTGGATGGCATCACCGACTTGATGGACGTGAATTTGAGTGAACTCCAGGAGTTGGTGATGGACAGGGAGGCCTGGCATGCTGCGATTCATGGGGTCACAAAGAGTCCGACATGCCTGAGCGACTTAACTGAACTGGAAAGATGGTTATTATAAAAGAATGTCCTTGTTCTTAGGAGATGCTAATTTACAGATTTAGGGTAAAGGATCATAGTGTCGGAAACTTCTGAAATGCTTCAGTAAAAAATCAGAATTGTAGAGAAAGAGAGAGCTTGATGGCAAATGTGGCATGCTGCTAACAACTGATATATCTAGGGGAAAGGTATTCTAGAATTAGCTGACCTATTGTTGCAACTTTTTTGGATAGGCTTTTTTTTTTTTCAAAGTTAACAAACACACCCATATATACAACTAACTGCAATGTGTGATCCTGAATTGGCTCTTTAGCCTAGCAAAAGTGTATTAGTGGGATAATTGGCAAAATTTAAAGATTAGTTAATAAAATTATATTAATGTTGACTTCCTGATTTTACTAACTCTGTTTAAGGTGTTAACATTTGAGGAAGCTAGGTGAAGGGCATATACTATTTTTGCAAGTTTTTTGCAAAGCTGAAATGATTTCAAGTGGAAAAGTTGGGAAATTTTAGTAAAATTAATAAAATCTCACAATCTAAACTTTAGAGTTTTTTCTCAAGACTCTAGGAGGGGGGAAAAAAACATACAGTTGGAGAATGACAGAGCCAAAGTCCTAACACCCAGACCCCAGAACTTTCCACTACCCCATAATCAGAGATTCTTTGTCACTGTTCTTGAATTTAGGTGGAAATGTTTCCTGCATGTTACAAACACTGGTATGTGCATGCAGGTAGCTGAAAGTGAAAGTTGCTCTGTCAAGTCCAACTCTTTGAGACCCATGGACTATACAGTCCATGGAATTCTCCAGGCCAGAATACTGGAGTGGGTAGCTGTTCCCTTCTCCAGGGGATCTTCCAACCCAGGGATCAAATCCAGATCTCCCACATTGCAGGCAGATTCTTTACCAGCTGAACCACCAGGGAAGCAGGTGACTGAAGTGACATTTAAATGCTTATAGAACCTTCATAACATCAGTCAGCTTTCCTCCCCAGTGTAGATTCTCTAACGTTGGTTAATTTCCACATAATTTACCAGCAGTTCCCAAACTGGTCTGCACATTAGAATCACTTGAAGATCTTTCAAAAATTTCAAAGCCCAGATCACACTCCAGAAGAATGAAATCACAATCTCTGGAGATGAGACCCAGGAATCAGTCTTTTCTGAAGCTCTTAGGTGATTTCAATATTGAAGACAAGAGCCTAGAAACTACTGTGTATTTCACTTCAGTCCTGTCCCTGGAAGCATATATGTGAGTGGTAAGTCATTTCAGTTGTGTTTGACTCTTTGCAATCCTGTGGACTATAGCCTGCCAGGCTCCTCTGTCCATGGGATGCTCCAGACAAGATACTGGAGTGGATTACCATGCCTTCCTCCAGGGGAATCTTCCTGACCCATGAATCAAACCCACATCTCTTATGTCCCCTGCATTGGCATGCAGGTTCTTTACCACTAGTGCCCAGATGATGTCCACTTCAATCCTGTCACTGGATAAAAGTATACTAAGAAATATAGGAGAAGAGGTCCCTTCCAGGGAAACAATTTCTAAGACCCTGAGTTTCCATGACTCTGCAACTTTAATGTTTTGCAAATAATTCATTTTTTCAATGTTGTCAAATTTCTTTTTCCCCAGAAAATTACAACAAATACTACATATTTTCTGACTTTACATTTAATATAATTAAATATAAACCTATACAAATGATGACCAGAATAAATTTTCCAACAAATATTTCTCTGGAAGAATTCTTACAACATAGAGCCAAAAAACAAGTTCAAATATAGCAAAGTTTTATAAAGTCTCTGTGTCTTCCTAATTATCAAATTAAAATCCAAGTATTTATTTGTAGTCTTAAAAATAGCCCAAAATATCTAAATAAGCCAAGAAGAATTACATCTGAAGACACTTCAAACTAATAAAATTTCTTCCCAAAGTTTAAGATCAATAGAACATTTTTGGCCACATGCTTATAACAGGTTATTTTTTAACATTTAATTTTTGAAAACTTCAAAATACCCCCAAATTAATTGTAACAAATAAAAGGTCTTTATAATCTTGACCTTAAATAGGATATATAAACCATCATTATTAAATGGTTTTTAGAATATAATAAATATTGATAAAATATGGGTTATGCAATATTGGTCTCCTTCATGAGAAGAAAAGGCAACAATGAAAAAAATGTTTTTTTATGTTTTAATTCCAGAAGACAATTTTTTTCAAAAGACACAAGATAACTAATGGCTTTCCCTCCAGACCTGTTTTAGGCACAAGCTTACACATAAACACATATTCCTTCCAAAACTATGAACTTTCGGCTAGAGGCTATATAAATGAGTACACGTACAGATACTTTGAAAATTGCAAGGGCTTGGAACTTTCATGTGCTAATAGATCCTGGATTAACCACCTCAGAGAAAGAAATACCTTCAGTGGAAAGGGGGCTCCTTCCTCCCCCTTGGCTCCTTCAGCCTCCAGGGCCCGTCCATTCTTAGGCCCTTACACTGGATTGACAGGGGAAAACTGAACTACCAAAGCCAAAGTCACCAAAGCCATCGCAAATGAATGAAGGTCACTCTGGTCATTAACTGCCTTCAAACTGTTGTCCTTAAAAGATTTAGCCTCTATTTTATCTTTAATATAATTTTTTTGAAAATTAATCCTGTTTTAATAAAATCACCTCCAAATTTTAATTAGTAATACAACAGACTCCCTTAGAGAAAAGATTAATAGTTTGGAATTATGAGGGAAGAGGAGAATTTATTTGAAATATTGGATAGTAAGTGCCATGAAGATGGTGGCCACGAAACCTTAAGATGGCTAACAATGGTACTACAACTGTCTGTATCCCTCTAAGCTTTCTCTAATGATTAAGGAGGTGCATTGGAAATACAGTAGTGGAAAAGTCAATAAGCGTTAGCGTTAGTCGCTCAGTAGTGCCTGACTCTTTGCGACCCCATGGACTACAGCCCACCAGGCTCCTCTGTCCATGAGATTTTCCAGGCAAGAATACTGGAGCCGGTTTGCCATTTCCTTCTCCAGGGGATCTTCCCAACCCAGGGATTGAACCCGGGTCTCCTGCACTGCAGGGAGATTCTTTACCAACTGAGCTACAAGGGAAGCCTGGAAAAGTCAATACAACAGTAGAAAAATGGTAGAGTACTTAGAGAGGAAAGAACTTAATTAAAACTCAGATCATCCAGGCAAAAGTAATAATGAAACAATACACTATGCTACTTCTCATCTAATCAGTGAGTACATGTGCTAAATCACTTCAATTGTGTCCAACTCTTTGTGACCCTATGGACTGTAGCCCACCAGACTCCTCTGTCCATGGGATTCTCCAGACATGAATACTGGTTGCTGTGCCCTCCTCTAGGGCATCTTCCTGACCCAGGGATCAAACCCACATCTCTTAAGTCTCCTGCACAGGCAGATGGGCTCTTTACCACTAGCGCCACCTGGGAAGCCTCTCTCTTCATATCAGAGATTGTCAAATTTATGTCCTGGTCTTCCTGTTCCCCAAAATACTTATTTTCCTTTACTAACAAATGTAAGATGGAAAATGTCTGTTGGGATGCACAAAGTATTTTCAAAAACACTATTATTATTTAAGGAGGGTATCAAAAAGCTAAAGAATTAGACAAGGGACATTTACAGTAGTCTGAACAGATGCTTTTGCTCCATAACCTGTTTCACTCTGTTAAAGGGAGGGAGTCAGGACATCTCTACTCATGAGTTATAAACTTTCTTCAGGGTTAGAAGCACTCTCTGCAGTGCTCAGAAACCACTCTAGGAAGATTGCCTTGTTGCCTAACGAGCCCTAGAAAACCTGACTTTTCTGCAAACATGGTTTTCTTTTCCCCAAGATCAATTCTTGACTCTGAATGAAACAGAGATGTGTATGTGTTTTTAGAGAATGAAACACATCAAAGAAAGCAAGAAATAAATGCAGGATTAGGACTGAGTGTTAGTCCAGGAAAAAGTTAAAAATACAAATTCTAAGATAACCTTACTCAATGCTCGAGAACAAGAAGGAAAAAAATGCTTCAATACTACCATTAAAAATGTTTAAAACATCAAGGGACATGGCAAATATGTCTCAAAAAGGAAATAATTTGTAAAATATCACTATTCAAATAAGGAAATATTTATGAAGCAACAACACCAAGAAAAGAAAGGATAAAGTTCAAAAGTAAAGCAAACTTAAATCACTTTAACAAATGTAGTGTAACAGTGGACGGCACAATGGTTAAGTCATATGGAACAAAACAAATACAGAATGGCATAGGCTGAACACATGTTTCTTACTCCATACACAGGGAATCTATGTGAGGATAAGGATTTAATTAAAGCGCACATATTCTCACACCACTAAAAAAGAGCATTTTAAATGGACTACAATTTAAAAGTAACGTTTTAATACAATGATTCACGGGAGGTGGCAAAGAATACTAATAGATGGAATTTTATTTTTTCCCCCTTATTTTTAAAACACTCAGACAAGGAAACTTTAAAATTAGAACTTTAAAATCACATGGAAAATAAATTATTCATTTAAAAATGTCAGAGAAGCAAAATTTTAAGAATTGTAAAATGAATTTTTTTTTTTTGCAAGCGAATAGGATTTATTAAGAAGGAAAGTACAAAGCTCTCAACATAGACACTGAGGGGGGGTAAACAGTCCCTTAAAATGAAATATTTTAACAATTTAATTGCAAGATATATTTTCATAATCCTGGACAGTCTTAGGAAACATACTCATCACTAAGGATAAAACAAAAGGAGGAGGAATTCCCTGATGGTCCAGTGGTTAGGACTTGACACTTTCCTGCTGAGACCTGGGTTTCATCCTGGTTGGGGAACTAATATGCCACAAATTGTGTGACATGGCCACAAAAAAAACAAGAAAGAGGAAAATTTGCACAGCTAAAGTCGTATCTATTGCTTATAGTAGATTGTAAACAAATTATAAACAAAACAAAACTTATTTTTAAAATTATTTTTTAAAGAAACCTTGTTTAAAGGCAGGCAGAGCTTGGAAGGCAACTGGAACAGTGAGCCTCTAAGACAAATACACAGTCAAGGGCTGGCTGACCAAGCTGGTACATGGCATTCATCATCCAGACTATGACTAAATAAATTTGTGAAAATTACAGACATCTGTAAGCATGAAATGTTTTATTGGGGGGGGGGGGGGCGCTCCAAAATCACTGCAGATGGTGACTGAAGCCATGAAATTAAAAGACACTTGCTTCTTGGAAGAAAAGTTATGACCAACCTAGACAGCATATTAAAAGGCCTCTGCTTTTTACTTTGACAACAAAGGTCTATCTAGTCAAAGCTATGGTTTTTCCAGTAGTCAAGTATGGATGTGAGAGTTGGACTATAAAGAAAGCTGAGCGCTGAAGAATTGATGCTTTTGAACTGTGGTGTTGGAGAAGACTCTTGAGAGTCCCTTGGACTGCAAGGACATCAAGCCAGTCAATCCTAAAGGAAATCAGTTCTGAATATTCACTGGAAGGACTGATGCTAAAGCTGAAGCACCAATACTTTGGCCAACTGATGTGAAGAACTGACTCATTGGAAAAGACCCTGATGCTGGGAAAGACTGAAGGCAGGAGAAGGGAATGACAGAGGATGAGATGGTTGGATGGTATCACTGACTCGATGGACATGAGTTTGAGCAAGCTCTGGGAGCTGGTGATGAACAGGACAGCCTGGCATGCTGCAGTCCATGGAGTTGCAAAGAGTCAGACACGACTGAGCGACGGAACTGAACTGAACTGAAACATGAAATGTAAGTTTTTTCTACATAATTCTAATAGGAAATATTTGGAGGGAAATCCTAAATTTCTAAAATGTAATAAAAGGTTTTATTGGTTTTGCTTTGTTTTTGTCTCAATAAACAGGTTGGTAGTGCTGGTAACCATAAGTCCAAATTTTTCAATTTGGTGTCTTCACCACTTGCTGCTGCTGCTTGTTCTGGCTCAATTCTTGAATTCTTTAAGCATGGTTACTAATTCATAACAACTATACAATCATAAAAAAGAATGAAATAATGCCATTTGTAGCAACATGGAAGGACCTGAAGATTGTCATACTGAGTGAAGTTAGTCAGATAAAGACAAATGATGTCACTTATATGTGGAATCTAAATAAATGATACAAATAAACTTATTTATAAAACAGAAACAGACATAGAAAACAAACTTATGGTTACCAGGGGGTGAGTGCATAGAGGGATAAATTGGGAGGTTGAGATTGACATATACCCACTGCTATACATAAAATAGATAACTAATAAGGACTTACTGTACCATGCAGGGAACTCTACTCAACACTCTGTTATGGCCTATATGGGAAAAGAATCTAAAAAAGAGTGGAGATATATATATAAGTATAACTGAGTCACTTTGCTGTACACCTGAAATTAACACAATATTGTAAATTAATTATACTCCAATAAAAAAATTTTAATGGAAAACAACAAATAAATTATAGCAGCACTATTTATAATGGCCAAGCAATCTAAGTGTCCATTAACAAATGAATGGATAACGAAGATGTGGCATATGGAATGGAATGGAGTATTAGTCATAAAAAAGAATGAAATATTGCCATTGGCAGCAACATGGATGAACCAAGAGATTATCATACTAAGTGAAATAAATCAGAGAAAGATAAATATATAACTCATACGTGGAATCTAAAAAAGAATACAAATAAACTTATTCACAAAACAGAAACAGACTCACAGACATAGAAAACAAACATGGTTATCAAAGGGGAATAGAGGAATGGAGGGATAAATCAGGAATATGGAATTAACAGATACATAACACTATATATAAAACAGATAAACAACAAGGATTTACTGTATACCACAGGGAATTACATTCAATATCTTGTGAAAACCTATAATGAAAAAGAATCGGAAAAAGCATATGTGTATATATATATAAAAATCAGTTTGCTATATACTTGAAACTAACACAATACTATAAATCAACTATAGTTCAACATAAAATTTTAAAAACTAAAAGCTGGAAAAAATTGCCATTTATTAGATCTAAGTTGTTGCGTTTTCATTAACTAATTGATGAATTAAAACAGTATGGAAAGACTGAAGTCCTGCTAATGATATTGTGTTAAAGAAAAAAAAAAGCAAAGAAAAGATCTGATTTCCTTCAAATCTCATACCTTGAAAACAAGCTGTCATTACAGTCTTCCATTTTATCATCCACAGGAACTCTGCATTTTACGGAATACACCTTAGTCTCTCAATTCCAACAAAACAAATGCATTAAAGTATCAAGTTGACGTACTTGGTTAAGGGTAAAGATGATCTTCTCTAGCAGCTTTTTCAGGAGACACAAATCTTGCATGAAAATTATAAAAGTCATCATCTAACTGCCTCTTTTTCAATTTCTTCTTTATTTACTTTACAGCTATAAAAGAGAAATTAAACTTTAGGCACTAACCAGAACTAGACTTGTCAATGTGCTTAGTCGCTCGGTTGTGTCCGACTCTTTACAACCCCATGGACTATAGCCCACCAGGCTCCTCTGTTCATGGAATTCTCCAGGCAAGAATATAGGAGTGGGTGGCCATGGCCTTCTCCAGGGGATCTTCCCGACCCAGAGACTGAACCCATGTGTCCTGCGTTGCAGGCAGTTTCTTTACCATTGAGCCACCAGGAAAGCTCAGACTTGTCAATATTTCTCCCTAAAAAAAACATTTTGGCCGTCCCTGGTGGCTCAGTGGTAAAGAATTCATCTGCCAATGCAGGAGACATGGATTCCATCCCTGCCCAGGAAGATCCCCCATGCTGCGGAGCAACTGAGCCCACAAGCACAACTATTGCGCCTGTGCTCCAGGGCCCAGAAACCGCAACCACTGAGCCCATGTGCTGCAACCAGTGAAGCCCGCGCACCCTGGAGCCCAGTGCTCAGCAACAAGAGAAGCCACCACAGTGAGCAGCCCACGTGCAGCAACTAGAGAGTACCCTCCTTTGCAACAACTAGAGAAAACCCACGCACAGCAATGAGGACCCAAACTGGCCAAAGAATAAATAAATATTTAAACACACACACATTTCTCATCACCTCTCTTATTAGCTTGACTATCTTAAAAAAAAGTCACATTAGCACAAATTTTTTCTTTTTATTTTTCCTCATATGAAAAACAGACCTGCTCTTAGATTTATGGTAATACAAATATGTTCAATTAGCATGAAAAAATGCTGTTGTAAACAAATCTTGGTTAAACAAACAAACAAACAAAAAGAGCCATCTCTCAAAAGGATCTTTTACCACTACTTTTAAACTTCTAAATTTCAGTTTCCTTCAGTGACAGTCAAATATTATAGAGGACTATTGTCTTTGAAAATATAGTTTTAATTATATATAACTAAGTATGCTATAGGGCTTCCCAGTGGCTCAGTGGTACAGAATCCATCTGCCAGTGCAGGAGGCACAGGTTTGATCTCTGGATCAGAAAGATTCTCCTAGAGGAGGAAATGGCAACCCACTCCAGTATTCTTGCCTGGGAAATTCCATAGACAGAGGAGCATAGTGAGTTACATTCCATGGGATCGCAAAAGAGTTGGACATGACTTAACAAATAAAAGCAAGTATACTATAAAATGCTTCATGGAAATTCATATGTGAAACAAAATTTCAAATTACTTATACATACTACTAAGTCAACTAAGCCAAAGACTTTTTAATATCTAAAGAATATAAAAATGAATGGGGTAAATCAAACAGAGGATCAATACTTTGTAAGAGAGCTGGAAAGAATACGATTAGCAACTCTTTAAGAAACAACCCTCAGTAATAAATGCCCAACACTCATATAAACTGGAATTCCTTATGTCCATAAATAATCTTAGGCTAACAATTCTATTTTTAATAAATTATAATTTGTTGGAAACTGAGGTATGTCTACATTAACATCTGTCCCTTATCTGCTGCTGCTGCTAAGTTGCTTCAGTCATGTCTGACTCTGTGAACCCCATGGACGGCAGCCCACTAGGCTCCTTTGTCCCTGGGATTCTCCAGGCAAGAATACTGGAGTGGGTTGCCATTTCCTTCTCCAAGGCATGAAAGTGAAAAGTGAAAGTGAAGTTGCTCAGTCGTATCTGACTCCTAGCGACCTCATGAACTGCAGCCTACCAGGCTCCTCCATCCATGGGATTTTCCAGGCAAGAGTACTGGAGTGGGGTGCCATTGCCTTCTCTGGTCCCTTATCTACTCATGCCAAAAAAGCATTTTTAAAAATTTCTCTATGCTCTCCTCCAATTAATTTTTTTACTTAAATATATTTGATATATGATACTGTGTAAATTTAAGATGTAGAACATGTTATTGTTTAGTTGCTAAGTCATGTCTAATTCTTTGCAACCTCATGGACTGTAGCCCATCAGACTCCTCTGTCCATGGGATTCCACCAAAGTGGTTGCCATTTTTCTTCTTCAGTAAAACGTGTTACTTTGATATATTTAATGTATTGTAATACAACTGTGTGGATCACAATAAACTGTGGAAAATTCTGAAAGAAATGGGAATACCAGACCACCTGACTGGCCTCTTGAGAAACCTATGCAGGTCAGGAAGTAACAGTTAGAACTGGACATGGAACAACAGACTGGTTCCAAATAGGAAAAGGAGTACGTCAAGGCTGTATATTGTCACCCTGCTTATTTAACTTATATGCAGAGTACATCATGAGAAATGCTGGGCTGGAAGAAGCACAAGCTGGAATCAGGATTGCCGGGAGAAATATCAATAACCTCAGATATGCAGATGACACCACCCTTATGGCAGAAAGTGAAGAGGAACTCAAAAGCCTCTTGATGAAAGTGAAAGAGGATAGTGAAAAAGTTGGCTTAAAGCTCAACATTCAGAAAACTAAGATCATGGCATCCGGGTCCCATCACTTCATGGGAAATAGATGGGGAAACAGTGGAAACAGTATCAGACTTTATTTTTCTGGGTTCCAAAATCACTGCAGATGGTGATTGCAGCCATGAAATTAAAAGACACTTACTCCTTGGAAGGAAAGTTATGACCAACCTAGATAGCATATTCAAAAGCAGAGACATTACTTTGCCAACAAAGGTCCATCTAGTCAAGGCTATGGTTTTTCCAGTAGTCATGTATGGATGTGAGAGTTGGACTGTGAAGAAAGCTGAGTGCTGAAGAATTGATGCTTTTGAACTGTGGTGTTGGAGAAGACTCTTGAGAGTCCCTTGGACTGCAAGGAGATCCAACCAATCCATTCCAAAGATCAGTCCTGGATGTTCTTTGGAAGGAGTGATGCTAAAGCTGAAACTCCAGTACTTTGGCCACCTCATGCGAAGAGTTGATTCATTGGAAAAGACTCTGATGCTGGGAGGAATTGGGGGTAGGAGGAGAAGGGGATGACAGAGGATGAGATGGCTGGGGATGGCATCACTGACTCGATGGACATGAGTTTGAGTGAACTCCAGGAGTTGGTGATGGACAGGGAGGCCTGGTGTGCTGCAATTCATGGGGTCGCAAAGAGTCGGACATGACTGAGCGACTGAACTGAACTGAACTGAACTGAATACGACTGCTAGGTTTCCCAGGTGGTGCTAGTGGTAAAGAACCTACATGCCGATGCAACCGTAACAGACACGGTCTCCATCCCTGGTTCAGGAAGATCGCCTGGAGAAAGGCATGGCAACCCACTCCAGTATTCTTGCCTGGAGCATCCTATGGACAGAGGAGCCTGGCAGGCTGCAGTCCATAGGGCTGCACAGAGTTGGACATGACTGAAGCAACTTAGCACATATGCAATACGATGGCTGTTGTATTGATATTTGTCACATAAAAGTACAATATCATTGCCTCCATTACTTTCTGATTTGACCCCAGTCCACCATCTAAAATGTTTTATCATATGTGAATCCCTGTCTTATCACAATAAAGTCATCAACAAAAGTATACCCCAGACCATTTAAAAATATTTCCTATAATTTAAACAACAGAGTTAGGAATTCTTCCCCATCTCTAGAAAAATAGCATTACTCTGCTGAGTGATTTTTGTAGGTTTTTTTTTAAGATACATATAAGTAGAACTTTTCTAGATTGCTATAGTCAATTCTAGGATCCATGATTTAAGGGGAAAAAATCTGAAGTGTTTGGAGGAGTATACAATGATTATTTTAAAGTTTATAAAATGAGAACTGTTTCTAAAATTATTAATGTTAAGAGAAGCAATTAAAATTTGGAATTATTAGTACAGATTTGTTCACTTAGCAGCTGTAAGCATGCTACAATAGGGGTAGGAAATTAAATATTATTTCCCAACCTCCCTTGCAGCTAGGATCCCATATATGATTGGTTCAAACAATTGGTTGCACTCACTTGAAACTTTTACTCAGAGCCGAGTTCCATGGGGAGAGAAGAGAAGCACGACATGAAGTATCCACTTGTGCTGATCTAAAGTGTGTCAATGGTGGTGTTCTGGAGCTGGCAACTTCATGGCTTCCTAATCCAGTGGGTGGCTTCCTGATTTAGCAGACAGCTTCTCAATTATTCCCAAAGCAGCAGCTTCTTCGGCAGCCTAGTCTTGTGATGCAGTTCCTAGAAACTCAGCCTAAGTTCCATTCTTTCAGCCCTCCCAAAGATGCTGTGAGCTATCTATACACCCCTCCCACATTAATTCCATTCTGTTTGACAGCTGAAGAGGATTCAATGAGCTGCAACGAAGAATCTTAACCTATACAGAATTTGGTAACTAGAAGTAAGGTATAGCAAGTAAAGAGATAATAAGAATGGAACTTGCTTAGTTGAGGAGGTCAGGTTTGGGGCAGTGATATCTCATGCAAACTCAGGATAAGGTATCAGAGAAAATAGTAATAGAATTTCAGAATGCTAGCACGTGTAGGCTCTGCCTTCCCTCTTTCAGCAAAGTCCAACAAGACAGATGTGACTTAGGCTAAGGATGGTCAGGTCTAGAGAGATGGAAGGGAATGTAGCTTTGCTGAGAGAACTGCTCTCTATCTACCAAATAAATTGATAAAGTCCCAAATCTGGAGCCCTGAAGAACTAAAAAAGGCAACTACTGTACTACCATACTCCAGACTGAAACAATTATAAATAAAGGTTCTGAGGAAGCTGCTAAAGCTTTCACAACCTTTCCAAGAACCTTCCCTTAAGAATTTTCTGCCAAGTAATGGGAACCATCCTAAAGAAAAAGATCAGAGTAAGACTGTTGTTATCCCATCCCAGCCTACAGTTCAAAACAATACTAAGTAGGTCCCACTCATTTAAGACCCAAAGGGAGAGCAAGAACACAGAGGCCAGCAAGTAAAAGATGAGGTTCTTTGCTAAAAGCAATCTTCATAAGATCTTTGTGCTTTCTCATGGTAATAATTGAAGAAAACAGACCAGAGACCTACTAAGTTTTTAGGGAACTGTTTTTCCAAAAAGCAGAAGGAAACAAAAAACAAATAAAAACCCTAAGCCCAAGCTGAAATAGCTTGTAACTTTCTAAAACAATTCCCAAGGCCCTAAACCCATAATAACAGGAAAAAAAGTGTGAAAGCTGTCCACTCTTCAGGAAGGGGACACTTTTCAAAGGCCACTTGTGTCCTTGAAGGTTAGTGGGCAATAAAAACATCCCAGAGGGCAATGCCAAGGGCCCCTGAGGACATAAGACGAGGGAGTTCCTCCCAGAAAGGTGAAGCAGGGGTTGCCTGATAGAAAAACCAAAGAACGTATTTATGGATAGAGCAGAGAGCTATTAGCACCTTGCTATTTTTGCCACAGAGTATTTTTTTTTAATTTCCATGGATATATGACTGCTATGTTTCCTGTTTTCCTCTTTTCTAAAAGGTTGATTTTACTGCAGTTACCCTGTACCTATTTTATTATGCATACGGTGCTCAGGGGGCAGACACGCTGCTTTTTACTTTGCACGTGGTGGGAATGTAAGAAACCACATTCTATCCTCATGAAGGGGACTATACTCAGATATCATAGGCTTGTGTTACAGTTATTAATGGATTCGATTTTGGTGGTTTCCTTTTGTGGTGGGGGATGTGAGAGTTCTCTATTTCAGAAGAATGCACACAGATATTTAGGTCACCAAAAGGCTGATTAAGTGTTCAGAGCTGTAGTTGCCCATCAAACATTCCCCTTTCCCTTCTGAAATGGAATTTTTCCCTAGTTAAAAAATCCTGATTTTTAGCTAGTCTCACTTACACTGGACTTCTCAGCTTCCCTAGCAGCTAGATGGCAATGTGACACAGCTCTGGCCAATGAGATGTAAATTCAAACGCTGTGTGGTTCTCTGAGAAAACCGAATCCAGGACACTGACTCAGCTGGGGAAATTTCCTTTGGTTGCCCTTCGCCCACTGCTTCCAAAAGCCACTTTGGACAATGAAAATGAAATAACTTGAGAATAAAAACCATGCAACGAGGAGAGCAGAGTAGAAAGATGGGAACCTGGACACTACCTACTTACAGATTTCTTTTATGTAAAAGGCAAAAACTCTTCTTTAGTTAAACCAGCATTCTCTTTGGATTTTCTGTTACATGTAGCAAAACCTGATCTTGAATGATAGAGCATAAGGCAAAAATACTGTAAATGAAAAATGACCTTAAGGGGTAGGAGAGGCTGTTTGGTAGAAGAATTTCTAGCAGTTAATATTGCTGAAAGTTAAAAGTTTCAGGGAAAAGTTACCAGCAAACACTGGGGAATACTATAGTATTCTCAGGAGAAGAATCATTAATATCAAAGAGACTTTTATTGAGAGAAGGGATGATAAGCACCCATAAGAGTATCTATATTTATGAATAAGTGAGAGCAATTTATTTTAAAAGCAATGGATGGAGCTTTCTCACTTCAATATTTACTAATAATTTCATTAAATTATGGCATAGGCTGCTTAAATAACTAAAGGAGAACAAGGGGAAAGGAAGGGAGGTATGAAAATGACAGCAGGTATTGAGTTTGTTTCCTTCCTGGTCCTGATAGGCTTCAATCCTTAAATATCTGTGTTAAAAGAAATATGTTCCCATTTAAAAAGTATCTTCCTTTATTCCACATATGCTTTAAAATATTTATTGAGCAGAGGAGAAGGAAGGGAGGTAAAAAGATGACACAGACGATGATTCAACAATTTTCTTCCAAGTTCTGGTGGACTTCAAACTTTAAATGTCTGTACAAAAGAAAAATAAATGCCCTCATTTTAAAGGTATCTTCCTTTACTCTGAATATTCTTTTACACATAGACATATTGAGTATTTGTTTCTTAACTATGCTTAACCACAGATCACAATTTAAAAACATGTTCTCTGATAATATCAATAATTGATTAGGAAGAATTATGAGTAATATTGGAAACCATCATTTCACCATGTATATGGCTATCAAATTACATAGCTTTTGAAATGTACTAATATATAAAGATTTTAGAGGCCTTTTCATTTTTCTATAATACAAATTGCTCTATTTCTACACATAAAGAGAAAGTAGCACAGATATTAATGATTTGAAATTGTATTTGTAACAAAAGTAAATTTCTATTTATTCCATTTTTAAAAATTTTCTCAAACAAACAAAATTACCTACGTGGCTAGATCTTTGATTCTCCACCAGGTGCTGATGGGGAAATCTGTTGTAATTTTTTTTGTTCCATCTGCTGTACAACCTAGTGAATGAAAAAAGAATGTCTTAAAAGTAAGTATTATTTGATTTTCTCTGCTATGGATGACCTTTGCCAAAGCACAACAAACTAATTAAAAATTGTTTTCCAAAATGAGATATTCATATTCTAAAATTTAGGGCAGTCAACAATGCCATTTAAAAAATACTAAAATTTAAATATAACATCTAATTGAAATATTATAGTACCAAAACAGAGGCATGTAGCAAAGACCCTAGAATCCTTTTCAATGCCACAAGCATTTTACAGAATACCACCTGATGGTATTCCAGCTTCTGAGCCTCAAGTTGGTCATGCTGACGTTGTAGGTCTTCTTTTTGTTTCTGAAGTTCATCTGCCTTTTTCTTAAGTTTACTTTCTTGTACAGAGATAAGATTTTCATATTCCTTCAGTTCTTCCTCTGTGAAGAACTGTTGATGGTCCAATGTCTAAAAGACAAAAAAAATGAGAAAAGAATAACCTTAGAAATAAAACAAAAAGCTCTGATTCAGCTTTCAAATTCTGTGATTAACAAAGTACAAAAGAATATCTATAGTATTATATCTTTGGGGTAAGAAAGAAGGGGAAAAAGAAAATACATACTTATATTTATCCGGGCAAAAAGTATGACAGGAAGGAAAAATCCAGAAACTACTGAGACTGGTTATTGGTCCATGAATCAAGGTAAATTGGAAGTGGTCAAACAGGACATGGCAAAAGAAAACATCGACATTTTAGGAATCAGTGAACCTAAATGGACTGGAATGGACAAATTTAATTCAGATGACCATTATATCTACTACTGTGGGCAAGAATCCCTTAGAAGAAATGGAACACCCTCATAGTCAACAAAAGAGTTTGAAATGCAGTACTTGGGTGCAATCTCAAAAACAACAGAATGATCTCTGTTCATTTCCAAGGCAAACCATTCAATATCACAGTAATCCAAGTCTATGCCCCAACCAGTAATGCTGAAGTAGCTGAAGTTGAACGGTTCTATGAAGACCTACAAGACCTTCTACAACTAACACCTAGAAAAGATGTCCTTCTCATCACAGGAGACTGGAATGCAAAAGTAGGAAGTCAAGAGATACCTGGAGTAATAGGAATATTTAGCCTTGGAGTACAAAATGAAGCAGGGCAAAGGCTAACAGAGTTTTGCCAAGAGAACGCACTGGTCAAAGCAAACACCCTCTTCCAACAACACAAGAGAAGACTCTACACATGGACATTACCAGATGATCAATACCAAAATCAGATTGATTATATTCCTCAAAGCCAAAGATGGAGAAGCTCTGTACAGTCAGTAAAAACAAGACCAGAATCTGACTGTGGCTCAGACCATGATTCCTTATTGCAAGATTCACACTTAAATTGAAGAAAGTAGGGGAAACCACTAGACCATTCAGGTATGACCTAAATCAAATCCCTTACGATTATACAGTGGAAGTGATAAATAGATTCAAGGGATTAGATTGCCTGAAAAACTATGGACAGAGGTTTGTGACACTGTACAGGAGACAGGGATCATGACCATCTCCAAAAAAAGAAATGTAAAAAGGCAAAATGGTTGTCTGAGGAGGCCTTACAAATAGCTGAGAAAAGAAAAGAACTTAAAGGCAAAGGAGAAAAGGAAAGATATACCCATTTGAATGCAGAGTTCCAAAGAATAGCAAGGAGAGGTAAGAAATAGATGAAAACAATAGAATGGGAAAGACTAGAGATCTCTTCAAGAAAATTAGAGATACCAAGGGAACACGTCATGCAAAGATGGGCACAATAAAGGACAGAAATGGTATGGACCTAACATAAGGAGAAGATATTAAGACTAGGTGGCAACAATACACAAAAAACTATACAAAAAAGATCTTCATAACCCAGATAAACACGATGGTGTGATCACACCTAGAGCCAGGCATCCTGAAATGCGAAGTCAAGTGGGCCTTAAGAAGCATCACTACAAACAAAGCTAGTGGAGGTGATGGAATTCCTATTGAGCTATTTTAAATCCTAAAAGAGGATGCTGTTAAAGAACCACACTCAATATGTCAGCAAATTTGGAAAACTCAGTAGTAGCCACAGGACTGGAAAAGGTCAGTTTTCATTCTAATAGCAATGCCAAAGAATGTTCAAATTATCACACACAATTGCACTCATCTCACAGGCTAGCAAAGTAATGCTCAAAATTCTCCAAGTGAGGCTTCAACAGTATGTGAACTATGAACTTAAAGATGTTCAGGCTGTATTTAGAAAAGGCAGAGGAACCAGAGATCAAATTGCCCACATCAGTTGGATTATCAAAAAAGCAAGAGTTCCAGAAAAACATCTATTTCTGCTTTATTGATCATGCTAAAGCCTTTGACTGTGTGGATCACAATAAACTGTGGAAAATTCTGAAAGAGATGGGAATACCAGACCATTACCTGCCTCCTGAGAAATCTGTATGCAGGTCAAGAAGCAACAGTTAGAACTGGGACATGGAACAACAGATTCCAACAGGGTTTCAAATTGGAAAAGGATTACGTCAAGGCTGTATATTGTCACCCTGCTTATTTAACTTATATGCAGAGTACATTATGCGAAATGCCAGGCTGAATGAAGCACAAGCTGGAATCAAGATTGCCAGGAGAAATATCAGTAACCTCAGATTCACAGATGATACCAGCCTTGGGGCAGAAAGTGAAGAACTAAAGAACCTCTTGATGAAAGTGAAAGAGGAGAGTGAAAAAGTTGGCTTAAAGCTCAACATTCAGAAAACTAAGATCATGGCATCCGGTCCCATCACTTCATGACAAATAGATGGGGAAACAGTGGAAACAGTGGCTAACTTTATTTTTGGGAGGCTCCAAAATCACTACAGATGGTGACTGCAGCCATGAAATTAAAGGACACTTACTCCTTGGGAGCAAAGTTATGACCAACCTAGACAGCATATTCAAAAGCAGAGACATTACTTTGCCAACAAAGGTCCGTCTCGTCAAGGCTATGGTTTTTCTAGTAGTTGTGTATGGAGTTGGACTATAAAGAAAGCTGAGAGCTGAAGAACTGATGCTTTTGAACTGTGGTGTTGGAGAAGACTCCTGAGAGTCCCTTGGACTGCAATGACCCCAAACCAGTCAATCCTAAAGGAAATCAGTCCTGAACATTCATTGGAAGGACTGATGCTGAAGTTGAAACTCCAATACTTTGGTCACCTGATGCGAAGAACTGACTCATTGGAAAAGACCTTGATGCTGGGAAAGACTGAAGGCAGGAGGAGAAGAGGACCACAGGGGATGAGATCATTGGATGGCATTACCAACTCAATGGACATGAGTTTGAGCAAGCTCCAGGGGTTGGTGATGAACAGGGAAGCCAGGCATGCTACAGTCCATGGGGTTGCAAAGAATTAGACAGGATGAACAACTGAACTGAACTGAATGAGATTGGTTACCTACAGAATAAATAGAGAACTGGGTGGTAAGGACAAAGAAAATGTGAGAAAGAAAATCATACTTCTTTGAATAAATCTTTTTTGCACAGATGTGATTGCTGGTAATATGTCAGTGTTTCACATGCTCAATAAATAAATAAAATTCATAAAGACAGAAAACTTTTCCATATTGAATACAAATAGAAACAAATAAATAATATTTTTAAGTGAACAAAATATTTCACAGAAGGGGGAGGGGAAAAAAACAACTAATCCAAGAAACTTGTGATCACAGTATTTAGACTATATGCACTTAGGCTAAAACAATGACAAAAAATGTAAACAAATATTAAAGTCTGGTTTTTCAGAGATATTGATTAGCAAGTCTGAAACTCTTTGTAAATCCTATGATTGAAGAAATAAGTAAATATTATTCCCATCAAAAACCTTACAAATATTCCCTTGGTCCTGGTAATACTACATTGAGAATCAATTTTATAAAATAATCCTGAACACAAAAAACTTTATATAAAAATGTGTTAATAGCAGCACTGTCTTTTTAAGTAACAATAAAAGACTGGAAATAACCTAAATGTCTAACACTCAGAAAACAGTTAAGTACCTCCAAAGTTATTAAAACAATGCTCACCAATACTTTTGATATGATGTTGAATGATTCTTTTTTAAGGATTCTGGCACTGGATTAGACAAGTTACTTTTCATATTACCAAAGGTAAAATAGTAATTTTACATTCAGAAAACCTGGATGACACCACCTTAACCAAATAATCAAAGTTAACCTAGCCAGTTATGGAAATAATCAGCAGCCTACGCTTCTTGACATGATGCCTTTAACATCAGTGATATTCCTACCAAAAGTAGGAATCATAAAGAAAACAGCAGACAAATTCAAACTGAGGGTCATTCCACATAATAACTGGTCTGTACTTTTTAGAAATATCAGTTACTTCATGACTTCGCTGATGGCTCAGAAGGTAAAGCATCTGTCTACAATGCAGGAGACCTGGATTCGATCCCTGGGTCGGGAAGTTCCCTGGAGAAGGAAAAGGCAACCCACTCCAGTACTCTTGTCTAGCAAATCCCATGGACAGAGGAGCCTGGTGTCCATGGGTCGCAAAGAGTCGGACACGACTGAGCAACTTCACTTCACTTCACTTCATGCAAATAGAGGGAGAAAAAGAGGGAGGTAGTGACAGATTTCCTCTTCTTGGGCTCTAAAATCACTGCGGATAGTGAATGCAACCATGAAATCGAAGACATTTGCATCTTGGCAGGAAAGTTATAACAAACCTAGATAGTGTGTTGAAAAGGAGAGACATTACTCCTCCAACAAAGGTCTGTATAGTAAGGCTATGGTCTTCCCAGTGGTCACATACGGCTGTGACAGCTGGACTGTAAAAAAGGCAAAGTGCCAAAGAATTGGTACCTCTGAACTGTGGTGCTGGAGGAGACTCCTGAGAATCCCTTGGACAGCAAGGAGATCAAACTAGTCAATCTTAAGAGAAATCAACCCTGAATACTCGTTGGCAGGACTGATGCTGAAGCTGAAACTCCAGTATTTTGGTCATCTGGTGGGAACAACTGATTCATTGGGAAAGTCCTTGATGCTTGGAAAGATTGAGGGCAGAAGGAGAAGAGGGTATTGGAGGATGAGATGGCTGGATGGCATCACCAATGCAATGGACATGAACTTGGGCAAACTTCGGGAGATGGTGAGGGACACAGAGGCCTGGTGTGCTGCAGCCCATGGGGTCACAAAGTCGGACCCAACTGGGTGACTGAACAACTTTTTAGAAATATCAATGCTATGAGATACAAAGACTCAGAAACTTTCAGATTCACTAGAAAGACAGTGTAACTAAATCCAATGCATGATCCTGGATTTTCCTTTGTGAAGGACAATACAGGGAAAATTGACAAATATCTCGACAAAATCTAGAGATGAGAGAATAGTATTGTGTGTAGCATTGATAATCTTACTGTGATTATATAAGATATTTCTTTGCAGAAAAAACACCCTCAAGTATTTAAGGTTAAAGCAGCATCATGCAGAACTCTCAAAACAAAAAGGTGTTCAGGAATTCCTTGTTTATTCTTGCAGCTTTTTTTGTAAATCTGAAATTAAGTCAACGTGAAAAAGGTATGTAATTATCTATTGATCCAGTTCAAGGGAATTCATGTTCAAATAATCTGAACATTCTTCTTCTTCACCCATGTCCAGAAATAGTTCAAATGTTAGACAAAAACTTAAAACCAACAAAGAAGCTGATTTTTTTAGTTTCAAACTAAGATGGCCAACTGTCCCAATTTGTCCAAGACCATCCAGGTTAAAACGCTGAAAAGTTACACATCCTGGGAAACTCCTCAATCCAAGGTAAACCAGGACAGTTGTCACCTTATTTCAAACTAACTAAAAAGGTAATTGTATTTTATATAGGAAAAGACAATGTTCTCCTTTCAGTCTACTTTGGTTGGTATCTCTCGACCATTCTTTTCAAGACGTGTCTGCACTCATACACAGTAAACTGTAATATAAATTCAAATACCTTTGGTGGGGAGCAATTTGGCAGCTATGTTTAGAAACTAAAACCTGCTCATAAAACTTGAGAAAAGTTCTATTCCTAGGAATTAATCTTAGGGAAATCATCACAGATGCCCCAAAATACATGAACAAATGGATAGTTATCACAATGTTATTTATCACAGCAAAAAAAAAAAAGTCTAAAACCTGGAAGAATGGCTATAAAAATTATGCTATCACACAACTGCATACTAAGTGGTCATTTTTTAAATCATGATTTTGAGACATGGCTTTGGAAATTTTTCATGAAATATCACTAAATTTTACAAAACAGAATTTCACAAAGTCATTTATATAGTATAAAGCCATTTAAAACATATATAGATATGAATTTATACATATATGTAAATGAAAAATGGGACAGACACTATTTATACACTGTATGCTATATATATGCATAATACTAAATACACAAAGGATTTCCAAACTTGCATAACACAATGCATAATTTGTGTCTACTTCTGGATGGTACAATTACATGTAACTTCCAATTCACTCTTTGAATGTATCCATATTTTTAATTTTCAAGAATGAACATTATTTTACACGTAAGTACAATTTTAAAAAGACTTCTAATTACATGCAATGTGATTATTAGTAGAGATCAGCTGCCACAGCTTTTCAAGAAATCGAGTTCATTATTTTATAGTGACATTTTATGTGAAAAGCCAAGATGGTATAACTATCCATGCAAACATAATGGCAAATAAAAGTTAAAAGGGAATAAACTGAAATAAATTTCTTGAACCATACATCCCATTTCAAGTAGGTTCTCTTACCTCCCAGCTATCCGGCTCTAAAAATTCCTTTTTTTCTGTAGCCTTTAAAAATTCATCTAGCGTCACCAATCGGTCTTTGTTAGTATCAACCTGATTAAAGGAAAATGTATATGGAAAATAAAATAACTCTTTCTCATTATTTAGACACTAGAAATTCTTCTAATAGATGCTGCTACATAAACATACAGCAATTAGCATTAGCCTAACATCCATAGAAACTGAGGAAAAAAAAACAGAACACTCAATATCATACTTGAATCAGAAAATAGATAACTTTCTCTTCTATATAATTCAAATTTGAAAATACCTGAAATCCCCAAAGATCACCAAGTTTGAGTCTGCTGATATGGCTGGTTAGACTAATATTATTTTCCTTCCTCCCTACACCATTTATAATTCCTTTTGAAGCTAAGTGCTTGGGCACTTAGTCCTCTTTCCAGAAAGAGGACTTTTTTAGGCAAGAATAAAGGAGTTTAAGTTAAATGCTCACAGCATTTTTTTCCTAAAAACAAACAACTAACTAAATCAAAGATGAAGTTGACAACCTTTCCAAATCCTTTTCAGTGCCTCTTATAAACTATGGCAAATTCAGTTACAAAATTGAACTCTATGATGGCCAAAGAAATTCATTCGTTATGTAAGATGCCAGCACTCAACAGAAATCCCAGTTTACCATGAATAGCTCAAATATCAGGTGAAAAGCACTGAAGCAAAGCAGTGGGGCTTGGGGAATTCCCTGGTGGTCTAGCAGTTAGGACTCCACACTTTCACTGCCAAGGGTCTGGGTTCAAGCCATGGTCAGGGAACTAAGATCCCACAAGCTAATCACATAAGCTGTGCAGTACAGACAAAAACAAAAACCATGGGCTTAAGTTATCCTGTCTATGATAGCTCTTTCAGAGTTTTTAGCTTAATAACATGAACAAGAAATAAGTATTTATTGTTATAAACCATTAAGACATTGAGTTTTTAATTTCTTAGCAAAAATTAATTTTTTACTTCTAAAGAATGTTTTATAGCATTCTTTTATATGCAGAGCATCTTAATCTTTTAAAACACTTTAAAGTAGTTACAAAATAATTTTATTTACACTAAGGGAATATACTGACTTATAAATCAAAAATGCAAAATACAATTATATATCTATTCTGTATATTTGTTTTCCATTTAACAATAAGATTTATTGCAAGAACTTGAATCATCCACAGAAGTAACAGGTAAACATTTCAAACATACCTCATTCATTACATGTTCCCTCATTCTAAGCCTTTCTTCCTCCATTTCTACCATATCATCCTCTTCATTTTTGGGGTCATATACTTTCTCCAACTAAAAAGAAAATTTTAAAACCAACATAAAAGAAAGGAAGATAATAAAAGGAAAAAAGAGAGAGCAAAGCCACTGAATACTTAATGAACTCATTTACCTCTTTAGTAAATAGGGCTTCTAATTCTTGTTCATCTAGGAAGCCATCACTATTGACATCTAAAGTTTAAAAGTTACAAATGCAAAAACTGGTTTTAATGCCTTAGAAAATAGATAATTAAAGTACAACTAATTACAAGTGGTTTGCAAAAATATTACTTACATAAAGCAACAACATGCTACAGAAAAAGGTTTCTTTCTTTTTATGAAGCCTCCAATCAGTCCAACTGATAACAATTCACTACTTACTCATAATTCACCATAGTCATTGAGAAAAATACATGTTAACCAATTTTTCCCAAAATATAAAGCAATGTGCTTTAAGACTATATTTTAGTATTACAGCCTAATGTCTGTGAGATGCAACCTAGCTAGTCACAGAAATACCTTCACTTTACAGAGAAACTTGCAGGAAGTCATATAATGATTAAAAATAAAAGCAAGTATAAAGACAGCTACTGAACTAAAATATTTTATACTACAGACCAGTAATAAAGACTATTATACTACCCTTGAGAAAAACTCTGAAGATTTACTACCAATAGGACTCAATTAGAAAAGTTTAGCAGAAATCAATTAAGACTAAAGCATCTATTATTTTTCAAACAGAAGATATAAATATTAATATTTGTATCAACTCTGTTACCATGTAATTTGAAAAATGTCTTGGGGTCGAAGTCATTAGGATCCAATCCATCAGCCTCTTCCCACACTTCTTTAAGTTGATCTTTGCTTCCCTGTGAATCAATTTTTAAAAAAACACATAAGACAAACTGTAATCCATATATAGAGACTCAAACGCAAAATTGAAAAACTATAAAAAATTAACTCAAGATTTTAAGAACTAATAACATGATAAAATTCTACTATCTGGCACAAAGAAGTATCTTCATTTAATTATGATTTTATATATATTTTGTTTTGTTTTAATTAATTCATTTATTTTTAATTGAAGGATAATTGCTTTACAATATTGTGTTGATTTCTGCCATACATCAACATGAATCAGCCATAGGTAAAGTCACAGTCCTTACTGGATGATTAACTTTAGGATGATTTTCATGTTTTTTCTTCATTTCTGCAAATTTAGATTCTTCTTCTTTTCTCTTTTCTTCACTCAGTGTTTTTAAATATTCTCTCCTTTCATGTTCCTTCATCATTTCATATTTTTTAAATTCTTCATGCCGAGCTTTATCATAGTGTTCCAGATCACTTGTAGCCTTTAAAGCAATATTTAAATTAAATAAAAAGATGTGCTTACAAATATGAATAAAAGCTTCTTCCATATAGCATACTCTCTAACAGAAGGTAGTATTCAGTTCAGTTCAGTCGCTCAGTCACGTCTGACTCTGCGACCCCATGAATTGCAGCACGCCAGGCCTCCCTGTCCATCACCAACTCCCGGAGTTCACCCAGACTCACATCCATTGAGTCAGTGATGCCATCCAGCCATCTCATCCTCTGTCGTCCCCTTCTCCTCCTGCCCCCTATTCCTCCCAGCATCAGAGTCTACATACTCAACTTTTGTTTTAAATTCTACCCTTCTAATTCAGTTATTATTATTGTTAGAGATGGGCTTCCCAGGAGGCTCAGTGATAAAGAATCCATCTGCCAGTATAGGAGACACAGGTTCATGCTCTGGGTCGGGAAGATCCCCTAGAGAAGAAAACATCAACCCACTCCAGTATTCTTGCCTGGGAAATCCCACGGACAGAGGAGCCTGGAGGGCTACAGTCCATGGGCTCAAAAAGGAGCTGGACATGACTCAGCAACTAAACCAATCAACACTATCAGAGGTGTAGGCATTCAAAGAAGCTAAAAGTTCAAAGCTAGTTTCAACCTTAGAAAGTTCCACATAAGCAAGTAATATATAAATTTACTTTAAAAAGAAGAAAGAAGAGACTGTATCAAATCGGTATCATATAGAGAAATAGAATGGTTTCTAACAACTTAACTAAATGTAAGAATACCCAGACTAGAACATCTAGTCTGCTAACTCCATACAGTATAACACAGGAGGTCTACGAACTGCTATCTAAAATTCCTGAGGCCAGATATGTTTCAATATCTTCAAGATTTTAGAAAAGATATGGCATATATGCAATATTATGTAACACTAATGAAGAGTATAAATAGATTAGTACTTCCTTATCAAAATCTATGAGTACTCATATTAAGTAAGCTAGGAAAAAAACTATAAACAGCCTTATTAGAATTCAAGCCAGGTGTCCATTTTTATTGTATTTTGGATTTTGGAATTGTTGGCAAGGGATTACAGATCTGTATGTCCACATTATTATCTGTACTAATAAGGGTTATACTATCTCCCTTTAAAGATATTCTAGACAGTGTACAAAAGTTATACTACCATTTCATGGAATTTGTCAAATTACAAAATCTCAAAGGTACAATAAAAACAATACATTTTGACAATTATTCTCACCGCTTTGATTAGCATATCTAAATCTGTAGATTCAAACTTGTCAGGATTCAGGTGGTTTAGATGATCAAATTGTTTTAGAAGAGCATGGTGGTCCATACCTGTATCTGAAAGAAAATGCGAAAACTGTAAACAATAAGCTACTAGAAGCTAGAATCATTAATATAAATGATACATAAGAATAAAAATTCATATTTTATAAGAAAATTTGACATTTTGGATTAAAGGTTAATTATTTTTTTAAGAATATTGCATACATTGTTATTCTAGGCAAAGATAATACCCCTGAATCTGGAATGGAATACAATTTAATGTGTGCATTTTAATGTTATTTCAAGAAAGACTAGTTGACTATCAGTGTAACTTCCAGTAAAATCTTTTTTCTTCTTTTTAATTTTTATTGAAGGATAATTGCTTTATAGAATTTTGTTGTTTTCTGTCAAACCTCAACATAAATCAGCCATGCTGCTGCTGCTGCTGCTAAGTCACTTCAGTGGTGTCCAACTGCAACCCCATAGATGGCAGCCCACGAGGCTCCACCGTCCCTGGGATTCTCCAGGCAAGAACACTGGAGTGGGTTGCCATTTCCATCTTCATGAATCAGCCATAGGTATATATATATATTCCCTCCCTTTTGAACCTCCCTCCCGTCTCCCTCCCCATCCCACCTCTCTAGGTTGATACAGAGCCCCTGTTTGACTTTCCTGAGCCACACAGCAAATTCCCATTGGCTATCTATTTTACTTATGGTAATGTAAGTTTCCATGTTACTCTTTCCATACATCTCACCCTCTCCTCCCCTTTCCCCATGTCCCAAATATCCATCAACAGGGTTCTGGTAAATAAATTATGATATATCTATATAATGGAAATATATGCAGCTGCTAAAAGAAAAAAAGATGGTCTCTGCATATTAATACAGAAAGATCTCCAAAATATATTATTAAAGGAAAAATACATGGCACAAAATATATATTGTATATATCGTTTGCATAAAAAGAGAGGAAAAATGAGAACTTTTATTTGTATTTGATTATGTATGAGTAAAGAAACTTAGGAAGGATGGTATTAGGGGGCAGTGGAAACTAATAATGTACAAAACTATCCAGGAACTTTCTTATATTCTCTTGATTTAGGCCATATGAATCTATTGCCTACCTTAAAAATTACACCCCCCCAATCCCTGTGGCTCAGCTGGTAAAGAATCCACCCGCAATGCAGGAGACCTGGGTTCGATCCCTGGGTTGGGAAGATCCCCTGGAGAAGGGAAAGGCTACCCACTCAAGTATTCTGGCCTGGAGAACTCCATGGCCTGTATAGTCCATGGGGTCGCAAAGAATCAGAAATGACTGAGCGACGTTCACTTTCAAATTAAGCCCTTCTTCAAATTATCAGAAATTTTAACTTATAAATTGTCAATCAAGGAGAAAATATTTATAACCTTTCTAAGGATGTAAGTCAGTTTACTTTAGATAATGAAATCTAGCCCCTGTTTTGGAATAAAGAAAACATTGCCAAGATTAAGAAGATGGAAGTTGTCTAAATGCAAAGAAATCTCAAACCACCTTAAGCCTGGCTTCAAGGACAGAATTGCCTTGTGTGTCTGACTACAGGAAGTAGGATGGTATGAGTTAATTTACCTCTCACTGATGTCCTTAGTTTCAGGATAATGAGTATTTGGTACTTGTTTTCTAAGTCTATTCACCAGCAGAGAGTTTACCCTCTACACTGAAGTGAAGTGAAGAAGTGAAGTGAAGAAGTGAAGTGAAGTCGCTTAGTCATGTCTGACTCTTTGCAACCCCATGGACTGTAGCCTACAAGGCTCCTCCATCCACAGGATTTTCCAGGCAAGAGTATTGGAGTGGGTTGCCATTTCGTTCCCTAGAGGATCTTCCCGACCCAGACGTCGAACCCCGGTCTCCCACATTGTAGGAAGATGCTTTACCGTCTGAGCCACAAGGGGTCGCCAACCTCCAGGACCTAATGCCTGATGATCTGAGGTGGGATGAATGAATGAATGAAAATCGCTCAGTCGTGTCCAACTCTTTACAACCCCATGGACTATACAGCCCATGGAATTCTTCAGGCCAGAATACTGGAGTGGGTAGCCTTTCCCTTCTCCAGGGATCTGAGGTGGAGGCAATGTAATAATAATAGAAATATAGTATACAGTAAATGTAATGCACTTGAATCATCCTGAAACCATCCCCACCACCTCCAGTCTATGGAAAAACTGTCTTCCACGAAACTGGTCCTTGGTACCAAAAAGTTTGGGAACCACTGCTCTACACAATCGGAGAAGGCAATGGTACCCCACTCCAATACTCTTGCCCGGAAAATCCCATGGACAGAGGAGCCTGGTAGGCTGCAGTCCATGGGGTCGCTAAGAGTCGGACATGACTGAGCAACTTCACTTTCACTTTTCACTTTCACACATTGGAGAAGGAAATGGCAACCCACTCCAGTGTTCTTGCCTGGAGAATCCCAGGACAGAGGAGCCTGGTGGGCTTCCGTCTATGGGGTCGCACAGAGTCGGACACGACTGTAGTGACTTAGCAGCAGCAGCTCCACACAATTTCTCCAATATGACCCACTGACCAGAGGTACATGTTTAAAATGCATATTACTTATCCCCAGAATCAGCATATATAGAGGTGAGATTCAGTAATTTGTGTTTTTAAACTAGCTTCCCAGGTGATTTTTATGCAACTGGAGCTTAAAAACTGATACTCTGCCCTTAGTAAATATTCAGATATTTATTGATGACAATGAACCACCCAGATAACCAACCTATACAGGCATATTACAAGGATACAGGAGGCAGCTTGTAGGGTATCTCACTTGCCAAATCTGGCCCCTGGGTTTTGATTCATAATTAGAAAGGCCATTCCAAGACAATAAGGGAATTCATTTATGTTGTCAACTTTGCTTTTATGGTTTTATTTTCTACACTTAAATCTTTGATTTACATAAGCACTTATACTGATATATATGAGATATAAATCTAACTATACCTTTTTCCAAATGGCTATCCAACTCTATTAAGACCACTTATCTCACTAATGAGATACCACCTTTAATGCACATGAAATTCCATATGTATTTAATTTTATTTCTGGAATTTTTATTTTGTTTCACTGGTCCTACTATGACAAAATCATAGAATTCTAATGTCTGATGCTCAGTGATATGTTTTGATATCTAATATAACAAGTCCTTCTTCTTTGTTCTTCTTAAGAGGCATATTGCTTTTCTTGTTTGTTTTCCTTTTCATATGAATTTTAAAATTAATTTGGCCAGTACCAGGGGGAAAATGTACATCTTTTTTATTTCGATCATGTTAAATTTATAAATTAACCTAGGAAGAACTGACATGTTTATAATACTGAGTTTTGTATCAGAAAAATGCTATGTCTTCCTTGTTTTTTCAAGTCTACTTTTGCGTCTTTCAGGAGCATTTTCAAGTTTTTATCTGTAAGTCTTTCATATCTCTTAATAGGTTTATTTTGGGTATTTTATTTTTGTTGGTATTGTGCAATAGTCTTCTCTTCCATTACATCTGCTAACTGGCTGTTGTTTGCACATATGAAAAAACACTGATTTCTATATATTGCTTGTGTGCATGCTAAGTTGTTTCAGTCGGATCCAACTCTTTGAGACCCTATGGACCATAGACCACCAGGCTTCTCTGTTCATGGGATTCTCCAGGCAAGAATATTGGAGTGGGTTGCCATTCCCTCCTCCAGGGGATCTTCCCTACACAGGGATTAAATTTGTGTCTCTTACATCTCCTGCATTGGCAGGAGGGTTCTTTACCACTAGCACCACCTGGGAAGCCCTCTGTATATTGTTTAACTTGCTGAATTTTCCTGTTGTATATACTAAGTTCTTCAGACAATTACATTGAGTTTTCCAAGTGTCTATTATCTGCAAATAGAGATGATTTTATTGCCTTCTTTCCATTTACTTCACCTCCAATTTTTTCATTTGTGTAATTGATTAGTACCCTCCAATACAATATTAATTAGTAGTGGTGACACAGTGAGCATTGTTTTGTTTCTGATTTTAGTTAAAATACATATTTGTGTTTCTCCAATAAGTATGTGTAGCTGAGCTGGACATACGTGATCGTGTTACAGAAGTATCTATTGATTACTACTTTATGACTTAAAAAAAATTAATTAGATGTGTTAATTCTTGTCAAATGCCTTTTCTGAATATATGGAGGTGATCGTATGAACTTTCTTTGAGATAGCTTCACATTTCAAAAACTCTGCTTCTTAGCTGTATAATCTCCTCATAGTCTAAATTAGAATATGGGAGGATAAATAGGCAGAGCCAGAGGAGTTTTAGGGCAGTGAAACTATTCTGTATGGTACTATAATGGTAGATACATGTCATCATAAATTTACCTGGACCCATAAACTGTACAACCCCAAGAGTGAAATATAAACTATGGATTTGGGGGTACCATGATGTGTCAGTGTAGGTTCATCAGTTGTTGGGAGATGTTGGTATTGGGGTAGGCTGTGAACGTTGGGGGACAGGAGGTATATGGGAAATATCCGTACCTTCCCCTCAATCTTGCTACGAACCTTCTATTGTACCAAAAATAATTATCTTAATTTTTTTTAAAAAATTGAGGAGAATTCCCTAGTGGTCCAGTGTTTTAGAGTCCACACTTTCAATGCAGGGAACCCAAGTTCGATCCTTGGTCAGGGAACTAGATCCCACGGTGCCACAGTGAAGTTCAAAGATACCCCATGCCACAACTGAGACCAGGCACAGCCAAAGAAATGCGTAAATAGATAAATATAATTTTTTTTAAATACAAACTTGAAAGGTTTATTCCAATTAATTATTTGTCCTTTGACTTTGCAAGTTCTTTTGTCACCAAAAGATTTTTTCTTCCTGTATCTACACATATAATAATTTATAATATTAGATTTCCTAAAAAGTTAATCTTGCATTCCTAAAATAAATCCACTTGCTATGACAGAGTATTCTTTTAATATCCAATAATTTTGGTTTTGGCATCAATACATGATAAGAGTTTCCTTATTCATCTGTGCTCTGGAATACTTTAAATAGCACTGACAATCTGCCCCCTAATGGTTTAGTGGAATTGCCTTTGGTATCGTCTGAACCTGGTGTTTTTGTGGAGCTAACTCTGACAATTTTTCTATTTCATCTATGGAAATTATTCTAATTAGTTTATCTCCCCTACTTTCTTTTGGTCTCCCTTGATGTTATTTTTCCTCTTTAAAGCAATGGCTTAATTCATTATTTTTCATTCTTCCTTTTTTGATATAATTATTTAAGGGCAATCATTTTGATTTTTGAATGACATTTTAAAAATTAAGAGAAGCCAAATCAATTCTAACATTAAATTTTGACTAAAGGAACATGGTCTGTAAACTGACCTCAAAACCAAATATTGGAATTTTCTGACCTTTTCTTTAGTACTTACCTTGAAAAGAATCTAATTTAGCTTTAATCAGCATTCTTAACCTTGCCACTTCTTGCCTTTTCAGTTCATCAAGTTTTGTCCTCACATGATGACTTACTAAATCCAGTTCTTTGCTTAGCCTCCCACTCTGTTAACAAAAATGATAAATTAATGTTATCTATTCCGTTGGATTTTTAGATAAGATACAATATATCTAAAATAGGGTTATGATAAAATAGTGATAAATGCTTTGACTCATTGAGATAAATTTGATATTACAAACAACATTTCTTTCAGAAGAAATTCAGTTTGTAACTCTAAATTAAGGCATCTAAAAGCCATAATTAAAGCAAAAACAAGAAACTCAAAAAGTAACTTAAATTATAAAATGGTACAGCCACTTTGGAAAACAATTTGACAGTTCCTCAAAAAGTTAAACACTGAGTTACCATATGATCCTGCAAATACATTCCTAGATATATACCTAAAGAGTAGAAACATATGTTCACATAAAGTCTTAAATATGAATGTTCACAGCAGCAATTTTCACACTAAAAAAAGTAGAAATAACCCAATTTATCAGTCCGTCAACTGATAAATTGATAAAATATGGAATAGCCATATAATGGAATATATCAATACATGCTACAATATGCTGAACATTGAAACCACTATGCTAAGTCAAAGAAGCCAGGCACAAAAGGCCAAATTTTGTATAATTCCACTCATATGAAATGTCCAGAACAGGCAAAACCACAGAGATACAAATTAGATTAATGTTGGCCAGGGGCTGAGGAGAGGAAAGGGGGAGAGATTGCTTAATGGATACAGGGTTTCATTTTAGAGGAAACAAAAATGTTCTAAAATTAGATAGTGGTGATAGTTATATAACTCTGTACATGTATCAAAACCACTGCATTGTACACTTCAAAGGGGCAGATTTTATGGTATATTAATTATATTTTGATAAAGCTTTTTAAAGTAACATAGCTTCCTTAAGCTTTAGTCATTCCATATATTAAAAACTTATCAAAATTCATCTTTTTTAGGTTGTCTCCTTTGATTACTTTTTTCATAGATGAATATATACATGCTTCAAAATTTAAGAAACAAAATAGTTAGTGGTTTACTTTCTCTTGTTATAAATGCATTTGCAATCATAAACTGCAAGTCTAACTAGCAATCGGGCACACAAACCCTTCAGGATTGAGTCAAGGGGGCCTGCTGAGGAAGGGAAGGTAAAGAAACTCCACAAGGGAGACCAAGAAAGAATGTTCAGAGTGGGGAAAGGGGACCAAGAGAATAGTCTGCTACAGAAGAAAAAGAGTAGTATATTCCAAGGAGAGATGGTCACTATAATTGATAAAACAACAGTTCTCAAGCAGAAGCACCAACATCACTTGGGAACCTCAGATCCGCAGGCCCTAGACTTACTGAATCATAAAGTCGGGAGGTGGGGCCCAGAAATCCGTTTTAACAATTTAAAATTTTGAGAACCACTGAGATAAAATAAAGGAGTCTAGTAAGAAGAGGAATAGAATGTGTGCATTAGATCTGGCAATGAAGAAGTCATGACATCCTTCACAAAAGCACACTCAGGGAAGCGGCACAGGCACTGCCATGATCCTCCCAGTTAGCAATGTTTGGTAAGGGAAGAAATGCAGTATGAGTCTCCTTTCAAAATGCTTAGCTGAAAAGGAAAGGACAACTTCTAACTTTTTTCCCAGTTTTTCCTGAGAAAAGAGGAATTGCCTAGCTATTTGTAATGATTCTCTTGGGTTGGGTTTTGTTGTCTAGTTTTACTCATTTCTTTTTCATTAAATAACTGTTTAACTCACCCCATTTTGTCTCCCCCCCTTACCCGATACAACCCCATAAAGAAAAGGACCTGACTGTGAAAGGGAGACAGTTATAAAAGTATTCCCATACCAAATAAGACAAGCTAGTTGCCTTCCCTTCCCTCGTTATCTCTATATAGCAACTCCCATTATCCACATTTTTGTTAGCCCTCAAATAATGCTCTTAGTCCTAACTGAAGTATTGTAGATAAGAGACACTGAAAGCTCTATATTAGATATCATTCATCCCAGGAAATTAGTTCCATAGCTCAAATAAATTTTTCAAGGAAACACAAGATTATTCAGGAGATTGTGGGTATTATCTAAGTGAAATAAGTCAGGCAGAGAAAGAAAAAATGCTGCCTGACGTATGTGGAATCTAAAAAAACAGAACAAACCAACTAAACCAAACGAAAAACAGACACATACAGAGAATAAATTGGTGGTTGCCAGAGTGGAGGGAGGCTGGGGAAGAAATGAAATGGGTGAAGGGGGGTCAAGAGGTACAAACTCCCAGACGTAAAATAAATAAGCCATGGGGATATAACATACTACATGGGGTGTGCAGTCAATAATATTGTATTAATTTTGTGTGGTGACAGATGGTTACTAGACCTATTGTGGTAACTATTTCCCAAAGTATACAAATGTCAAATCACTATGTCCTAAACATTAAACTAATATAATACCATATGTCAAATATATGTCAATTAAAAAAAAAAAAAAGGTAATTCTAAAATAAAATAGAGATAATTCAAGGGAATTATTGGCATAAGGCTGTTACCATTCTCCCAGAAATGTTCACAGCTTCCAAGAGGAAAGCTGTGAACTAAAAGCCACACACAGGCTCTGATAGTAGCCACAACCTTATGCACGTCAGACTTTCAAAAGGGGCCCAGAGCAGGGACAGAAACTAAAATAAGAAGGATGCTTGATCCAGAATGTTTCCTTCAAACAAAGTTCACTAATTCTGATTCTAGAAACAGCTGAGACAATTTTTTAGGAAAGTTAAAAACAGATAAAAATAACATAAGCAAACCAATAAAACTATCTTGAGAGATATAACTAAAAGTTTAAAATTAAATCATTGGATTTTTTTTTTTTTTACTTCTGACTTTAAGATAAACCAAATTAAATGGATTCATTACCCTTCAAGGATGGGCTTCCCTAGTGGCTCAGATGGTAAAGAATCTCCCTGCAAGGCAAGAGACCCAGGTTCAATACCTGGGTCAGGAAGATCCTCTGGAGAAGGAATGGCAACCCACTCCAGTATTCTTGCCTGGAGAATCCCTTGGACAGAGGAGTCTGGTGGGCTACTGTCCATGGGATCACAAAGAGTTGGACACAACTGAGAGACTACACTTTCACTTTCACCCTTCAAGGATGGGCTTTTAAAGAATCTCTCATGTCAGATCTTGTTTTTTACAATCTCTTTTCTTTATTATGAGTACTAAGGAGAAGTCTAGGACTAAGATAATGTCTAATAAATGGACTAAGATAATGTCCAATAAATGCTTCTTAGGACAGAGGCAAATTAAACCTCTCCTATTGAGATAAGATGTGGGCCATTACATCTTCTATTAATCTGGATCTGATTAAACACCAGAACTGAACTTATTCTAAACCTTTGAATAGCTTCCTGCTGGCCTCCCATCATGTTTTGAGTCTCTTACCATGATGTACAAGACCCTCTGTCATCTAGCCCATGATGCCTTCCAAGCTCATCTTTAGGCCAATCATGGCCTCCACTTCCCAGGCTAGCTTCCAGAAACATTTCCTACTCCCAGGTTTCTATATGTCTCCTGCACCTTGGCCTGGGATGCCTCCCAGTCTTTCTCCTTTTCTCAGCCACATCTTCAAGCAATAGACATAATCTCTAGGAAGAAAGATGACCCACCTTCCCCCACTGCTTTATACTGAATTAGGTGTCCAATCTTATATCTCCAAAATACATTATACACTTATCATATATTCATTGTAGTAATCTTTTTTTTGGTATTAGTCTCCCTTGAGTTAAGGGCTGCAAATGAGACTCATCTTTGTAATCCCAATATTTAGCTCAGTGTCTGGCATGCTTAAATATTTGTCAAACAATTATTTAATTACATTTACCTTTATTTCCTCTATGTCTGCTTTCTGGAGCTTTTCTCTGAAATGACTATCTGTTTCCAGCACATCAATCACTTGCTTGAGGTATTCATCATAATAAAGTCCAGTATCCTTCAAATTAAGAAACAAACAATAACTCTTCTGAAAGTTTTTCCTTCCCTGTATCTAAAGATCTCAATCCTAAAAAACAAAACAAACAAAAAAATGTCTAGAAATATGGTATTGAGACAAACCTACTTTGACAGTTTGGGCAGTCAAAGTTAAAAAACTATTTCTCAAATGAAGAATGTTATATCAGAACCAATGTCATGTTTTACTCCTATGTAAAAGCCAATTTTCTATACCACTTAGACAATGTAGACTTAACCAATAATATTAAAATTATTGAGTTTACCCCATTGTTACCTGTCTCGTTCATTGTTATCTGTCTCTCCTCTGAACATAATGTTTTCTTGGCTGGTTATCTCCATCTTGGAAATGTATTATGGTTAATTCTCTTATATACTATCTAATATACTAATTAGATATATGTATCTAATATAACTACATTAAATAAATTTTTTCTAATATTAAACAACAACATATTCATTATACTTTTTACTACTTTTTGAAAAATAGTTCCTAAATTTCCAATTTTATAAGTAATAAATTTAGTTAAAATTCTTCCCACAAGGTTATCTTTGTCATTTCACTTACTGGTGGTTCTATCTTTGCACTGTCCACAGGCTGAGTAGTTTTCACTTTTGTCTTGTCTATGTCAATAGGCACAGCTTCAAGAGCAGTAAGTGCACACGTAACCAGGAGAAAACAACACTGTGGAAGGGTGGTCCTCCACGTCATCTGAAAGAAAGGTACAATTATGTTAAGGTTCTGAAAAAACATTTTCAAACTATATATATATACACCACATTATCACATTAATACCACATTAATAATACCATTAATAATATAATATACTCAACTTTAGGGAGCTTAATTCTAGGAATTAAAATTTCTAGGAATTCTAGAATTCTAAGAAAAGGGTTAAGAATACATTATAACATCAAAAATAATGCTTAAAATAGATCACTAAAGAAAATCAGGAAAGAAATGCTTTTCAGCTAAGATTAAAAAGACAAGTAAACAAAATTTTAAAGTTTAAACTGCTTATATAAGAAAACATTTGGTTAATTTAAAAAGTTTCAAATAAAGATGGTAATGAGGAACTCAATTTTTAAAAAAATAAACAGCCCAAGTTTAAGAAAGGGAGAAGGGAAAACTATATATTTTTTCTCAATTAAAATACTAAAGAGCCAAAATTACTTCTGGATATGATATTTAAATTAGCTTTGATCTAATTTTGAAAGTAATTTGCTCTATGAACATAAATTGATTTAAAAAGACAAATAACTGACTACAAATATTCTCTTAACCTTACCAGACATTATTTTATCATAGCCAATGTTGTTCAGTCGTTAAACCATGTCCGACTCTTTGTGACCCCATGGACTGCAGCATGCCAGGTTTCCTCATCCTTCACTATCTCCCGGAGTTTGATCAAACTCATGGCCATTAAGTTGGTGATGCCATCCAACCATCTCATCCTCTGCTGCCCTCTTCTCCTCTCACATATGACAAAGTTCTTTTTGGTCATTAATTTTTCAAATAAATAGGTCAATAAAATATCAAGCAGGATGTAACAGGGTTGAAGCAAAAGAGTAACAACTAGTGCTGGTCCCACAATATTATTCAAATCTTGGGGATCCCTGGTGTTCCAGTAGTTAAGAATCCACCTTGCAAGGCAGGGGACATCAGTTCAATCCCTGGTCCAGGAAGATCCGACATGCCACTGGGCAACGAAGCCTATGTGCCACAACTCCTGAGCCCATGTGCTGCAGCTACTGAAGCCTGTATGCCTAGAGCCCGTGCCCGCAACAAGACAGCCACAATAATGAGAAGTCCAAGCGCCACAACTGGAGATAACCCCCGCTCTCCACAGCTAGAGAAAGCCTGCACATAGCAACCAAGAGCCAGTGCAGCCAAAAATAAATAAGTAAATCTTTAAAAGAAATACATTGTTCAAATCTTGCTTATTAATTTTCTACTTCATAAGGATATTTGTAGCTCTAATTCTACTACAAGAATTAGAATGAATGAAAAGCTCATACTTAATTTATTTGATATACATAGACTGATAACAGGATCTAAGTAAAAAATAATGGTCTGACCATCAATCTGGAATATGCATTATTTAATTCAGAGACTTCCAAACTTAGCTGACCATGGACTTAATTTTTTAAGTAACATGTCTTTATCCACAGAACACAGTTTGGGAGAATACACTGCCTCATTTTCACCACAACCCTAAGTAGGATATAGCAGTGACTCATTTTACAGATGAAGAAATTTTTAATGGAAATAATTCACCCACACAGCATTGTCTTGAATTAACAAAATCACTAGAATTCACATTTTAGTGCTATTTCTAGTATATCAAAATTTTTAGCATCATTATTGAGATACAATTCACTTGCCAGAAAATTCTCCCATTTAAGGTACAGGATTTGTCTATTCTATAAAGATGCTACTCAAAGTTTAGTTCTCAAACTTAAAGGATAAAATTATCTGGGAGCTTGTTGGAAATGCAAATTCTCAGGTTGCATCCAACACTTCTAGAGTCAGAATCTCTGGGGTGGGACCCTGGAATCTGCTTTAACAAACATTCCAAGTGATCCTTACATATGTATACTCAAGTCCAAGACTCACTCTTCTCTAGGACACTAGTCCTTCAACACGACTGTTGTGAGTAAATGTTACTTATAATGAAATGTTTGAGAGATACTGGCTCAATGTAGTTAAATATGTTCCCATCTTCGTAAGACTTTGAGGACTTGTGACGGGCTACTCAGTGTTAGGAATCTCTAACAGAAGGATGATTTGTTTTTCCACAGAATCTTTTCCTGGCCATGAATCACCTCCTCTTCTCACAACGATTTTTTATGATAACAAAGGTTTATTTCTCATTCATGCTTCATGCCCACTATAGGTATATGTTTTGCCTTTGTTCTTTTGAGATATAATTTACATGCTATAAAACTTATCCTTTCCAAACACACAATTCAGTGGTTTTTAGTATATTCCAAAGGCTGTGCAATTATCAACATAATCCAATTTTAGAACATTTTCATCATACCAAAAAGAAACCACATACCTATTAGCAGTCATTCCCCATTCCCTCTATTCTCTCAGTCTGTGGCAACCACAAATCTACTTTCAGTCTATATAGATTTGCCTACTCTGGACATTTTATATAAATGGAATCATATAACATATGGCCTTTTCTGTATCTGGCTTTTTTCATTTAGCATTATGCTAAATGTTGTAACATGTTGTAACATGAATCAGCACTTCATTTTTTTTTTTTTTTTTACAGCTGAATAGATATTCTACTGTATGGATATTCTACATTTTATCAGTTCATCAGTTGATGAAAATTTGGGTTATTTCTGCTTTCTTTTTTTTATTAAAGATTACAATAAACGGTCTCCTTTTTTGTTTTTGCTTTAAAATTTTATTTATTTTTTGGTCACATTCAGTCTTTGCTGCTACGAGTGGGCTTTCTCTAGTTGCAGGGAGTGGGGGCTACTCTTCATTGCGGTGCACGGGCTTCTCATTGCGGTGGCTTCCCCTGCTGCGGGGCACAGGTTCTAGGCTCCAGGGCTCAGAAGTTGCAGCTCTCAGGCCCTAGAGCATGGGCTTAGTAGTTGTGCCACACAGGTTTAGTTGCTCCACAGCATGTGGAATCTTCCCAGACCAGGAATCGAGCTCATGTCTCCTGTACTGGCAGGCAGATTCTTAGCTACTGCACCACCAGGGAAGTCCTACTTGTACTTTTTTTGGCTAGTATGAATAATACTACTATGAATATTTATGTTCCAGTTACTGTGTTTGATGCAGCAACTTGAATTCTTTTTGTTGTATATCTAGGAGGAGAATTGCTAGATCAATTCTGTAACTCCATTTATAATTTCTTGAGGAACTGCCAAACTGTTTTCCATGGCAGCTAGATCTTTTCCCACTACCACCAGCACTACATAAGGGCTCCAATTTCTACATCCTTACTAACACACGCTATTTATTGTCTATCTTTTATTATAGCCAACCTACTGGGTGTGAAGCAGTATCTTATTGTGAGTTTGTTTTATTGGCTACTGATGTTGACCATCTTTTCAAGTGTTTATTAGCTATACATTTTACCTTTTAAAAAACTAATTTAAAAAGTGTGAGTTAGTTTTTTTTTAATTCTGAATTGAAATTTTTGTTTACCTTTGCAAGTCCCCTATGCCACTGTAAACAGGCTGACCAATCTAATGACTATTAGACAACACTAGAGTTTTAAGTGTAATCACGACTGAAAAGCCCAAGTTATGACTTAACTGCTCAAGTCAATTTTGATGTTTTCTACATATACTTCTGGGGCTTAATTGAGTCTCAATGGCCCCTAACATGGTACACATATAGTTAGAAAATGAATAATTGCTAAAATGATTTGGGCATGCATGCTAAGTTGCTTCAGTCATGTCCGACTCTTTGTGACCCTATGGATTGTAGCCCACTAGGCTCCTCTCTCCATGGGATTCTCCAGATAAGAATACTGGAGTAGGTCGCAATGTCCTCCTCCAGGGACTCTTCCCAACCCAGGGATTGAACCTGCATCTCCTGCAACTCCTGCACTGCAGCCAGATCCTTTACTGCTAAGCCATCAGGGAAGCTCAATGACTTGAATAGTCTCTACAGTGTGCATGTGGAAAGTCAGCTCGGTGATACACCTCCATAACTTCACTTTGCAAACCCTACCAGGAACTGTGACTGCTATCACTTGATACAGTAAATCCAGAGTTTAAAAGACCCTTTCACACAGACTCCTTCCTCCACCCTGGGTTCATCTCCCACGTTACTCAGGCTCTCCTTTTCCCACCATATAGCACATACATTAATAAACAGTTCTGCTTAGCAATTGGAAGCTAAGTTGCATGGTGTTAATTATGCCCTTTTTTATAGTGTCCACCTTTACTTCAATACACAATAGAAGCCTGAGAGTAATGAAAATAAACCTTAGTTAAATACAGTCTTGGAAGTGGAATCGCTTCACCAATTTGTCATTTCTACTCTCTCATTCTTTTTTCAAGTCTATCATAAAATGAAGAGAGTCATGGAGGAATGTGTGTATATGAAAATGTCTGTGTGCATGTGTCCTGATAGAATCTCCAAGTGACAAAAAGTCTCTGAGCATCTGCTCTAAAACAGTGGATGAGTTTATGGTGCATAAACATATAACTGAGTCCTGCTGCTGCTGCTGCTGCTAAGTCGCTTCAGTAATGTCCGACTCTGTGCGACCCCATAGACAGCAGCCCACAATGCTCCCCCGTCCCTGGGATTTTCCAGGCAAGAAAACTGGAGTGGGTTGCCATTTCCTTCTCCAATGCATGAAAGTGAAAAGTGAAAGTGAAGTTGCTCAGTCGCCTCCGACTCGTAGCGACCCCATGGACTGCAGCCTACCAGGCTCCCCCATCCATGGGATTTTCTAGGCAAGAGTACTGGCGTGGCTTGCCACTGCCTTCTCCAAACTGAGTCCTAGGCTTATTATAAATAACAACAGAAACCATCTATTGAGTGTCTACTAAGTACTTCCCTGGTGACTCAGCTGGTAAAGAGTCCTCCTGCAAAGTGGGAGACCTGGGTTTGATCCCTGGGTTGGGAAGCTCCCCTGGAGAAAGGAACAGCTACCCACTCAAGTATTCTGGCCTGAAGAATTCCATGGACTGTATAGTCCATGGGGTCGCAAAGAGTCGGACACAACTGAGCAACTTTCACACACACACACACACACTACATACTAATCATGCTAAATTTTTTTATTACATTAATTTAATTCTTACAATGGCCCTGTGAAATAAATACTATCATTCCCATTTTAAAGTACAGGAATCTGAAACATATCAGTTAAAAAATTTGAACTGGGTCACATGGCAGTAAGTGGTAGATCCAGAGTTTGGACCTGGGAGTGACTGACTCCGAAGCCTATGTCTGCTTTTACACAGTGATTCTCAAAGCGTGGTGGTCCCTGAGCCAGCAGCACCAGCACCACTTGGGAATTTGTTAGAAATGCAAATTATTAGGGTTTACTCCAGATCATCTAAATCAAAGAATCTTTGAGGGAGGTGGGGGGGTGAGGGGTGCAAACTCTATTTTAACAAGCTCTACAGGTGGTTCTGAAGCAGCTAACATTTGAAAGCATACTGCTTCCCTTAGCTCTGTTATTCACAAACCTCCTCTGCAATGAGAGACAAAGAGAATGCTTATCTGAAAAGTAAATTTGGATCCTCAAGGAAAAGAAAAATGGATGATACTACCACGTGTAAAATAGACAGCAAGTGGGAAGATGCTCTCTAATACGGGGAGCTCAGCTTGGTGCTCTGTGATGATCTAGAGGGATGAGACAGGGGAGGTGGGAGGCTCAAGCGGAAGGGAATGCGTGCATGCTAAGTCACTTCAGTCGTGTGTCTTTGCAACCCCATCGACTGTAGCCCGCCAGGCTCCTCTGTCTATGGAATTTTCCAGGCAAGAATACTGGAGTGGGTTGCCATTTCCTTCTCCAGGGGATCTTCATGACCCAGGGATCAAACCCCACATCTCTTAAGTCCTGCATTGGCAGGCAGGCTCTTTACCACTAGCAGGAAGTAGAAGGCTCAAAAGGGAGGGGATATATGTATACATATAACTGATCCACTTTGTAGTACAGCAGAAACTAACACAATATTGTAAAGCAATTATACTCTAATTTTTGTAAAAGGTGTTATACCTAAGAAGAGTAAGGCAAATTAAATTTAGGTGTATACACTATCCACTTGCTATGTAATCATAGGTCAGTCAATTAACTTTCCCTGCTTGTTTCCTCATTTTTTAAAATAATGAATTTTTTAAAAGAGAATTCAATTAGACCTCAGTATTATTTACACTCTTAGATTCTATTATTAGTTAATTCCATTGAATAAAGTGTAGATCTTTTCTGCTACATTATCAGAAATACTAATAAAATTGTTTGTATTCACACCAATTGTAAGAAATGATTAAGCTATATGATTTATAAATGCCTTTTAAACCAAACACTGCTTATTCAGCCAGCTGAAAACTACCTTGGTAGATCAAATAGAAGATTTAGGTGGTGGGATACAAAGAACACAAAAATCAACTACCAATAAAATTTCCTGTCTAGATATAGTAAAAATGAAGTAAAGCCAGGAACGTCTCACACTTTGGACAGAGTGTGAGACACTGTACACTTTTTAAAGAGTGAATTTTAAGATATGTGAATCATACTTCAACTTTTTTTTAAAGTAATGAAAAATAGAGTAAAAAACCTGAGCTTGTAAAAGAAGTGTGAGCATTAAAAAAGGAACAATTACAATTTCAAGCATAATTTACTCTAAAAGTATGTAAGTTTTAAAATTATCTAAGCTCTATAACTTTTCATAATTATCCAGTTTTTACATTCTTAATCATTTTTGTCTAGATAAAATGACTATTATCATACTAGAAAAGTGAAAACCTTGCACTTTAATTTTGGATTTATCTGTTTTTCCTTATAATTCTGTCCATTTTCCTTTAAATATTTTGAGGCTGTGTTTTTAAATGTACACAAACAAGATTTTCTAGGTTTCTGGTAGATTTAATCTTTTTCACATTTGAGTGACCTTTATATCCTAATTTGCCTTAAGGTCTCTTTTGATAATTTTTAAACCAATTTTCTTTTGACTAGTGTGTAGATACACATACACACCCACACACACATTCTCACACGCTTTCTTAAAATTCAGCATAAAAATCTTTCCAAAAAAACAAAACAAAACAAAAAAATCTTTCCAACTAGAATATTTTCTCTGTTTATATTATCAAATTACTGACAATGAACTTAATTCCTCAGTTTAACATCTCAGAAAGCAGAGTGGTTTTCAGTTAACAGAACATTAAAAAGTGGTTGACTAAGTGGCAGTAGCAACATAATCTTTACTGCCAGCACATACATGAACTTTATTATAGCTATTTCTACTGCCATTACTTTAGACTGAGTTTTTGCATGTTTTTGTCTCTCACAAATTGAATTTAATTGCCATTTAATACATCTTCAAAAGGAATAAATTATGATTTGGCATTAAAATGAAAGGCTATTTGGGGGAGTTCCCTAGTGGCCTGGTTTGACCAGTCAATCCTAAAAGAAATCAATCCTGAATATTCTTTGGAAGGACTGATGCTAAAGCTGAAGCTCCAATTCTTTGGTCACTTGATGCAGAGTCAATTCATGGGAAAAGACCCTGGCATTGTGAAAGACTGAAGGCAGAAGAAGAAGGGGACGACAGAGGATGAGATGGTTGGATGGCATCACCAATTCAATGGACATGAGTTTGAGCAAAATCTGGGGGATAGTGATGGACAGGAAGCCTGGCGTGCTGCAGACCATGCCTTCACCAAGAGGACACAACGAAGCAACTGAACAACAACAACGACAACTGGTGGCCTAGTGGTTAGGATTTTGGGCTTTCACTGCCCAGGGTCAATCCCTGTTCAGGAAACAAGATGCCACAAGCCTTCTGGCCAAAAAAAAAAAGAAAGAAAGAAAGAAAGAAAAAGCTATTTTGTAAACATAGAAATGAAGTAGCTGATACTAATAAAGCAAATATTTGATGTTAAAGGAATAATTGCAACTTTACACTTTCTTGTAAAGGAACATCTAAGTGTTTCACCTGACTACAGACAGGAAGATACCCACAAATAGACAAAACTACCTTACATTTTGAGATAGAACAAGATTATTTATAAGCAGCCAAACAATGCAAATGAAGGCAGCAGAAACTATGTCTCCAATAAAAAAAATTATATAGAATATAAGACTGATTTCATGGATTCATGAACAAAGTCAACTTGTCAGAGACTTCCAACCAACACTGAACAGAAGCCACATAACTTCCAAGTAATTTTGAGGAAAAAACAAAGATGAATTTAGTCCATAGGAAATGCTGAAAAAATCCTGCTGCCCTTTTACAGGTCTCCAAATGATACAGTAATGCTAAAGGTGCTAAAGAGACTGATACTCCAAGAATGAGTTACACAAGAAATAGCACACTGTTCTTGCCTGGAGAATCCCAGGGACGGGGGAGCCTGGTGGGCTGCTGTCTATGGGGTCCACAGAGTCGGACACGACTGAAGCGACTTAGCAGCAGCAGCAGCAGTAACACTGGCTTAGGCATCTATGGCCAAAAGTTCCTGCCATATTAAAATTTAAACTACAAAAGAATTTCTCAAAAATGTTACTATACATGTAAAAGAGGGATTATGGCTAAGAAAGGAAAGTTAACTAAAGCTGGCTTGAATGTCCAAGAGCCTTTAGTAGCCTTTCAAGTGTGTGAGTTTAGTTCTGGATGCATTCTGAGGCTGCATACCTGAATATTTGAAGAATAGGTTGCCTGAAAGGTATCCCAACTGGATGTTATTTCTGATGCCATGTCTAGACAAACTGTAACCCCTCAGTGGTAAATAAATCACTGATGGAGGGACTGGGGAAAGAAGATGAATCTGACAACTTTCCATCATCATCTTTTGAAAAGCACCAGCATCAAAGCTTGTAAGATGATGATCATCTTCAGGAATGCACTGGCATCAAAGCTTGCAAAATGAAGGTCAGAAGCTTAGAAGAAAATTCCAGGCAAATGGTTTTAAAGAAACTCCTAGAATTAAATCACCATCACTCTCCACAGTAGAGAGGAAAATGTCATGTGGAAAACACTGCTGCTGCTGCTAAGTCGCTTCAGTCATGTCCGAATCTGTGCGACCCCATAGATGTCAGCCCACCAGGCTCCCCCGTCCCTGGGATTCTCCAGGCAAGAACAGTGGAGTGGATTGCCATTTCCTTCTCCAATGCATGAAAGTGAAAAGTGAAAGTGAAGTCGCTCGGTCGTGTCCGACCCTCAGCGACCCCATGGACTGCAGCCTACCAGGCTCCTCTGCCCATGGGATTGTCCAGGCAAGAGTACTGGAGTGGAGTGCCATTGCCTTCTCCGGTGGGAAAACACAAACAGTCACAATTATGAATCAAGGAAGCATTTCAGAAGACTTAGGTTATGAAGGTGAAAGAGTCTTAGAAATACCTTAACTGATTTATTTAGCTTCTTTAAATTTCTTAATGTATCTGAAAATGCAATGTAAGAAAAATCTGTATGTTTAAATGTATCTTAAAAGCACAGAATGAAATTTTAAGTGATAAAGAACTCAGTTTTATGGGCAATATGTATTCTATATGGTATAAAATGGTGTGTCTTAATATCAGTGTGTTAGGGGAAGCACACTGACTGAAACCTTGCACCCTAGCCAGGCACCATAGTAACCATTTGCATGAGCTGTTTTAGGATAGGAGGTAGTAACAAACACAGAGCTAATAAGCCACCATCAATCAGAAGAGTTCAGGAAAGATAAAAAGGAGACACCACATGTCCGACCACCTCCCAGAATCCTTGCTGGCATCCATCTTGGCTAAGCAATGCGCGTGTCACCAAGGACCCTCAGTCAGAATGACTGGCCAAAGACAACCTGGAAACTAACCCCATGACCATAAAACCCAAGACTCAGAACCACGTGGCAGAGCAGTTCTCCTGGGTTCCTTTACCCTACTGCTCTCCCCTTGGGCTCCCTTTCCAAAAAAATCTCTTGCTTTGTCAGCTCATGCGTCTCCTCAGGCAATTCATTTCTGAGTGCTAGATAACAGCCCACTTTTGGGCCCTGGAAGAGGTTCTCCTTCCTGCAACAAATGGAGTCTTAGAGTCAATGAAACACCACCTTTTTGGGGGCTTTCTATGTATCTTGCCTCTTTACTATTTATTTCCTTTCCTTTCTTGCCTGTATTTAAATTTTGTTTTTGATTGATGAAGAATTTTTTAAATATACTTTTCCCTTCTATTACTTTTGAATCTTTTAGTGTTTATTTTATAAATAATTAGGACAATTAACTTACTGGAGCCTAAAGCTAATAAAAACATTTACTTCTTAATAAGGCCTCAATAAAAGTTAACTGTTATCATAACAAAAGAAATGAACATTTTTCTAGCTCATTAGGTATAAAAGTAATGTTATAAAAATCTCTTTAAATGCCAAGATAATGTCAAATGTGTCAGAGACAAGTTTCCAGATTTTCGTGAATCCAGTATACAAATGTCCATACAAAAGAAGGAGAGATGAGTGACAAAGACAAGCAATGGGGAAAAAAGGAAACTAATTTATTGATACTTTTCTTCCACTATCAGATCAGTAAGAATGGCCTTCTCCTTTCTTTTATCAACCTCTTTGTCCATAAGAACAGAGACCTAAAGAGAAAATACTGGGCTAAATGAGGTTGACACAGTAGACTGATCCAAACCAGGATAGGCTGAAATTAACAGTCTAAAGTAGGATAATGGAGGGAGGAGGGAGGAGGGTTCAGGATGGGGAACACATGTATACCTGTGGCAGATTCATTTTGATATATGGCAAAACCAATACAATATTGTAAAGTTAAATAAAATAAAATTTTAAAAAAAGGAAAAAAAAAGAAGAAAAAAATAAAAGTAGGATAATGTAAAATTCTAAATCAGGCAGTGATCTCAAGACAGCATGGAAAGCACTGATCCCAAAGGCATTAGAGCCTTAAGCAAAAGCACAAAATAAACAGAGTTCTTAAGCCTCTCCTAACATTCAGTAGATACAAAATAATTTCCCTCAATTTCCAAGTCCTAAAAATAAGCTTCTCTATTCTTCCCTGTCTCCACCAAAACAAAATTCCCATTCATACACAGAGGCACATTTCTCAACTACTGATTCTTACCAGTAATTATCTGGATTAAGTCTACCTGGGGTGGGTGTGGATGGGTGGGTGTGGGTGTGAGTGGGTAGGGGTGTCTGTGTGTGTGTGTCTGTGTGTGTGTGTGTTTCCTGTTTTGCTTATAGGGACAAATATCCTGAGTGGTTAACAAGAATGGTCGTGGGTAAGAAGGGTGAAGAATACAGAAAACTGAAACTGGTTTGTCTCGCTTTGCTTTCAACAGTCTCTCTTCCTTCTTCATTTATCGGTTTTTCCCTCCAACCTTCTTCTTTTACTCCTATTGCTCTTAAATTTAAGACTGAACTGAAGTATGTTTTCTTTACTCTGTTATCTGTTATTTATTAATTTAACAAACACTTAACTAAGTACCTACTATATTCCAGACATTATGCTGGATACAAAGGTAAGTGAGATAGACATGGTCTCTACCCTCGTCGGGTTTTCAATCCAATGTGGAAGGCAGCCTATTAAGTAAACAACTGCAATTTGAAAAAAGCTGCTTACAAAACAACATATAGCATTATTCTTTCTATTAATTGAAAAAAATTTAAGGCATTAAAATTGTATTCAGCAACTAAGAGATTTTCGGTCAGATGACTTACAATGCTAAATGCTCCTTACAGTCTTCCTAATATCCCTAAATGATGGAATCTTTAAGTTCTTCCCTCACCAATTTCCATTCCCTAAATTTCAGTTTCCTTTTCTCAAAATTTTATTTCAATTCACTGTCTTTACAGATAAAATGGCAATTGAAGCATTTCATGTGGCAAGTATAGGATATATTTGGGCTTCCCTGGTGGCTCAGACTGTAAAGTGTCTGACTGCAATGCGGGAAACCCGGGTTCAATACCTGGGTCGGGAATATCCCCTGGAGGAAGTAATGGCAACCCACTCCAGTACTCTTGCCTTGAGAATTCTATGGACAGAGGAGCCTGGTGGGCTACAGTCTATGGGGTCGCAAAGAGTCCGACACAACTGAGCAACTTCACTTCACTTCACTTCTATCCAAAAACTTCTAGAAGGAAATAAAATATTGGTATACCTAAATAAGTTAGGCAAGGGACAGTAGTTAAGTAAAAGGAAATTTCAAGACAGTTAACAGTTGAGTGGTTAAAAAAACACACACACAAAACCACAACATCTTTTAACCAACAAAGGCAACAATGTTCCTTGCATGACAACATTGAACTTAAAAGTATCTTAAGGTGGATAACAATTTTCAACATAAATTTACTTACTGATGATTTATTATGTGATACTCTTTGGATAACTTATGTGTCTTTTTAGTACTTTGCATAAAGCAAGTGGCTCAATAAATGTTAGCTATACAACAAACATCTACTATTGAATATTTATGGGTAATTTTTTTTAAATAACCAGAACAAATACCCAATTAAGACAGAAAGCCTTCTACAGTGAATCCTGGGATAAACATAAAAAAAGAAAAACAGTTTGTTAGATGAAAGTTATTTCCTTCTGGAGATAATGGCCAAACTTAAAACTCTCACATGACAAATTACTGAAGCTTCTTTAAATGCTTATCACAGCACACAGATCTCAGGGATGAAAGAGAAAAAGATTCATATTGTACAAACACTTCTATTTGCCAGTCAATATCCAAATCTTCCCTTCCTCTGCAATAACAAAAGCCCAATTTTATTCAAGGCAACCATGCATTCAGCTACATTTCTCTGCTTCCCTGGTACAGGATAATCTTTTGGTTATTATTATAACCAAAGGATAATTCCTTTGGTTCAGAATAATCTCCTTAAAGGGAGAGGTTGCATCTTTCTTTGTCTTTGCCTTGCTACCTGGAACTTTGTTTTGGTGGATACAGCTCTGGCAGCTATTTTGGACTATGAGGACCAGGGCCACATTTTAGGGATAACAGATCAAAGAAGTGGAAAAAGTTTAGGTCCCTGGAAACTTTATGAAGCTACTATCCTAGATTGCCTCCTTTAAGAATTATTTTACATGAGGAAATAAATTTTTTATGTTTAAGCCACCACTAAGTCTGTTTTCATTTTTGCTTTCTTAAATGATCCTGCAAGTGTGCTAAGTTGCTTCAGTCATGTCTGACTCTTTGCAATCCTATGGACTGTAGCCTGCCAGGCTCCTCTGTCCATGGGATTTTCCAGGCAAGAATACTGGAGTGGGTTGCCATGCCCTCCTCCAGGGGATCTTTCCGACCCAGAGATCAAACCCATGTCTCTTACATCTCCTGCACTGGCAAGAGGGTTCTTCACCACTGAGCCACCTGGGAAGCCCTCTTAACTGATCACTTACCTTCAAACAGGTAAAGAATTTCTATCTCCTTTTTACAGATGAGGCAACTGAGATCCAGAGAGGTAAGATGACTTGCACAATATCAAATTGGTGAAGAGGTGGGTCTGGCTCCTGTCTCAATGCTTTTTCACTAAGAACTGACTCTTCACAGGTTCTAAATATAAAAAATAAATAAAAATAAACATAAACATAAATTTAGGCTTATTACAGTGGTAGTAGCACATTACAGTGTATATATGTGTCAAATTCTGTGAAAATAAAAGGTGCCAACATTTCTATACTGTGGAAGGAGTCTATATCATATCCCAGTGGGGAAGGAAAAGAAATATATTATCCAAATAGAATCAAAGACCAAAATAAGCAAAGATATTTATTTATATGCCAAGGTTTTACCATATTGCTCTTCTTTTAAATAGTTAAGAAAAGTTCAAACTAAAAGCTTATTTTTTCCTCTTCAATGAGACTTCATTATACATTCTAAGTTTCCCCATTCAATCCTTAACTGAATTTTTTCTTAAAATCTTTATCTAGAATCCTTTTTTACTCTTATTACCACTTTTAAAAATTAAGCTTGGCCCATGCCTTAAACACAGAGATCAGTAATAAAGCACAACATCTCAAATTCTTTTTTGAAACCCACCACCCAACTGTAAAATATAAGGCAGTTATATTGCAAACTCACCAGTGAATATAATAAATTATTTCTAAGCAGTATATAAAGAAAATAAGGAAATAAAATATCTTCAAATTTTAAGAACACATATTTATTTCTTTTCATGGTACTATAATTAACATAAAATTATCTAAGCAGGAGAATGATCATATGCAACTTATGTTGGAAAGGCACATGACTTTTATTAGCATGGTCAAAAATAAACTGCAGATTGAATCCTAACCACTCCCATTTACTGCCAAGCTACTTGACTCTCTGAGTCTCGATTTTCCTATCCATAAATCAAACTAATACTTCTTCATAAGTTTTTGACTGGATGAAAATAAGAATGAATACAATGGAATTAGCACAGTACATGGCAACAGTAAATGCTTCAGAAACAGTAATGCCCTTCCTGTCTTGAAAATTTAATATCTATATATTTAAATAATAAAAATCTGTGTTGTAAACACCCAAAGTCATCGAACTTTAACAGCAATAAGCCAGTTTGACATATAACCTTAAAATGTCATTTTTTTTGGAAAGGCCATGTTAGAGCTCTCCCTAGAGCATGCCACAGCCAAAGTCTTGATGCAGGTCAATGAAAAAAATACAACCCACAAAAGAAGAATACAATCTCTTCCTCCCTGACATTAAAATAAAGTTTCTGAAAGAGACCCAGGTTTCTTCCTTCAAGTCAGGAAACTTGGGTTGCTTCAACCTACTTACTGTCAGTGTCAGAATTCCGACAGAGAAAAGGGGTGGGGTGGAGAAAAACAGATGGCTTCTAAATTTCTCCATGGCAGCAGCGAAAAGGGCAAAAGCCAACCTACGGCTCAACTCCATTTTTCCATTTGAAAGTGACAGTCAATAGGAAAGTGAGATTCACAATAAAACATCAGATGTATGACCAGCTGAGCTGTATTCTAACCCTTCCCTGTATCAAGATATCAGTATAGATCTTAGTGTCTTTGATGCTCGTATCTGTAGAAAAGGACACCAATCAAGAAAACCAGGATTTTGCCTTTTTTCTCAGTCTTAACAGATGGCTATAGTGTTAATTTTTTTTAAATCAACTCTTTTTAAAAACTGAAGTATAACTAACTAATTTACAATGTTGTGTTCCTTTCAGGTACACAACAAAGTGATTCAGGTATATCTATATCTATATCTATATATATATATATATATGTATATTCTTTTCAGGTTATTTTATATTATAGGTTATTAAGATATTGAATATAGTTCCCTATGATATACAGCAGGTCCTTGCTGCTTATCTGTTTTATAATTAATAATGTGTGTATTAATCTCAAACTCCTAATTTATCTCTCCCCAACCCGTACAGCATGCTTGATAATGAGTTTCTGAAAAACAAATACCATTGCTCATGTGTATATTCAATAAACATAAAAGCAACAGCAAAATTTTTAAATTTATTAAAATTATAATGTCTTCATTATTTACATGTACTGTACTTCAGAGCCTCTTGAAAGTGGAAGAGGAGAGTGAAAAAGCTGGCTTAAAGTTCAACATTCAAGAACAAAGATCATGGCATCCAGTCCCATCACTTCATGGCAAATAGATGGAGAAACAGTGGAAACAGTGTCAGACTTTATTTTTTGGGGCTCCAAAATCACTGCAGATGATGACTGCAGCCATGAAATTAAGACATTTACTCCTTGGAAGAAAAGTTATGACCAACCTAGACAGCATATTAAAAAGCAGAGACATTACTTTGCCAACAAAGGTCCGTCTAGGCAAGGCTATGGTTTTTCCAGTAGTCATGTATGGATGTGAGAGTTGGACTGTGAAGAAGGCTGAGAGCCGAAGAATTGATGCTTTTGAACTGTGGTGTTGGAGAAGACTCTTGAGAGTCCCTTGGACTACAAGGAGATCCAACCAGTCCATCCTAAAGGAGATGAGTCCTGAGTGTTCATTGGAAGGACTGATGCTGAAGCTGAAACTCCAATACTTTGGCCACCTGATGCAAAGAGCTGACTCATTTGAAAAGACCCTGATGGTGGGAAAGACTGAAGTCGGCAGGAGAAGGGGACGATAGAGGATGAGATGGTTGGATGGCATCACTGACTCAATGGACATGAGTTTGAGTGAACTCTAGGAGTTGGTGATGGACAGGGAGGCCTGGCATGCTACAGTCCACGGGGTGGCAGAGTCAGACACGACTGAGGGACTGAACTGAACTGAACTGTACTTCAGATAACTAAAATACTGTATGTTAAAAAATTCTGCCACAAAATAAAAGAAATGCAGCTACTATTTAACTTTTCATTAGGTTGCTTTAGATTTTTAAAATCAGAGCATGCTGGAACCAGAAATGATCTTAGAAGTGGTTCAGTTCAGATCCTACTTTTATAAAAGGTTTAAGGCACAAGGAAGTTAACTGACTTGGCCAAGATCACCTGGCAGAGCCAGGATTGGAATCTGGCCTTTAGAATTAATTCTAATGAAATACACTTTTTACCAGATTGTGGTGGTTTTAGAAAATTTAGATTAATCATTAAAGTTATCAAGGTTTTTCCTTGAATAAATTATTTTAAATTGTTAGAAGCCTGTTTTTTAAAGTCTATAAACTAACTGCATGTATTAAGCATAAGAATAACAGTTTCCCCATTTTAGATCTTCAATTATTTTTAAAAAGTTAATCATCTTTCATGTCAAATATAGTCAACTCAATTACTTACAATACTTAGAGGAGTAATTACTTTCAGAATTATTTTTGATACATTTTTAAATTTTACACTTGATTCCTCCAGCTACCCAGTACTTAAAATGGTATTTTGCACACTTCAGTCACCCAAACAGTCCTTAGAATGTGGAAAACACTTAGAAAGTGCGTATTCTAAATAACACAAAAATTAGTTTGGTATGTCTAGGAGGTATATAATATGCCCCCAAATAAAAAGACACTGGTATCGAGCATGCTACTGATATTCTATATTAGTGCCCATAATCAATTATTGCTGTTTTGAAGCATACCTTTATTGCCTTAGTTGTGCAAGTCATTTTAACTGGTATTTACAGAACACAAACCAACTTGGCAAAAAGCATACTGAAAGGGTATATACAAAATGTGTGGTATAAACAATAAATACCTCAGGAAATCAGAGATATGTAAATGCAACATGGACTCCACCCTTGCAAAACAGATAAAGTTAGAATAGATGGAGAACAGCATGGATAACTACAAGGAGACACATGAATTTTTCACTCATCTTGGAAAGCTGGAGCAGGTCATGGGGAGTTTCAAGACCAAGGTGAGAAACAGAAGTTCCTATGTTCACCCTAACAACAAGAGGGATATTATTTGATATTTCATTTCTAATTCTAAATTTCCATGTTTTTTCTTAAACTTTGGACTCTACTAACTGAGGAAGAATTGTTGAAATATCTGTTTGTTCAACATTTGTTGAACTTAGTTTTCAAATTTTATAAAACAAGAAATACAACTTGGCTTAAATCTGAACTAATCCAAGGCACTATCTATGAGGGACAAGATGCAAGAATCTGGAGACTGCCTCACACTATTCAACCGAATTTATGAGGAAGGATCGTAAGAAACAAGTAATTTAAGTAGGCTGTTAAAAAATATATATACTATAAGCTACCCGATCCAAATCTATTATACCACTAATCATATTACTTTTCATGCATTCCTGAAAGCAACCATCTCATCAATTCAGTTCTTATAAGGAAAGTCCACAATTTCCTTCAAACAAAATTGACAATCAGATATAATTGCATTTAACCTCTCTTCTCCCTCCTCCTCCCTTTTCTAACGAAAGTAATACATAGTTTGGTGTTCATATTCACCCATGGATTTAATAGCTTTAATAAAAGGCTTAGATGGCAGCATTCTTATTCAATTGTGTAAATGGACACTATCCAGTTTAGGAGTTTGGTAGACACTTTGAGACTTTCAAGAGGTTTCTGTCTCCAAGAAACGAGAATGGTTCAATGGTTCAAGTTCATATTTCCTCTCTTACTTAACTTTATAAAAATAATTGTCATCCAAAGCCACTGCCCGGAACCATCCACAACAATAACCACATTTAGTCACTCAGTTACCATTTAGCAGGTGCAACAAGAAAGTACTGTCTTTCTCAAACTCCATACCACCATCTTACATCTAAAGATTTGTCACTTAGGGAAAACAATACCACAACTGGCACCAACTTTCTCCTCTCCTGATGTCAGCGGCTGCCGGCTTAACAGAACCGGCAGAAGAGCAGGATTCACCGGCCTAGCTTAGCTCGGCGTCGCGGGATGTGGTGAGCATCAGCCTGGAAGTGGTAGGTGTACCCTGTTCACCAGTGAGCACCTCCCTCGCCCATCGCCCTGCCAAGGCCAGGCTGGAGCCCACCCCGGGACTCGGTCCTGCACTTACCGACCCTCGCCTGCTCTTCTCCAAGAGCCTGCCCCTTGATAGACCCCAAAGAAAGCACCGGTGCCCTGCAGCGGGTGGAACGGAGAAAGGGACCCCGCGCCTCCAGCTAGAGCTGGAACCTACTCCCCACTGTGCCCGTCCATAGTGGAGCTCCCACCATCCTCACTGCTGGGGCAGGGCAGGCGAACTGAGCTTTATCTCAGGACCTGCCCCAGCCTCCCGATCCTCACCCACCTTGAGGCCGCCAGCTTTACGAAGCCGGGTCTCCAAGCGCGAGGCTCCGCCTGCTGAATGCTTGCAGGGAACAGGCTGGCCTCTAAAGCCCCCAGCCGCCGGCTCTGCACTGTACTTCTACCCACGGCGCGCTCCCGCCTCCTTGCTGCCATGGCGACAGCCCGGGTCCCCGGCAGCCGCTGATTGGTCCCACCGGGAGAGTGGAAGGCGCCGATTGGCTAGGGCGGAGACCAGGCCGCGCCGGAGGGCTAGGAGGCGGGCGGTGTGGAGCTCTAAGGCGTAGGAGCCTCGGGGAGGGTGAGCCAAGAGGGACGTGGCGCTCTGCGGCGCGGACTAGGAAGCCGCGCCCCTTCCTTCTCGGGCTTTCATGGAGAATCCTGTGGAGCAGGATTTGGGTGGGTGAGGTGCTTACCCACGACCGGGACAAAAAAACAGGTGTCTCCTCGCCCTCGGCCGCCGGTGCGCGCTGGCAGCGCCCATACTGGTCAGGCGGTCAGGCGATTTTCGCCCGCAGGCCTCCTTTGGGTCTAATACCCCGGGCCTCCTCCTTGGCGGGAATCTTACCTGTATTTGTAAGCTCACCTACCCCGGTTTTGTTATGCCGTGGGCTACTGTGGCTTGATTGCTTTTTGTTTCACCTTCTCTCACACCTGTCTGCGGTATCTTTCTTTTCTCCGCACCCTCCTTCTTATAGAATTAAGACATCTGCTCCACACCCATCATTTTAAAGATGGGGGAACTGATCCTCAAAGATACTCGTGGCTCGAGGATTAGAGAAACTTTTGGAGCCTCAAGGCTGGTTTCGATTGAGTCTGCTAAGTAATGGCATCTTTCTCTGAAGCTGTTTTCTTGCTTGTAAAAATGGTGTTTATCTCAGAGTTGTTAGTGACGCTTAGATAAGATTCCAGAAAACCAGTATAGAACCTGCTGCATATGTTAGTAATGTTAGCTGCTTTTTATCAGGAAATAATACAGGATAGTAGCTAAATCACCTATTTGGAGCCCAACTGCCCACGTGAAACCAATTCCTTGACTCGCTTAAGCGCTGTGTGCCTCACTTTCCTTGTCTGTAAAATGAGAATAATAATAGTATCCTCCTCTTTACAGCATAAGTAAATAGAAGAGTGACAGGCACATAGTAAGTGTTCTATAAATGTTAGTACTTCTCATGTTAGTGGCTGAGCCAGGGCTGCAATTCAGCTCTCTAGATTCCAAGACCGGCGATCTCTACTCTTACACAACTCTCATCTGTACATGAAGAACAGTGCCTAGAAATTCAGCTTTTTTTAAGGTTCAGGAGGAAGTGCTTGTCCCTTTTCTTCAAATCTCAAACTATCTCCCTTACTGTCATGAAAGTCCTAGTATGTTGTGACTGCCTCCACTGAAGGTTTAATAGCAGAGGCAAATGCAAGGAAAATAATCATAGTTCTGATGGAGATATTGAAGAATGAAAGCACTAGAATAAGAAAGGATGTTCAAAAAGTTATGGTGTAGGAACACTAAATCTCTATCTGAAAAATATAAATACTAATGTGAAGGTATTGGTAATATTAATATGTCATTAGTAACCAATGTTAGTGTTAGATTAGGAGACAAGCCACATCCCGTCTCTGTGGAAAATACTAAATTGTAAATACATCAAAAGCAGGAAGTATCTTCCACATTTTTATTACCCATTATCTACCACAGGGCCAAACACACTGTGCTTGATCTAAGCCCTGACATTTGAGATAAACCCTTTAAAGGGAAGCCCTGAAAGATCTGGTAATTTTCTACACTATTATCAAGATAAATATTATTTATTATTATTATCTAGTAACCCAATGGAAAATAAGAAATTGGATTAGTCCAACAACACAATGAAAAGAGAAAGAACCATAGCTGGGTGACTGAGATGTCAGCAATATTCTCAGCAATATTCTGGGGTGAAGGAAGAATAAAACAGGAAGACAGGGCAAACATGAAACAGCAAGATTCAGGATTAGGAGAGATCACTAAGGAAGATATTTCAGTATGTCATGTGCCTGTAAAGCAGGCAACAGCATCTATACTAGTAAAGATGCTTTTGTGATGGAGAAAAATAAGAACATTAATCATGAACCCTGGAACTATGGGCTGAGGGACTTATAAGGAAATGTTACTTTATTTAATAGGTAAAACTCCAAACTTGGGGCTTTGGCACTAATGGAAAATCTCCTGATGGGGAGAAGGACGAAGAACACACTACTGCACTGTTCAAGGAAGAAAACAAGGCTTTGGAGTCAAAACTAGGTCCCAACCCTGCCTAAATTAAAAACCCGGTTCTATCTTTATTAGTTGAGTGTCCTCTGCCAAGTAACTTAACCTTTGTCCATAGCATAGCTTCCTTATTTATAACATGGAGGCAATAATAGTTCCCACTTCATAAACATGTGAGGATTAAATGAGTTCATATTTGTAAAGCAAAGAGGTTCTTGGCACATAGTAAGCCCATAGTCCATATATTAGTGTTGGATAAAATACTGATATCAGTTTCTCTATCTGCAACCTGGGATCATAATAGTGAACTTACTATAAGGTTCAAATGATGTGTGTAAACTGTTAGAGAAGAGATGCTCAAAGACATTATTTCTCTGCCCCTCCATCCCTACAAGCCTCCAATCTGTTACCTCTGAACTCCTTTCTGATTCACACTGCCACTGCCATCAAGGGGCTATTGCTCAACCTGGTCTAAGCAGGGATAAAATATCATTGCATAATTTTTCTTGACTCAGGTGAAAAGCTCAAAATGAGTTTACTGGAGGCCAGGAGAAAATGAAAGGGAAACAATTCCAGAGAACCAGCTGATGTGAAGCCTACCCCCATACTTTGGGTCCTCCAGGAAAAAACAAAAACAAAAAGGTGTCAGGGGGATTCTGGCTTTTCAATACTTCTACTTTCCCCTTCTCACTGTTTCTAGGGTCCCACAGGATATAACCTGACCAAGTTCCTCATTGCATTTAGAATGGAAGAGAGGGAGGCAGTAATACTTATAAGAAACAGTAAGTAATCTGAAGGAAGAAAACAACAGTACACTCTACATGGCCATCAAGACTTAGTAGTTTTATACGGTCTAGGTCAGTGGTCAGCAAACTATGGCCCTTGGGCCAAATTACCCAACTGCCTGTAAGGTATAGTTTGGGCCGAGGCAGAAAAGAAGGAGAGACGACCTCAATGGAAGTAGGTTACCTTTATTCAGGCAAGGAGGAGTGACAGTCAGCCTAATGACCAGGCTGAGTGCAAGAGGGATCAGGGAGGCTTCATATTTAAAGGGAGGTTTGTGGAAGCGATAAAGGAAACATTAGTCAGGTGGGATGTTTTGGGTATTCTTTAGTTGAGATGGCATTGGTAGTTGGGCAGGGGGTGATAAGTCCCCTGGGCAGGGGGTGTTAAGTCTCAGTTAGATACAACCGGCCTGGAGCATCAGGGTGAGACCTAAAGTTCGGTTTTGTTTTCTCTGAAGTTAGATGATTCAGCGAGGGCCTTTGACACTGTTGTTTTCTTTTCTAGGCCCAAAGACTCCTTCATTCCAGACCCTGAAATCATAAAAAATGGGGGAAAGGGCACTGTATCTCTCTGGCTACTACCTGCTCAATAGGGGTGACGATTTTGTGTCTGGAACAGAGGATTGTCCTAGGGCCCAGGGTCTCCTTTTCCTGAGCTTGGGATGAGGCTCTTGAGAAGAAGAATGGTCTTGACCTGGTCTCAAGAGATGGCCCGAGTCAGTTCTTGGAGAAATCTTTGAAACAGATTGAAGAGACAGGGTCCAAATAAGAGGAATAAAATGATAAGTACCAATGGTCCCAGGAAAGGGAGCAACCAAGGGAGGGCCTGTTGGAACAGGTTTTGGGGACTATAAAGGTTTTGTAACTTTTTTCTGTAGCGTTCAATTCTAAGTTCTTTGACTCTGCCCTGGAGTATGCCCTTTTCATTAACAAAATAGCAGCAGTCCTCTCCTAGGAAAAGGCAGGTCCCTCCCTTTTTCACGGTGAAAAGGTCCAGGACTCGCCTATTTTGTAGGGCCACAGAAGCTAATGAGTTAATTTGTCTTTGAATTGAAACGAAGGACTCCACTACCTGCTCCATGTCTTCATTAAGTTCTTGGGATATGCTAAGTCACTTCAGTCGTGTCCAACTCTGTGCGACCCCATAGACGGCAGCCCACCAGGCTCCCCCGTCCCTGGGATTCTGCAGGCAAGAACACTGGAGTGGGTTGCCATTTCCTCCTCCAATGCATGAAAGTGAAAAGTGAAAGTGAAGTCGCTCAGTTGTGTCCAACCCTCAGCGACCCCATGGACTTCAGCCTTCCAGGCTCCTCTGTCCATGCGATTTTCCAGGCAAGAGTACTGGAATGGGGTGCCAATGGGCCGAGGTCGAGATGCCCCCAATCCCAGTGCCTAGGGCTGCTGCTATGCCGGTACCAATCAGGAGGGGGGCTATGACAGCTCATCTTTTCCTGTTGGAAATTTCCCCTTGTGGGTAGACTATTTGTTCTACCTCTTCTTCTTTGAGGAATGTTAGACCTGGGATCAGGAAGACCAAGATGCAAGGTCCAAGGGGGTCCGGGGGAGACATGAATATGCATAGGTCCTGCAGAGAATGAAGAGTCTCGGATTGGTGCAATTATTTGTGCTGTTCCAGAGAACCCAAGTGGAACAGAAGGAGGGAGCAGAGTTTGTAAGACCAGTGTAGTTGGGACTAGAGTAGTTGATACAGGTTAGGTTTCAAGAGGCTGAGAGTAGGACATTGTCAGAGACTGGTCCAATGAGTTGTGTAGTTTTTTGTTGGGAAGGGGAGGTATAGTTGCCCTGTGACAGCCAGGTTGAGGGTAAGGGAATTGCTATGTGTGATGAGGGAGACAATGACATGCATATCCAACACTGGGATGTGTGTTGTGTGTAAAAAGAAGAGTTGAGAAGGTGGGTAAGGTGTTGGTTGCCAGAGGGAGGTTTTAGGAGAGGCCATAATTGGGAAAGGAGGTCTAGGCGTTTATAAGGTTCAGGAGTGGCCTGTAACCAGGAAATTATGTTCTTTATGACTTGTTCTTGGTTTTTTTCCCCCGATTTTGATCTAGTACCCCCCGCGTCTGAGTACCCCCAGTGGGTAATGGAATAGAAGCATGTTTCTTTCATTTGGCTTACAACAGGTGCTCATGAAACTCCTCTTTTGTACTTTAACAATGAGTAGGGATTTGGACTCCCCCCCACCGAGGTTCATGGTGCATGGTCTTGGAGCTGTATTATAACATGAGGAATGAACGTAAGAATAAATGTCTGAGCAGCGGCAGGGAGTAGCCAGAAGGCTGGGGAGTGCAGAAGGATAAGGAACGAGGGAGTCATGGGGCTGTTAGTTAGGCAGTGCGGAGGAAGTAGCACCCTAGGAGTAGAACACAGCTAACAACGTAGGCGATACCTACGGAAAGACGAAGGATAGGTGACCAGTCCTGAGGGGAGACAGTTACTAGGCATATAGCAAGGACTAAAATTAAGAGGGCAGTTATAGTTAGAGAGATGGGGAGAGGCCAGTCAGGGTGAGGGGCAGAAGGCCCCAAGTTGGAGGTTGCTTGAATCTGAGGAGGAACAGTGTTCATTAGGATGTAGAATGATGTAGAGAATGAGAGTAAAGAAATCAATTTCGTCTGGAGTCAGGTCATAGAAGGTTCCCTGAAGCCTTGAGACACCAGTTGAGACATCAGTTTGGTCAGGTCTTTGAAGGAGGTTCCTGTCGGGGCGCTGGTCCAGAGGTCTTGTAGTAGTTGGGTCGGAAACAGTTGTAGGTTGAAGAGAGTCCAGGTCATGCAGTGTCTTCTTGGATGGTTAACAGGTGTTGTTTCCGGGTGAATTTTAAGGAGGTGGGTCCTGTGAGGGAGACCTGATAGGGGTCAGTTAAGGAGGGCAGTGCAGGATTGGGGGTGACCCATTTTAGTTGAGAGAGGTGTACCCAGGAGGTGATCTTTTCGAGTTTAGCTGCAGTTGGGGTAAGGAGGATGATTTTGAATGGTCCCTGCCACTTTGGGGTTAGGTCACCCTGGGGATTATTACACAGATAGACCATGTCCCCAATTTGTAAAGGGGGCAGGGAGGCTTGGGGTCAGGGGCAGGGAAGTTGTGGTTGATGTATTTCCAGAGGGCATTGCGGAGTTCTGCCAGCAGAGGGGAATGTAGGAAGCTTGGTATGGGAGGAGGTTCAGGGGGTAGTCCAGGAGGGAGTATGGGCCTTCCAAACATTACCGCAAAGGGGCTCAGCCCTAGGGGCTTTCTGGGCAAAGCCCGTACTCTGAGAACAATCGGCAAAAGTTTAGTCCAATCCAGATGTACCTCGAGGGTTAGTTTGGTAAGAGTTTCTTTGATTATTCTATTCATCCTTTCTACCTTTCCTGAGGACTGGGGACGATATGGAATGTGAAATTTCCAGGGTATCTGTAAGAATTGGACAAGTTGTTGGGTGACCTTGGACGTAAATTCCGGGCCATTATCAGACTGTAGGGATGAAGGCAGGCCAAACCTGGGGATAATTTCTGTGAGGAGGATTTGGGCCACGGTGTGGGCTCTTTTGTGTGTAGTGGGAAATGCTTCTACCCATCCTGAAAATGTGTCCACAAGGACCAGGAGGTATCTGACTCTCCAAACCGGGGGCATATGAGTAAAGTCTATCTGCCATTCCCATGGCTGGGAGGCTGCCTCGCATTTGATGGGTTGGAAAGGATGTTGATTTAAGGTTGGAATCGGGATTAGTACGTTGACATGTTTGACAGGAGCGGGTAAGGTTATCTAAATATTGTTGGTCAGCAGTGGATATGGGGAAGTGGTTATGGAGGAACTGTTGGAGTGTCTTGGATGAGGAATGAAAGAGTGAGTATAGATAAGAGAGGATTTCTCTGGTGGTGGGAGGGTCGGATGGAGTCAGGGCTAAGAATATAGGGGACTGGAGGGAAGGATGGAACAGGGCTATCTCCTTTGCCTTCTGGACTGCAGCATTATTGTAGGCTGATATGAGACTTCCTTTTTGATATCCCCTACAGTGGAGGATGGTGGCTTTGTTTGGTAAGAGTGCTGCCTCTGGAAGTTTGTGGATCAGGTCTGAATTAATAATGGGGGATCCCTTTGGGGTTAGGAAACCTCTTTCCATATTAGGATGTTTGAGTGAAGTATGTTATAGGCATATTTGGAGTCTGTGTGGATGTTAACCCTTCGATTTTTAGCCAGAGTCAAAGCTCTGGTGAGAGCTATCGGTTCTGCCTGTTGGGAGGTGGTGTGAGGTGGCAGAGGTGAAGCTTCAATTGTCTGGGTCCCATGATTATGACAAAGGTCTCCCAGATGATGGCATATCGTACCACGAAGGGTGGGGATTTTTGAGAGCTGCCATCAACGAACCAGTGTGAGGTGTCTGGGTCTAGGATGGGCTGATCTGTTAAATTGTTGGAAGGGATTTTGGGTAAGATCTACTGTTAGGCTGCAGCTATGTAGAAGGAGGTCTGTTATAGAAGATGTGGGTAACAAGCTGGCGGGGTTAACGGGAAAGCACGGGGAGAATGAGAGCTGAGGGTCAAGGAGAAGAGGCATGTAGGACCTGTACCCTGGAAGGGGGAAGGGAGAGGAAAGACGGATGTGATAGTAAGTCTCGGAAGGTGTGTGGAGAACAAACTGTTAAAGGGGCATGCCTAGAGAGTTTATTTGCTTCTGGTATAAGGGCTGCGATAGCAGCCATGGCCTGTATACAGGGAGGCCACCCCTTGGTCACCATGTCCAGCTGTTTTGATAAATAGGCTATGGGAGCCCAGGTGCCTCCAACCTGCTGACATAGAAGTCCCAGGGCCTGTTCTTGGTTGGAATGGGCAAAGAGAAAGAATGGTCTGGTGTGATCCTGCAGATAGAGAGTTGGTACTCGGAGGAGGCTCTGGGTGAGCTGGCGAATAGGATTGGCCAGCAAGGAGGGCTTAACGAGGGGCTTATCCAGATATCCTTTAGTTGCTTCACAAAGTGGCTTTGTAATGAGGGAGAAGTTAGGGATCCAGATACGGAAAAAGTTTAGGAGGCCAAGGATAGACAGGAGTTCCCTTTTTGTTTTTGGAAGTGGACAGTTAACTAAGGCCTGGATTCTATATGGGTGAATAGTTCTTTGTAGGTGGGATATGGAGAGCCCCAGGTAGGTGACTTCTGTCTGGGTTATTTGGGCCCTGGATCGGGACACCCGATAACCCCAGGATCCCAGGGCCCCGAGGAATTTGGCAGTATGTTGGAGGCAGAGTTTTCGGGTTGGGCTATAAAGGAGGAGGTCATCTACGTATTGGAGGAGATGACTCGGGGCTAGGTCGAGTGTCTGTAGGTCCTTTTGTAAAGCCTGTCCAAAAAAGTGGGGGCTGTCTCTGAACCTCTGGGGGAGAACTGTCCATGTTAGTTGTTGGGAAACATGAGTCTCGGGGTCTTTCCAGGTGAAGGTGAAAAGGGGTTGGGAGAGGGCATGGAGGGAGATGGTGAAAAAGGTGTCTTTGAGATCTAGTACTGTGAAGTGGGTTGCAGTCAGAGGTATGGCAGACAGAAGGGTGTAAGGGTTAGGGACTACTGGGAATGTTGGCGTGATGGCCTCATTGATTTTTCGCAGATCCTGGACCAGACTCCAAGAGTTTGGTCCCTTCCTTACTCCCAAAATAAGGGTGTTGTGTGGTGAATGGGTAGGAGTTAAGGTACAGGCTTGAAGAAGACAGTCTATGATAGGCTTAAGTCCCTTGTGGACCTCCGGGGTGAGACAGTACTGTTGTTGGGTGATTATAGTCCAGGGGTCCTTTAGGGTAATGTGGACTGGGGGATGATGTTTGGCTATAGATTGGTGATCAGTGCCCCAGATTTGGGTGTCTAAGGTGGGTAGATCCAAGGGAAGGTCAAGGGTGAGGGATAGGGATGGTCCAGGTGCCATCTGCATGCAGAATATAGAGCCTGTATCAAAGTGGGGTATGGTAATAAAGACCCCCATTTTGGATAATGAATCTCTCCCTAGGAGTGCCATCAGGCACTGAGGCATTATGAGGAATGAGTGTATGAGGGTCAATTTTCCAAATTGACAGAGTAATGGAGGGCTGATTTTTGGCCTTCAGGGAACTCCAGAGACCCCCTTGATTGTGAGTTCTGAGTCTTGAGTTGGGCCAGAATAGGAAGTTAAGAGAGAGAAAGCAGCTCCAGTGTCTACTATAAACAAGGTCTTTTTTCCCACCACTACCCTATCTACCCTAAGTTCCAAGCTCGTGTCTGGGACACAGGCCGGGGGACTGGAACCTGGACCTTGTCATTGGAACAACTCTCATAGGGTTGGGCTGGGGTTTTGGGGAGAAGTGGGGATATCCCCAGGGGTGCCAGGGCAACCCTGTGGACATTCCACTCTCCAGGTCTGGGAGGTGGGGACATCCCCAGGGGTGTCAAGGTGTCCCTGGGGGCAGTCCATCTTCCAGTGTCCCCACTGGCTACAGGTTGGGAATGCTTTTGTTGGGGGGCCATGGGTTTGGGCATGCCTTTGACCAGTGTCCCAACTGGTTGCATCAGAAGCAGGGTCCCGGGAGGCATCTTAACCCCCGTTCTGGGAGACTTGGGCCAGGCTGATCTCTTCCCTTAATTGCTGCTGCCAAAAAGGCATATTTAGCTTTTCTCTCATGGTCGTTTTCTCTCTTAGCCTCCTCCTCTCTATTATTGAACACCTTGAAGGCTACTTCTAGAAGGTCTCTTTGGGGGGTCTCAGGGCCCTTCTCTAGTTGAAGCTTGCATCTAATGTCAGGGGCTAACTGACTGATGAATTGAACACGAAGGTAGAGGAACCCAGCAGGGGTGGTAATATCTAGGTTGGTATACTTCTGGACTGCCTCTGTGAGGCATGCCAAGAATAAAGCTGGATTTTCATCTGCCCCTTGGGTGATTTCCCTGACTTTATCATAATTGACATGGATATGAGTATTTTTCTGCATTCCTTTTAGAAGGCAGGTAATCATATGATTGAGTCTCCTGAAACCTGGGTCACCAGGCTGGTAGGTCCAATGGGGATCTAACTGAGGCACCGCTTCATCAGCAACTGGGCCATCCGGTCTTGGTTATGTAAGTGATCAGCATGGGCTTTTGCTGCTTGCCAGATACGGTCTTTCTCATCTGGGGTGAGAGTGGCATTTAGGATATAATATACATCACTCCATGTGAGGCTATAGGCCTGGGAGAGTCTCAAGAATTTTTTTCTATATCTGGTAGGATTTTCAGAAAATGATCCTAACTTTTCTTCTGTCTGACTCATGTCTGACAATGAAAATGGCACATGGTTGTGGGGGGCGGGGGTCCTAAGATGGCAGAGGAATAGGATGGGGAGACCACTTTTCCCCCCACAAATTCATTGAAAGAGCATTTGAACGCTGAGCAAATTCCACAAAACAACTTCTTAATGCTGGCAGCGGACATCAGGTACCCAGAAAGGCAGCCCATTGTCTTTGAAAGGAGGTAGGACATATTTTGTCTTTTATATTTTAAAAGATAAAAACAGAGACAAAAGAGTTAGGGATGGAGAACAGTCCCGGGAAGGGAGTCCTAAAAAAGAAGTTTCCAAACACCAGGAGACCCTCTCATCGGCGGGTCTGTGGGGAGTTTTGGAATCCCAGAGGGCAACATAACCAGGAGGAAAAATAAATAAATAAAACCCACAGATTACATTCCTAATAGCAACTCCCAGCAGAGAAGTAGCCCAGACTCTTGTATCCGCCACCAGCAAGCAGAGGCTGAACAGGGAGGCACAAGCTGCACTGCTTAGGATACCGGGCCTGAATGCCCTGAGGGCAATCTATGGGAACTAACGTGAGATAGCAACCCAAACTGTGGGATAGCCAGAGAGAGAGAAAAAATAGAGAGAGAGAGAATTATCCCACAAAAAGCCCTAACCTAAGTCACTGCCAAGCTCACAGAACAAAGGACTGAGCAAATATCAGAGGAGATTTAGTCGCGGACCAGCCCATCCCCCACCAGAGGCAGGGAGGCAGGGGGACCGGGGTGTGCAGCCAGAGCCAGAAAGGGGCAATCTTGGCCCCAGAGATGGCATCCTCTACCAAACTTCAAGAAGGTTCCCAGTTGTTAACCAAGACTTCTTGGGGTTCTGGACATTTGACATCTACCAGGAGGGTTGCAGCCAGAGATCAGCCCTCCAGAGGAGACACATGGCACATCTGAGACAGGCACGCCCGCTGCCACCCAGGAAACCGAGCGGCTGGAACCAGGGAGGTGATAAGACGCTCTGCACCTGGGGAGAGTGCGCTTGGCAAGCACCTGGTCGCCTGAGCTGCTCGAACCTGGGAAGGGCACAAAATGCAGGCCCAACCGAGTCTCTACCTTTGTGGAGTACCCAAGAACCTGAACCTGAGCGGCTTAGACGTGGGAAGTGCACGCAAGCCAGGGCCCACCTCAGACAGTTCCCCGGCAGAGCAACCTAGAGCCTGAGAAGTGTAGACTGGGAAAGCACATACACCATGAGCGGGGGCAAACCCAGTGAGGCCAAGACACTGCATGCACTCCCCACACATGCCAGTGATATTTGTTTGCAGTGTTCCTCCCTCCCCATAGCACGACTGAACAAGTGAGCCTAAATAAGTGACCACCTTCGCCGCCTTATGTCAGGGCGGAAATTAGACACTGAAGAGACCAGCAAACAGAAGAAGCTAAAATAAACAGAGAGAACCACTTTGGAAGTGACAGGTGCAACAGGTTAAAACCCTGAAGTTAGCACCGACTACATTGGAAGGGGCCTATAGATCTTGAGAAGTATAAGACAGATCAAGGAACTATCTGAAACTGAACTGACTCCACACTGCCCACAACAGCTCCAGAGAAATTCCTAGATATATTTTTACTATTATCATTAAAAAAATTTTTTTTTAGTTTTTTTTTATTTTTAGGTTCTCTATTACTCCTTTAATTTTCATTTTCATAACCTATTATTATCTTGTGACTGCAGCCATGAAATTAAAAGACGCTTACTCCTTGGAAGGAAAGTTATGACCAACCTAGATAGCATATTCAAAAGCAGAGACTTTACTTTGCCAACAAAGGTTCGTCTAGTCAAGGCTATGGTTTTTCCTGTGGTCATGTATGGATGTGAGACTTGGACTCTGAAGAAGGCTGAGCGCCAAAGAGTTGATGCTTTTGAACTGTAGTGTTGGAGAAGACTCTTGAGGGTCCCTTGGACTGCAAGGAGATCCAACCAGTCCATTCTGAAGGAGATCAGCCCTGGGATTTCTTTGGAAGGAATAATGCTAAAGCTGAAACTCCAGTACTTTGGCCACCTCATGCGAAGAGTTAACTCATTGGAAAAGACTCTGATGCTGGGAGGGATTGGGGGCAGGAGGAGAAGGGGATGACAGAGGATGAGGTGGCTGGATGGCATCACTGACTCGATGGACGTGAGTCTGAGTGAACTCCGGGAGTTGGTGATGGACAGGGAGGCCTGGCGTGCTGCGATTCATGGGGTCGCAAAGAGTCCGACACGACTGAGCGACTGATCTGATCTGATCTGATTACCTTGCAAAAAAAAGACCCTATTAAAAGCAAACTTCATATATCTATTTTATAATTTTTTTAACTTTGTTTTTTTTGAGATTGTATTTTCAAGAGTCTAACCTCTACTCTAGATTTTTAATCTTTGCTTTTTGGTATTTGTTATCAATTTTGTACCTTTAAGAATCTAATCTTTAGTATCCATTTTTACTTAGGGGTGTGATTACTAACTTAATTGCTGTCTTCCCTTTTGATTCTCCTTTTTCTCCCCCAAGTCACCTCTATCTCCTCCCTCCCCCTTCTCTTCTCTACCCAACTCTGTAAATTTCTTTGTGTGTTCCAGGCTGTGGAGAACACTTAGGGAACTGCTTACTGGCTAGATCTGTCTCTCTCCTTTTGATTCCTCCTTTTCTCCTCCTGGTCACCTCTATATCCCTCCTCCCTCTTCTCTTCTCGATGTAACTCTGTAAACTTCTCTGGGTTCCCTAACTGTGGAGAATCTTTTCATCATTAACCTACATGTTTTATCATCAGTGCTGTATGGATGGAGAAGTCTTGAGGCTACTATAAGAATAAGACTGAAAAACAGAGGCAGGAGGCTTAAGTCCAAAACCTGAGAACACCAAAGAACTTCTGACTCCAGGGAACATTAATCAATAAGAGCTCATCCAAAAGCCTCCATAACTACACTGAAACCAAGCACCACCCAAGGGCCAACAAGTTCCAGAGCAAGACATACCATGCAAATTCTCCAGCAATGCAGAAACATACCCTGAGCTTCAATATACAGGCTGCCCAAACTCACACCAAACCCATAGACACCTCAAAACTCACTACTGGACACATCATTGCACTCCAGAAAGAAGAGATCCAACTCCACCCACCAGAACACTGACACAAGCTTCCCTACCCAGGAAACCTTGACAAGCCACTCATCCAACCCCACCCACAGTGAGGAATCTCCACAATAAAGAGGAACCACAAACTGCCAGAGTACAGAAAGGCCACCCCAAACACAGCAATCTAAGCAAGATGAAAAGGCAGAGAAATACTCAGCAGGTAAAGGAACATCATAAATGCCCACCAAACCAAGCAAACAAGGAGTCTACCTGAAAAGAATTTAGAATAATGATAGTAAAAATGATCAAAAATTTTGAAAACAAAATGGAGTTACGGATAAATAGCCTGGAGACAAGGATTAAGAAGATGCAAGAAATGTTTAACAAGGACCTAGAAGAAATAGAAAAGAGTCAATCAATAATGAATAATGCAGTAAATGAGATCAAAATCACTCTGGAGGGAACCAATAGTAGAATAACTGAGGCAGAAGATAGGATAAGTGAGGTAGAAGATAGAATGGTAGAAATAAATGAAGCAGAGAGGAAAAAAGAAAAAAGAATTAAAAGAAATGAGGACAACCTGAGAGACCTCTGGGACAATGTTAAATGCCCCAACATTCAAATCATAGGGGTCTCAGAAGAAGACAAAAAGAAAGGCCATGAGAAAATACTTGAGGAGATAATAGTCGAAAACTTCCCTAAAATGGGGAAGGAAATAGCCACCCAAGTCCAAGAAACCCAGAGAGTCCCAAACAGGATAAAGCCAAGGTAAAACACCACAAGACACATATTAATCAAATTAACAAAGATCAAACACAAAGAATAAATATGAAAAGCAGCAAGAGAAAAACAACAAATAACACACAAGTGAATTTCCATAAGGATAACAGCTGATCTTTCAATAGAAATGGTTCAGGCCAGAAGGGAATGGCAGACATACTTAAAGAGATGAAAGAGAAAAACCTACAACCCAGATTACTGTACCCAGCAAGGATCTCATTCAAATATGAAGGAGAAATCAAAAGTTTTACAGACAAGCAAAAGTTCAGAGAATTCAGCACCACCAAACCAGCTCTTCAACAAATGCTAAAGGATCTTCTCTAGACAGGAAACAAGAAAAGGTTTATAAACTTGAACCCAAAACAACGAAGTAAATGGCAATGGAATCATACTTATCGATAATTACCTTAAATGTAAATGTGTTGAATGCCCCAACCAAAAGACAAAGACTGGCTGAATGGATACAAAAATAAGACCCCTATATATGTTGTATACAAGAGACCCACCTCAAAACAAGGGACACATTCAGACTGAGATTCAAGGGCTGGAAAAAGATATTCCACGTAAATGGAGACCAAAAGAAAGGAGGAGTAGCAATACTCATATCAGATAAGATAGACTTTAAAATAAAGGCTGTGAAAAGGGACAAAGAAGGACACTACATAATGATCAAAGGATCTCTCCAAGAAAAAGATATAACAATTATAAATATATATGCACTCAACAAAGGAACACCGCAATATGTAAGGCAAATGCTAACAAGTATGCAGATGACACTACCCTTATGGCAGAAAGTGAAGAGGAACTAAAAAGCCTCTTGATGAAGGTGAAAGAGGAGAGTGAAAAAGTTGGCTTAAAACTCAACATTCAGAAAACGAAGATCATGGCATCTGGTCCCATCACTTCATGGCAAATAGATGGGGAAACAGTGGAAACAGTGTCAGACTTTATTTTTGGGGGCTCCAAAGTCACTGCAGATGGTGATTGCAGCCATGAAATTAAAAGACGCTTACTCCTTGGAAGGAAAGTTATGACCAACCTAGATAGCATATTGAAAAGCAGAGACATTACTTTGCCAACAAAGGTTCGTCTAGTCAAGGCTATGGTTTTTCCAGTAGTCATGTATGGATGTGAGAGTTGGACTGTGAAGAAAGCTGAGTGCTGAAGAATTGATGCTTTTGAACTGTGGTGTTGGAGAAGACTCTTGAGAGTTCCCTGGACGGCAAGGAGATCCAACCAGTCCATTCTAAAGGAGATCAGTCCTGGGTGTTCATTGGAAGACTGATGCTAAGGCTGAAACTCCAATACTTTGGCCACCTCATGTGAAGAGCTGACTCTTTGGAGAAGACTCTGATGCTGGGAGGGATTGGGGACAGGAGAAAAAGGGGACGGCAGACGATGAGATGGCTGGATGGCATTACCAACTCTATGGACATGAGTCTGAGTGAACTCCGGGAGTTGGTGATGCACAGGGAGGCCTGGCATGCTGCAATTCATGGGGTCGCAAAGAGTTGGACACGACTGAGTGACTGAACTGACTGAACTGAACAAGTATGAAAGGGGAAATTAACAATAACACAATAATTGTGGGAGACTTAATACCCCACTCACACCTTTGGATAGATCAACTAAACAGAAAATTAACAAGGAAACACACCTATACACCAACAATGAGAAAACAGAAAGAGAAATTAAGGGAAAAATTCCATTCACCACTGCAATGAAAAGAATAAAATACTTAGGAATAAATCTACCTAAAGAAACAAAAGACATATATAGAAAACTATAAAACACTGGTGAAAGAAATCAAACAGGACACAAATAGATGGAGAAATATACCGTGTTCATGGATCGGAAGAATCAATATAGTGAAAATGAGTATACTACCCAAAGCAATCTATAGATTCAATGCAATCCCTATCAAGCTACCAACGGTATTCTTCACAGAACTAGAACAAATAATTTCACAATTTGTATGGAAATACAAAAAACCTCAAATAGCCAAGGCAATCTTGAGAAAGAAGAATGGAACTGGAGGAATCAACCTGCCTGACTTCAGGTTCTACTACAAAGCAACTGTCATCAAGACAGTATGGTACTGGCACAAAGACAGGAATATAGATCAATGGAACAAAATAGAAAGCCCAGAGATAAATCCATACACCTATGGTCACTTTATCTTTGACAAAGGAGGCAAGAATATACACTGGAGAAAAGACAATCTCTTTAACAAGTGGTTCTGGGAAAACTGGTCAACCACTTGTAAAAGAATGAAACTAGAACACTTTCTAACACCATACACAAAAATAAACCAAAAATGGATTAAAGATCTAAATGTAAGACCAGAAACTATAAAACTCCCAGAGGAAAACATAAGCAAACACTCTCTGACTTAAATCATAGCAGGATCCTCTATGACCCACTTCCCAGAGTAATGGAAATAAAAACAAAAATAAACAAATGGGACCTAATTAAAATATAAGCTTTTGCACAACGAATGAAACTATAAGCAAGGTGAAAAGGCAGCCTTCAGAATGGGAGAAAATAATAGCAAATGAAGCAACTGACAAATAATTAATCTCAAAAATATACAAGCAACTCCTGCAGCTCAGTTCTAGAAAAATAAACGACCCAATCAAAAATGAGCCAAAGAACTAAACAGACATTTTTCCCAAGAAGACATACAGATGGCTAACAAACACATGAAAGATGCTCAACATCAATTATCAGAGAAATGCAAATCAAAACAAAAATGAGGTACCATCTCATGCCAGTGAGAATGGCTGCTATCCAAAAGTCTACAAACAATAAATGCTGGAGAGGGTGTGGAGAAAAGGGAACCCTCTTAAACTGTTGGTGGCAATGCAAACTCGTACAGCCACTAAAGAGAACAGTGTGGCGATTCCTTAAAAAACTGGAAACAGAAGTGCCATATGAGCCAGCAATCCCACTGCTGGATATACACATCTAGGAAACCAGAACTGAAAGAGACACATGTACCCCAATATTCATCACAGCACCATTTATAATAGCCAGGACATGGAAGCAACCTAGATGTCCATCAGCAGATGAATGTATAAGAAAGCTGTGGTACATATTCACAATGGAATATTACTCAGCCATTAAAAAGAATACATTTGAATCAGTTCTAACGAGGTGGATGAAACTGGAGCCTATTATACAGAGTGAAGTAAGCCAGAAAGAAAAACACCAATACAGTATAATATCTCATATATAAGGAATTTAGAAAGATGGTAACGATAACCCTATATGTGAGATAGCAAAAGAGACACAGATGTATAGAACAGTCTTTTGGACTCTGGGAGAAGGTGAGGGTGTGATGATTTGAGAAAATAGCATTGAAACATGTATATTATATGTGAAATAGATCACCAGTCCAGGTTCGATGTATGAGAAAGGGTGCTCAGGATTGGTGCAATGGAATGACTCAGAGGGATGGGATGGGGAGGAAAGTGGGATGGGGGTTCAGGATGGGGAACACATGTACACCCATGGCTAATTCACGTCAATGTACGGCAAAAACCACTACAATATTGTAAAGTACTTAGCCTCCAATTAAAATAAATACAATTTTTAAAAATTGGAAAAAAAAAATGGCACATGGACTTGGGTGGGGCCCTCTGATGCTGCCACCTCTCTCAGGGGAAACATGTGTTGGGTACATGACTATATAGGGAGGAGGGGAGAGAAGGGGGGAGGGGGAGTCAGGGAGATGGGGTAGCGGGGTCTATGGGGAGTCAGGAGATGTTTTGGGGTCAGCAGGTGAGTTGGATGAGGGGGAAAGAGAGGGTTGGTGGGGTGGCGGGTACGAAGGGGGCTCATCCTTGGGGTCGAACTCCTGGGGTGTGGAAAGTTGCAGTCGGCTGTTAGTTGAAGAAGAAGAGCCCTTTTACTTGGGAAGCAAGGTGCATAGAAGGATATCGTGAGTGGAACGGCCTTGCATAGGGAGGGCCTGCTCCGAAGGGCCCAAAAGGCTTAGGCATATGGGACCTTCGACCACTCACCATTCTGTTTAAGGAAGTTGGTGAGATTTTGAAGATTGTTAAAGTCAAATGAGGGGCGGCAGTGAGGAGTTACCCCTCGTCCAAGGTAAGGAGCAGTGGCTGCGCTTTGCTGGAGCAGCCCCGAAGAGATACCCCACGTCCAAGGTAAGAGAAACCCAAGTAAGACGGTAGGTGTTGCAAGAGGGCATCAGAGGGCAGACACACTGAAACCATAATCACAGAAAACTAGTCAATCTAATCACACAGACCACAGCCTTGTCTAACTCATTGAAACTAAGCCATGCTCTATGGGGCCACCCAAGATGGGCAAGTGATGGTGGAGAGGTCTGACAGAATGTGGTCCACAGGAGAAGGGAATGGCAAACCACTTCAATATTCTTGCCTTGAGAACCCCATGAACAGTATGAAAAGGCAAAATGATAGGACACTGAAAGAGGAACTCCCCAGGTCTGTAGGTGCCCAATATGCTACTGGAGATCAGTGGAGAAATAACTTCAGAAAGAATGAAGGGATGGAGCCAAAGCAAAAACAATACCCAGCTGTGGATGTGACTGGTGATAGAAGCAAGGTCCAATGCTGTAAAGAGCAATATTTCATAGGAATCTGGAATGTCAGGTCCATCAGTCAAGGCAAATTGGAAGTGGTCAAACAGGAGATGGCAAGAGTGAATGTCGACATTCTAGGAATCAGCAAACTAAAATGGACTGGAATGGGTGAATTTAACTCAGACGACCATTATATCTACTACTGTGGGCAGGAATCCCTTAGAAGAAATGGAGTAGCCATCATGGTCAACAAAAGAGTCCGAAATGCAGTACTTGGATGCAATCTCAGAAACGACAGAATGATCTCTGTTCATTTCCAAGGCAAACCATTCAATATCACAGTAATCCAAGTCTATGCCCCAACCAGTAATGCTGAAGAAGCTGAAGTTGAATGGTTCTATGAAGACCTACAAACCTTTTAGAACTAACACCCAAAAAAGATGTCCTTTTCATTATACGGAAATGGAATGCAAAAGTAGGAAGTCAAGAAACACCTGGAGTAACAGGCAAATTTGGCGTTGGAATATGGAATGAAGCAGGGCAAAGACTAATAGAGTTTTGCCAAGAGAACACACTGGTCATAGCAAACACCCTCTTCCAACACCACAAGACAAGACTCCACACATGGACATCACCAGATGGTCAACACTGAAATCAGATTGATTATATTCTTTGCAGCCAAAGATGGAGAAGCTGTATACAGTCAGCAAAAACAAGACTGGGAGCTGACTGTGGCTCAGATCATGAACTCCTTATTGCCAAATTCAGACTTAAATTGAAGAAAGTAGAGAAAACCACTAGATCATTCAGGTATGACCTAAATCAATCCCTTATGATTATACAATGGAAGTGAGAAATAGATTTAAGGGCCTAGATCTGATAGAGTGCCAGATGAACTATGGACTGAGGTTTGTGACATTGTACAGGAGACAGGGATCAAGACCATCCCCGTGGAAAAGAAATGCAAAAAAGCAAAATGGCTGTCTGGGGAGGCCTTACAAATAGCTGTGAAAAGAAGAGAAGTGAAAAGCAAAGGAGAAAAGGAAAGATATAAGGATCTGAATGCAGAGTGCCAAAGAATAGCAAGAAGAGATAAGAAAGCCTTCCTCAGCCATCAATGCAAAGAAATAGAGGAAAACAACAGAATGGGGAAGACTAGAGATCTCTTCAAGAAAATTAGAGATACCAAGGGAATATTTCATGCAAAGATGGACTCGATAAAGGACAGAAATGTCATGGACCTAACAGAAGCAGAAGATATTAAGAAGAGGTGGCAAGTATACACAGAAGAACTGTACAAAAAAAGATCTTCATGACCCAGATAATCACGATGGTGTGATCACTCACCTAAAGCCAGACATCCTGGAATGTGAAGTCAAGTGGGCCTTAGAAAGCATCACTACGAACAAAGCTAATGGAGGTGATGGAATTCCAGTTGAGCTATTTCAAATCCTGAAAGATGATGCTGTGAAAGTGCTGCACTCAACATGCCAGCAAATTTGGAAAACTCAGCAGTGGCCACAGGACTGCAAAAGGTCAGTTTTCATTCCAATCCTAAAGAAGGGCAATGCCAAAGAATGCTCAAACTACCACACAATTGCACTCATCTCACGCTAGTAAAGTAATGCTCAAAATTCTCCAAGCCAGGCATCAGTAATAAGTGAACCGTGAACTTCCAGATGTTCAAGCTGGTTTTAGAAAAGGCAGAGGAACCAGAGATCAAATTGCCAACATCTGCTGGGTCATCGAAAAAGCAAGAGAGTTCCAGAAAAACATCTATTTCTGCCTTATTGACTATGCCAAAGCCTTTGACTGTGTGGATCACTATAAACTGTGGAAAATTCTGAAAGAGATGGGAATACCAGACCACCTGACCTGCCTCTTGAGAAACCTATATGCAGGTCAGGAAGCAACAGTTAGAACTGGACATGGAACAACAGACTGGTTCCAAATAGGAAAAGGAGTACATCAAGGCTGTATATTGTCACCCTGCTTATTTAACTTCTATGCAGAGTACATCATGAGAAACGCTGGGCTGGAAGAAGCACAGGCTGGAATCAAGATTGCTGGGAGAAATATCAATAATCTCAGATATGCAGATGACACCACCCTTATGGCAGAAAGTGAAGAGGAACTAAAAAGCCTCTTGATGAAAGTGAAAGAGGAGAGTGAGAAAGTTGGCTTAAAGCTCAACATTCAGAAAACTAAGATCACGGCATCCAGTCCCACCACTTCATGGGAAATAGATGGGGGAAACAGTGGAAACAGTGTCAGACTTTATTTTGGGGGGCTCAAAATTACTGCAAGATGGTGATTGCAGCCATGAAATTAAAAGACGCTTACTCCTTGGAAGGAAAGTTATGACCAACCTAGATAGCATATTCAAAAGCAGAGACATTACTTTGCCAACAAAGGTCCGTCTAGTCAAGGCTATGGTTTTTCCAGTAGTCATGTATGGTTGTGAGAGTTGGACTATGAAGAAAGTTGAGCGCCGAAGAATTGATGCTTTTGAACTGTGGTGTTAGAGAAAACTCTTGAGAGTCCCTTGGACTGCAAGGAGATCCAACCAGTCCATTCCAAAGGAGATCAGTCCTGGGTGTTCTTTGGAAGGAATGAGGCTAAAGCTGAAACTCCAGTACTTTAGCCACCTCATGTGAAGAGTTGACTTATTGGAGAAGACTCTGATGCTGGGAGGGATTGGGGGTAGGAGAAGAAGGGGTCGACAGAGGATGAGATGGCTGGATGGCATCACTGACTCAATGGACGTGAGTTTGAGTGAACTCCAGGAGTTGGTGATGGACAGGGAGGCCTGGCGTGCTGCAGTTCATGGAGTCGCAAAGGGTTGGACACGACTGAGCGACTGAACTGAACTGAACTGAAAGTCAAATGTGCCAAATTCAGGTCAGCGGTCTTGATTGTCTAATTAGTATTGAGGCCAGATCTGTATACAGAGTTGTTTTAAGTGGTTAGCTTTGAGTTCAGTGAGTAAGAGCGACTTGAGATTTTTGAGAACATAGGCCAGAGGGGAATCTTTTGAGACAGATTGGCCAGACTCCTTAATTGAAAGGCAAGCAGAGGCTCCTATTGGGAGTTCGAGTCATCACCCGTAGTCGAAATAGGAGTTATGAGAAGAGAGCTCTGTGTCGAGGTGGAGTGTCCTCCACCGTCACCTACAGAGTGGCCCTAGACCAGGGTCCCCAAGACCCGGAGAGGACTGAGTTCTAGGGCACCTCTAGAACACGGTCCAGATCTTACCTTAATCTAGGGGCCGGCTTGAGTGGAGTGTTGCATGTAGAGTGGTCGAATGGCAAGAGTTCCCTATTCCACTGGTCATCAGAGAGAGAGAGAGAGAAAGTGGGTAGAGCCGAGGCCTGGGGGTATGCAAAGTACCGGTAAAGCCTTAGAACAAGGCTTGTACCACTCACAAAGGCACTAGGCATCCCCGAGGGGATCTTATGAGCCCTGGCAGAAAGTGAGCTCGGTGGGTGTTCATGCTCCCAGACTCCAGGAAAAGGGAAAACAGTGAGAGGGAGGGAGTGTAAGAGAAACAGAGAGAGTGAGACAAGTGCCTCACCCTCTCCCGGGTTTTGGCACCAAGAATGTAAGGTATAGTTCGGGTCGAGGCAGAAAAGAAGGAGAGAGGACCTCAACGGAAGTAGGTTACCTTATTCAGGCAAGGAGGGGCGACAGTCGGCCTAACAACCAGGCTGAGTGTAAGAGGGATCAGGGAGGTTTCATATTTAAAGGGAGGTTTGCGGAAGCGATAAGGGAAACATTAGTCAGGTGGGATGTTTGGGGTATTCTTTAGTTGAGATGGCATTTGTAGTTGGGCAGGGAGTGATAAGTCCTCTGGGCATGGGGTGATAAGTCTCTGGCAGATGTAGAGGGTGGAAGGTTTCTGGACAGGGGGTGATAAGTCTCAGATAGATATAACCAGCCTGGAGCATCTGGGCGAGACCTAAAGTTCTGTTTTGTTTTCTCTGAAGTTAGATGATTCAGCAAGGACCTTTGACACTGTTTTCTTTTCTAGGTCCAAAGACTCCTTCACTGCCTGTTTTTTATAAATAGTTTTATTGGAACACAGCCATTCTCAGCAGCCACACTCACCTGCCTATGTCGTGTCTCTGATTACTTTTGTACTACAAGAGTAGGGTTCAGTGGTTATAATGTAGAATGTATGGCTCTCAAAGCCAATATATTTACTATCTGACTCTTTACAGAAAAAAAAAAGAAAATTGCTAACCTCTGATCCTGACAATTCACCCAGAATTATCTCAGTATCCTGATTGCAAAAATTTTCACCTTCATCAAATCCCCTAATCCACTGCTTCTCAAATTTAAATGAACATACAGATTACCTGGGGGTCTTGTTAAAAATGCAGATTCTGATTCAGTAGGTCTACAGTGAGGCCTGAGGTGCTGCATTTCTCATAAATACCAAGGTGATACCCGTATTGCTAGTCCCTAGATCAAAATGATCACCACAATATCTAGTTAAATGTCCATCACCACACCTAGATAAGATTTTTTTTTCTTGTGATGAGACTTAAGATTTACTCTCTTAGCAACTTTTAAATATGAAATACAGTATTTAAACTATATAAACAACTGACTGTATAGCACAGAGAATTCTATGCAATAGTCTATAATTACCTATATGGGTAATTATAATTACCCTATGGTTTTTCCAGTGGTCATGTATGGATGTGAGAGTCGGACTGTGAAAAAAGCTGAGCGCCAAAGAATTGATGCTTTTGAACTGTGGTCTTGGAGAAGTCTCTTGAGAGTCCCTTGGACTGCAAGGAAATCCAACCAGTCCATTATGAAGGAGATCAGCCCTGGGATTTCTTTGGAAGGAATGATGCTAAGGCTGAAACTCCAGTACTTTGGCCACCTCATGAGAAGAGTTAACTCATTGGAAAAGACTCTGATTCTGGGAGGGATTGGGGGCAGGAGGGGAAGGGGACGACAGAGGATGAGATGGCTGGATGGCATCACTGACTCAATGGACGTGAGTCTGAGTGAACTCCGGGAGTTGGTGATGGACAGGCAGGCCTGGCGTGCTGCGATTCATGGGGTCGCAAAGAGTTGGACACAACTGAGCAACTGAACTGAACCTGTGTGGGAAAAAAATCTTTTAAAAAAGCGGGTATATGTATATGTATAACTGATTCACTTTGCTGTTCACCTGAAGCTGCTGCTGCTGCTGCTAAGTCGCTTCAGTCGTGTCCGACTCTGTGCGACCCCATAGACGGCAGCCCACCAGGCTCCCCTGTCCCTGGGATTCTCCAGGCAAGAACACTGGAGTGGGTTGCCATTTCCTTCTCCAAGGCATGAAAGTGAAAAGTGAAAGTGAAGTCGCTCAGTCGTGTCTGACCCTCAGCGACCCCATGAACTGCAGCCTTCCAGGCTCCTCCATCCATGGGATTTTCCAGGCAAGAGGACTGGAGTGGGGTGCCATTGCCTTCTCCGTCACCTGAAGCTAGCACATTATAAATCAACTATACTCCAATGAAAATTAATATAGAATAATAAAAATAAGCTATAGTCACCATGCTTTACTTGACATCTCCAGGATTTATTTTATAATTGGAAGTTTGTACCTTTTGACTACCTTCACCCATTTCACCTGATCTTGATCCACATTGCCTCTGGCAACCACCAATGTGTTCTCTGTATCTGTGAGTTCCTGTTTTCATGTTTGTTTTTTAGATTCCATATATAATGAGATCATATGGTATTTGTCTTTTTCTGTCTGACTTATTTCACTTAGCATAATGTTCTCAGGGTTCACCCATGTTGTCAGAAATGGAGGAATTGTCTTCTTTTTTGTGGCTCAATAATATTCTATTGTTTTATATGTTTATTTTATTTATCCATTCATTCACTGATGGACATGTAGATTGTTTCCATGTCTTGGCTATTGTAAATAATGCTGCAGTGAACACAGGGGCGCAGATAACTTTTTCAAGTTAGTGTTTTCATTTCCTTTGGATAAATACCCAGAAGTAGAATTGCTGGATTATATGGTAATTTGTATGGGGGTTTGTAACATTGTTCAGGAGGCAGTGATCAAAATCATCCCCAAGAAAAAGAAATGCAAGAAGGCAAAATGGTTGTCTGAGGAGGCCTTGCAAATAGCTGAAAAAAGAAGAGAAGTGAGAGGCAAAGGAGACAAAGAACAATATACCCATCTGAATTCAGAGTTCCAAAGAATAGCAAGGAGAGATAAGAAAGCCTTCCTAAGTGAACAGTGCAAAGAAATAGAGGAAAACAATAGAATGGGAAAGACTAGAGATCTCTTCAAGAGAATTAGAAATACCAAGGGAACATTTAATGCAAATATGGGCACAATAAAGGACAGAAATGATATGGACCTAACAGAAACAGAAGATATTAAGAAGAGATGCCAAGAATACACAGAAGAAATATACAAAAAATGATCTTCATGACACAGATAACCACAATGTTGTGATCACTCACCTACAGCCAGACATCTTGGAGTACAAAGTCAAGTGGGCCTTAAGAAGCATCACTATGAACAAAGAGGGTGGAGGTGATGGAATTCCAGTTGAGCTGTTTCAAATCCTTAAAAATGATGCTGTAAAGTGCTGCATTCAATATGCAAGCAAATTTGGGAAACTCAGCAGTGGCCACAGGACTGGAAAAGGTCAGTTTTCATTCCAATCCCAAAGAAAGGCAATGCCAAAGAATGTTCAAACTACCGCACAATTACACTCATTTCACATGCTAGCAAAGTAATGCTCAAAATTCTCCAAGCTAAGCTTCAACAGTACGTGAACTGAGAACTTCCAGATGTTCAAGCTGGTTTTAGAAAAGGCAGAGGAACCAGAGATCAAATTGCCAACATCTGTTGGATCATAGAAAAAGCAAGAGAATTCCAGAAGAACATCTGCTTCATTGACTACGCTAAAGCCTTTGACTGTGTGGATCACAAAAAGCTGTGGAAAACTCTTAAAGAGATAGGAATACCGGACCACCTTACCTGCCTCCTGCAAAACCTGTATGCAGGTCCAGAAGCAACAGTTAGAACCAAACATGGACTGGTTCCAAATTGAGAAAGGAGTACGTCAAGGCTGTATATTGTCACGCTGCTTATTTAACTTATATGCAGAGTACATCATGAGAAACGCTGGGCTGGAGGAAGCACAAGTTGGAATCAAGATTGCAGGGAGAAATATCAATAATCTCAAATATACAGATGACACCACCTTTATGACAGAAAGTGAAGAGCTAAAGAGCCTCTTGATGAAAGTGAAAGAGGAGAGTGAAAAAGTTGGCTTAAAGCTCAACATTCAGAAAACAAAGATCATGGCATCTGGTCCCATCACTTCATGGCAAATAGATGGGGAAACAGTGGAAACAGTGTCAGACTTTATTTGGGGGGGCTCCAAAATCACTGCAGATGGTGATTGCAGCCATGAAATTAAAAGGCGCTTACTCCTTGGAAGTAAAGTTATGACCAACCTAGATAGCATATTGAAAAGCAGAGACATTACTTTGCCAACAAAGGTCCGTCTAGTAAAGGCTATGGTTTGTCCAGTAGTCATGTATGGATGTGAGAGTTGGACTGTGAAGAAAGCTGAGTGCTGAAGAATTGATGCTTTTGAACTGTGGTGTTAAGAAGTCTCTTGAGAGCCCCCTGGACTGCAAGGAGATCAAACCAATCAATCCTAAAGGAACTCAACCCTGAACATTCATTGGAAGGACTGATGCTGAAGCTGAAGCTTCGATACTTTGGCTGCCTGATATGAAGAGACAACTCACTGGAAAAGACCCTGATGTTGGGAAAGACAGAAGGCAAGAGGAGAAAGGGACAACAGAGGATGAGATGTTTAGGTGGCATCACTGACTCAATGGACATGAGTTTGAGCAAGTTCCAGGAGATGGTGAAGGAAAGGGAAGCCTGGTGTGCTGCTGTTTTTAGTTGGACATGACTGAGCAACTGAACAACAAAATGGTAATTCTAGTTTTCATTTTTTGAGGAACCTCCATATCATTTTCCATAGTGGCTGTAACAATGTACATCCCCATCAACAGTGCACTAAAGTGAAAGTGAAAGTGTTAGTCACTCAGTCATGTCCAACTCTTTGTGATCCTGTGGATTGTAGCCCTCCAGGCTCCTCTGTCTATGGGATTCTCCAGGCAAGAATACTGGAGTGGGTTGCCATTCCCTGCTCCAGGAGATCTTCCTGACCCAGGGATCGAATCCAGGTCTCCAGCATTGCAGGCAGATTCTTAACAATCTGAGCCTACAAAGAAGCCCTAGGTACACTAGGGTTCCCTCTTTTCCATATCCTTACCAACACTTCTTTTTCTCTTTTTAACTGAAATATAGTTGATTTACAATGTTGTTAATCCCTGCTTTACAGCAAAGTGCTGAAATTATAAATACATATATATTCTTTATACACATATATATATATCTTTTTCCTCTATGGTTTATCATAGGATACTGAACCAACACTTATTTCTTATCTTTTTGATAACACCCTTTCTAGTAGATGTGAGATAATCTCATTGTGATTTTGATTTGCATTTCCCTGAGGATTAGTGATGCTGAGCACCTTTTCATATAGCTGTTGACTGTTTGAATATCTTCTTTAGAAAAATGTTTACTCAAGTCCTTTGCCCATTTTTAAATTGGATTATTTGATTCCTTGCTATTGAGTTGTATGAGTTCTTTATATATTTGGATATGAACTGTTTATCAGATTTAGGATTTGCAAACATTTTCTCCCATTTCACAGGTTGCCTTTTTGTTACTGTTTTTCTTTTTTGACCCTGCCACATGGCCTGTGGTTTCTTAGTTTCCTGACCAGAGGTAGAACCTCTGCCCCTTGCAGTCGAACCACGGAGTCTTAACCCCTCAACCACTAGGGAGGTCCCTGCAAATGCTTTTTAATTTGATATAGTCCAACTTATTTATTGTTGCTTTTATTACCTTTGTTTTTTAAAAAAATCATCAATAAGATTGATGTTCAGGAAGTTACCACCTGTGTTGAAGTTCTTCTAGGAGTTTTATTGTTTCAGGTCTTACACTCATGTCTTTAATCCATTTTGAGTTCATTTTTGGTTACGGTGTAAAACAGTGGGCTAGTTTTATTGTTTTGCATGTGGCTGTCCAGTTTTTCTGACCATTTATTAAAGAAACTGTCCTTTCCCCAATGCATATTCTTGTCTCCTTTGTAAACCTTATTTCTTGGCTCTCTATTTTCTTCCATTGATCTGTTATGTCTATTTTGTACTAATATACTGTTTTTATTGCTATAACATTGTAATATAATTTGAAATCAGGACATGTGATGGCGTCAGCTTTGTTCTTCTTTCTCAAGATTGTTTTGGCTACTCAAAGTCTTTTGTGGTGGTTGTTGTTCAGTTGCTAAGTCGTGTCTGACTCTTTGCAACCCGATGGACTGCAGCATGGCAGCCTTCCCTGTCCTTCCCTATCTTCCAGGGTTTGCTCAAACTCATGTCCAGTGAGTCGGTGATGCCATCCAACAGTCTCATCCTCTGTCATCTCCTTCTCCTCCTACCCTCAGTCTTTCCCACCATCAGGTTCTTTTCCAATGAATCGGCTCTTTGAATCAAGTGACCAAAGTATTGGAGCTTCAACTTCAGCATCAGTCCTTCAAATGAATATTCAGGGTTGATCTCCTTTAGGATTGACTGGTTTGATTTCCTTGGCTTCCCTGGTACTTATGATAAGGAATCTGCCTGCAATGCAAAGGCCTGGGTTTGATTCCTGAGTCAGGGAGATTTTCTGGAGAAGGGAATGGCTACCCACTTCCATATTCTAGCCTGAAAACTCCATGGATAGAAGCCTGGCAGGCTACAGTTCATGGAGTTGCAAAGTCCGACAAAACTGAGTGACTAACACTTTCACTTTCACTTTCACTTTTGTGGTTACACAGACATTTTAGGATTGTTTGTTTTATTCTGTGAAAAATGACATTAGAATTTCGTTAGAAATTGTATTCAATCTGTATATTGCTTTGGGTAGTATGAACATTTTAATAATATTAATTTTTCTGATTTATGAGCACAAAATATCTTTGTATTTATTTGCATTTGTGTGTATTTCCAATTTGTTTCATCAGTGTCTTGTAGTTGTCAGTAAACAGATCTTTAACCTCCTTGGTTTAGTTTATGCCTAGGTAATTTAATCCTTTTGATGCAACTGTAAATGGGATTGTTTTCTTAATTTCTTTTTCCCACCAGTTTTGTTTTCAATTCTCTTATTATTTCTCTTGTTATCCACCTTAATTTCTCTGGTTCATCAACTCCTTTGCCTTTCTTTCCCTCTGTTGCTTTCACCTGACAAAAACTCAGCTCTGGATGAACCCAAATTATGCCTTCTCTTTATCTGTACCAACATAGCTCTACATAGCAGGAGAAATATCAATAAACATTCCCCTGGAGAAGGAAATGGCAACCCACTCCAGTATTTGTACCTGGAGAATCCAATGGTTAGAGGAGCCTGGCAGGCTATGGTCCATAAGCTTGCAGAGTCAGACACAACTGAAGTGACTTAGCATGGGCATCTCTAAATTCAGTCACTGACCTTAGACAGACCCTCCCCATTGCTCCTCAGTTCTCCAGTTTCCTTAGCATGCTCTCTCTTCCACACTGTCAAAGTCCATTCCACACTTCCCTTTGCTGCTCAGACCTCCCATTCTTCCTTCCCACTCATTATGCGCTGATCCTGTCAGATTTGTTGAGAACCTCCTTGTCCAGATTAAAGAACCCCTGTTTTAAAGCAGGTTTTTTCAACAGCACTATTTATACTTTGGGCCAAATATGTTTTTGTTATGGAAGATTGTCTTAAGTGTTATAGGATGTTAACAGCTTTCCTGGTATCTACTCAAGATGCCAGTAATACCCCAGGTGTCAAACAAAAATATCTCTAGACATTGCCAGGTATCTGTTGAGTAGTAAAATCTCCCCTAATCACAACCACTGGTTTAAAGCAACAGAAATCAATTCCAGCTAACTTCAAGAAAAAAGTAGTCCCTGGTATTCCAGTGGTTAAGAATCCACCTGCCAATGCAGGGGACATGGGTTCATGGGTTCAATCCCTGGTCCAAGAAGATTCCACATGCCATGGTGCAACTAAGCCCATGTGCCTCAAGTACTGAGGCCCATGTGCCTACAGCCTGTGGTCTGCAAAAGAAGCCCTCATACCGCAACTAGAGAATAGCCTCCTCTGCCCACGACTAGAGAATGCCCATGTGCAGCAACAAAGACCCAGCACAGCCAAAAATAAATTTTAAAATGAATTCAATAAATGGGAATTTATTGGAAAGATAGAAGAGTAATTCATAGACTGAATGGGAAAAGAATCCCAGGGCCAGGAGATTCTGGGTTTTCTTTCTAGAGGTGACAATTAGGTGTCTCCTTCTGTATTTTGGTGTTCCTAATTAAGTTTAAAATTCTCAGTAAGAAAAATCTAAGTCCTGTTAGGTCAGGTATTCACTCCTGTGGCCTAGGGAATAGAGTCTATAACCAGAATCAAGCTAGGGAGGGCTGTTCAGCAGAAAAAAGAATAGCTGTCACACACCTCCCATATTCTGTATCTTTATTCACCTAAAATGATGGAAAACCTGATGACAGAAGCTTCAGTGAACTGAAGTTTAATTTTCTATCATAAAGGTAAGTCTGGAGGTAGGTAGTTGTTGGCATTGCTTCAGTTGCTAAACAATATCATCACAGTCTTTTTCCTTTTCTGAGCTCTGGCTTTTCATCTTCAAGTTTATAGAAAGCTGAAAGATGGCTCTCATACTTCCTGACATCATGAATCATGACCACATTCAAAAGTAGGAAAAACACAAGGGTGGAGGAAGCAACAGAGGACCTTATGTGAGAAGTTCCCTCTCCTTTTATCAGCAAAGGAAAAGCTCAGCAAAAAACCCTTAAGATCTATTGACCAGAAATAGGTTATATGGCCATTCTCTTACCTTCAAGATATGATGGGATAGTTAGTATGTGGCAGAAGGGAATGTAATAGTCATGACTGACTTAGACCATTGTTAATCCTCCTGATCTGGGCTTGTTGGTACCAAATTTTGGGTTCTATTAGCAATAGAAGAGGATCTAAGCTGTTAGTTAGCCAATGGTATAGTGCTTGCTAAATTTGCTCAACATTAAATCCACAAACCTACATGATTCAGTAACTATTTCCTCTTTTTTCCATTCTGTAACAGCAAAGTTCAGTTTAGTTGCTCAGTCGTGTCCAACTCTGTGACACCATTAACTGCAGCACACCAGGCCTCCCTGTCCATCACCAACTCCCAGAGTCCACCCAAACCCATGTCCATTGAGTCAGTGATGCTATCCAACCATCTCATCCTCTGTCGTCCCCTTCTTCTCCTGCCCTCAATGTTTCCCAGCATCTGGGTCTTTTCAAATGAGTCAGCTCTTCGCATCAGGTGGCCAAAATATTAGAGTTTCAGAATCAACATCAGTCCTACCAATGAACACCCAGGACTGATCTCCCTTAGGATGGACTGGTTGGATATCCCTGCAGTCCAGGGGACTTTCAAGAGTCTTCTCCAACACCACAGCTCAAAAGCATCAATTCTTCAGTGCTCAGCTTTCTTTATAGTCCAACTCTCACATCCATACATGACTACTGGAAAAGCCATAGCCTTGACAAGACAGACCTTTGTTGGCAAAGTAATGTCTTTGCTTTTTAATATGTTGTCTAGGTTGGTAATAACTTTTCTTCCAAGGAGTAAACGTCTTTCATGGCTGCAATCACCATCTGCAGTGATTTTGGAGCCCTCAGAAATAAAGTCAGCCACTGTTTCCACTGTTTCTCCATCTATTTCCCATGAAGTGATGGGACCAGATGCCATGATCTTTGTTTTCTGAATGTTGAGCTTTAAGCCAACTTTCTCACTCTCCTCTTTCACTTTTATCAAGAGGCTCTTTAATTCTTCACTTTCTGCCATAACAGTGGTGTCATCTGCATATCTGAGGTTATTAATGTTTCTCCCAGCAATCTTGATTCCAGCTTGTGCTTCCTCCAGCCCAGCATTTCTCATGATGTACTCTGCATAGAACTTAAATAAGCAGGGTGACAATATACAGCCTTCATGTACTCCTTTTCCTATTTGGAACCAGTCTGTTGTTCCATGTCCAGTTCTAACTGTTGCTTCCTGACCTGCATACAGGTTTCTCAAGAGGCAGATCAGGTGGTCTGGTATTCCCATCTCATTCAGAATTTTCCACAGTTTATTGTGATCCACACAGTCAAAGGCTTTGGCACAGTCAATAAAGCAGAAGTAGATGTTTTTCTGGAACTCTCTTGCTTTTTCGATGACCCAGCGGATGTTGGCAATTTGATCTCTGGTTCCTCTGCCTTTTCTAAAATAAGCTTGAACATCTGGAAGTTCATGGTTCACTGAACCATGGCTTGCTGAAGCCTGGCTTGGAGAATTTTGAGCATTACTTTACTAGAGTGTGAGATGAGTGCAATTGTGCGGTAGTTTGAGCATTCTTTGGCATTGCCTTTCTTGGGGATTGGAATGAAAACTGACCTTTTCCAGTCCTGTGGTCACTGCTGAGTTTTCCAAATTTGCTGGCATATTGAGTGCAGCACTTTCACAGCATCATCTTTCAGGATTTGAAATAGCTCCACTGGAATTCCATCACCTCCACTAGCTTTGTTCATAGTGATACTTCCTAAGGCCCACTTGACTTCACATTCCAGGATGTCTGGCTCTAGGTAAGTGATCACACCATTGTGATTATCTGGTAACAACAAAAGACATCTCTTTGACTGTACTGTGAATCCTGTTCCATTCCCTCAGTTCTCAAAGACTTCATTTTTTTTTTTCACTTGGTTATCCCCTTTCTTTCCTGTATCATTCATCTTCCCTAGCTATTGAATCATATTCTAAGCATACAAACATGCTCTAGGAATGTTATCCATCTTTAAAGAGTCCTTCCTTATGGGTAGATAAAGGGATATGATAAAGCAAGCATAGTAAAATGTTAATTACAGAGCTCAGTGAGACTGCAACATTCTTTCAACTTTTCTGTATGTTTAAAACTTTGATAATAAATATTCAAAATAAAATCCTTCCCTTAACTCCCAGTCACCTTCAAACTTGGTCCTCTGCTTATTATTTATTCAGATTCCTTTTAAAAGTTATTTTCTCTGCTTGCTTCCGTCTCTTTACTCTCAGTTCAGTTCAGTTCAGTCACTCAGTCGTGTCCAACTCTTTGCGACCCCATGATCACAGCATGCCAGGCCTCCCTGTCCATCACCACCTTCCAGAGTTCACTCAAACTCACGTTCATTGAGTCGGTGATGCCATCCAGCCATCTCATCCTCTGTCGTCCCCTTCTCATCCTGCCCCCAATCCCTCCCAGCATCAGAGT